>NW_012148807.1:17049-18876 GCF_000956105.1 Propithecus coquereli | reverse complement strand
TTTTCACCTTAGGTATATGCAAGGAAGATAACGTGAAGATAATGCAAAAACCTAGCTGTTAAAATACTTATTTCCATATAAAAAGCACGTATAAGTGCCCCGGCTTAGCATCTAGCATGTCTTTATTTATTCACTTGCATTTATGGCTGTGAAAGCACAAAACAGGGCAGTTGCTTTGTTACTGAGGCCCGTTCACAACCCTCCGCCAGTGGAGTCCTCCCAGACGTCTCTTGAGAAAGACAGTCTTCAAAGTTGTCAGTCGCAAAAATGACCTCCTTCACCCACCCTCTGCCTGGCCTTCTGCGGCTCAGCCCCCAGGCTGTCCTGTCCATCCACTCACACAAATCTTACCAACTTTTATAGTTAGGTTTTTGAAGCTGATGCATTTTAGATGTGATTCAGGTGGGTGACCCAGCGACCCCAGATTGCTTGTTTAGGTCTCTAAGTTGTTGTTGGAAACGGCTGCCCATGGAACTTTGGGTGAAGTGTAAGGGCCGCCTTTGATCTTTGTTGGCAGTCTCATCTTTTCCTGTGTTGACCAAAAAAGTGACAGAATCTATAAATTTAGAAAGGAGGCTCTATTCCTAAAAGAGGGTACCACAACTTACAGACTGGAAGCAGAACCTCCAGCCAAAACCAAGAAAGCAAACACTTTACGGGAACAGTAAAGGAAACAGGAATTTATGCTGAACGGGTGGCCTAATGTACATACTTAGCAAGCTGTAGGAGCAGTCGTGAATATTCACAAGAGGAGAAAGGAGAATGCGCAGTTGAGCTTCATGCCCCTGCATGGGACCCATGGTCAGAAAGTGGTGGCCTTAGCATGATCTGAGGGTGGCGTTTTCAGCTCTCTCACATCAAAAGGTGTAGCGGAGGACACAAAACCTTCACTGAGCGCAGCCTCCGTGGACTGCTCAGAACCACTCTGTGGTCAGTGGCCTCTTATCAGGAAGGAGACTGGTCAGTTGTATTGAAACCACAAAAGGGAGTTGCAGTCACCAGGTTGGCTGCAGGTGGGTGGAGCAAGTCTTTCCAGAGGGCTGGTTCTGTTAGCACTGGGGGCGGGGAACAAGGAGGAAGCCTGAGGGCAGTGAGCGAGGGGTCTGATGAGGCGGGTCCGACCTCCCATCCTGTCTCAGCCAGAACTCAGTGTTAAAGTTTCTCTGGGGTCCCTTTGTCTGAGAGGGAGTCCATTCAGTCAGTTGGGGCTTAACATTTTATTTTTATTTCTCAGCATCCAAACATATCTAAACATAGAAAAAGTGTAGTAAAAATGTGGTATCGTAATCTTGTCATTAACCACGTCATTATGTAGCACATGACTGTACTTGATTCTACTAAATATATTTCGTGAATCTTCATTTTTTTGTATTGAACTTTTATGTGTGAGCAGTGAAACAGCAAGGTAAACCTTTCCCTGCCCATCTCTGTGTGCTCTGAGCTGTGTTCATAAATATTTTGTATGCATGAAAAAGTAGGCCTCATGTTTGTTTCCTGGGGTAAAAAAAAATAGAACTAGAAGCTATATTTCAAAATATGGTTATATCTGGGTGGTGGGATTGTAGATTATTTTGTTAATTATCCCTTTCTATTTTTAAAAAATGTTTGTAATCTCTGGCCTTTATAGGCAGGAAAAAAATGTTTTCCAGAAACTTCACTGTATTTTTAACAACTGTGATAATGGAAGATCTATTATTTACCTTAGATCAGAAGTTGGCAGGCTTTCTTTGTAGTGTAGCATAGTAAATATTTGAGGCTTTTCAGGCCACGTGGTCTGTTACTTAACTCTGCCACTAAGCGCAGGAGGAGCGTGATCAACATGTAAAC
>NW_012148807.1:3832-4714 GCF_000956105.1 Propithecus coquereli | reverse complement strand
AGTTGTGTAATTATTTCATTGCATATCACAGTGTAATAATAATAGAAGTAAAGTGCACAATGAATGTGATGCGCTTGAATCATCCTGAAACCACCCTTACCCACCCCTGGTCCGTGGAAAGGTTGTCTTCCATGAAAACAGTCCCTGGAGCCAAAAAGGTTGGGGACCACTGCTTTATAAGCCTTGCTAAACTCTGGGGTCAGTGTGCATACTGCCCACCTGGTCTGTCCCCAGGCCTCGCCTCCCAGCTTACCCTGGGGACCCTTGAGGGCCCTGTGCACCTTCCCACACCCTCTCCTGGTGCTGCGTGTGCAGCCAGGGTTCAGTGAAGGAGGGTTATATAGAGGGGAAGGTGCACCCCAGCCAGGAGACCCGCATCCTCCATTGTTTTTATTCAGACACTGCCATCCAGGAGTGTTTGTTCCTTTAGTCTCACCAGATGGCCCCCTCCCGACTAAGCTCTGTGACTCTGCTCTGGGGGCTGCAGCCTTTGAGATCTGGAGTTGAGTGTTTCCTGTTGGAAAATCCCAAGGTCAGGTCTGCTGTGGATGGACTCTTAAGGCTTTGCTTTACAAATGCTATTTGATAATGGTAATTTTTTTAGTTTTATCCATAGCTTCTATGTAATTGAATTTGTTATTTGTCTTCCTAGTGAAAAAAACTAATAAATTTCATTTATAAGTGACTTTCTACTCTAACCTCATAACTCTCGCATTGTAGGTTTAATTCATAACTAATTCTCACAGCAGTCCAAGTAGATGAACAATGCCAGATCTTTTTCTTTTGTATTAGAAATTTCATCACATCATTGTTAAAAAGCTATTTTTAAAAGTGATCTTTTTTTTTTTTTTTTTAACCTCCATTAGGCAAAACAGAATCTCA
>NW_012148807.1:0-3782 GCF_000956105.1 Propithecus coquereli | reverse complement strand
TGTGGTTAAATGGCTCTTAGAGATTTTATTGCTTCATTATTGGTTTCACATAACACCAGTATAAACTTTAGTTTTTGCATTACTGTTTTGAGTAGAATACTTTGTACAAGACTTAGTAAAGTATAAATTAATATCGGATGGCAGGAATTATTTAATATTTGAATGCACAAACATATTTCTTTTGATATTACTTACTAAATATGCGTGCATGTGTTGTCAGTTAATATTTTCTGTCCATTGTTTAGTAATATCCAGGTGTCTCTGAAGCTGAGCCATGGTGGGAAGTGGTGGGTAGCCAATAACTGAGTTTTCTCACCCACAAAAATAAGTGTGCTTTGTTCTCGCTGCTGTGTGTGCACAGCTATGGGATGCCGTGGGGTCAGCGTGCCCGGGACCCGCATGCAGAAGTGCTTTTCCAGCGGTGTCGACTACAGTTCAGCGAAGCTCTGCTCCCTGTCAGCTGTACGTTGCCCGTCCTCGTAAAAATCCACTTCAGGCAGAAAAAGTTCGAAGTCCTAGAATAGTAGCTTTACATCCCTGTTTCTATACACCTGAAGCAAGACAAACCTCAGGAGGAAAATTTCCACTTTACCTTTTCTCTGTTAATAGTAACCTTTTAAATAAAATCTCTTCAGTGTAAGTCAGCATGAGTAGACTCAGTGACATGGCTTTAAAGGAGATGTTAAAATTGGAACTTTTTAAAATGAGAAAACAGCAAATTGACAAATCAGTGGTAACCATTAAATTAAGAAGGTACTGTATTATCATTCACAGGGATAATTACTCTCAATGAGGCTAAAAAGATAAATTTATAAAAACATTGTAATTTTATATAGTTAAGCCTAACTTAGATGTTTTGAACTGCAATATGGAATAAAAAAAATTGATGCTGTTCAGCATCCACGAACCACAGAGAAACTATTAATAAATACAGTTGCCCCTTGGTGAGTGTACTGAAATCTGTGCATACTCAAGTCCTGCAGTTGGCCCTGCAGAATCCGTGTGTTTGAAAGTCAGTACTCTCTGTACAAAAGGTTTTGCATCCCCATGAATACTGCATTTCCCATCCTACTTTGGTTGAAAAAAGTCTGCATATAAATGGACCCGCCTCGTTCAAACCCGTGTTGTTCAGGGATCACCGTGTATTCTCATTCGGCCCGACCTTCATGTTTACAGCAACACAAGATTTTAGTAAAGATTTATCTGAGAAAATCCTCTGGAAGCATAAGTTCACATCATAGAAAAGGTACCTATTTTATATCATCTATAGTAGAACAAATACTTTATAATAGTGCGCTCCTTATAATGTATACTATTAAATGATATCCGTTATGTGAAATTCTAAAAAGTTAGATATTACTAAGTGTCTTAGGTGACCTCTGATATGTTTTAGTTTTGCCAATTACAAAAATGGTGGTAGAGTGTTAAATTGTTTAACTGTACAAACATGATGTATAAAATAGTTATTCTTTTCTTAGAGGTTGGTATTTTAAGACCACCATTCTTCCACAGTTGCTAAGGCAGGACGTAGAATTACATACCAGCAACCTCAGTCTGCACAGTGAGGGAGCTTGTGGATTTCAGAAAACACATGCTATGCTTGGTCTTCTAAGATTCGGATCTGTTTTCTTGGTCAGGGGTATTATGCATTTGCAGATTTTTCCCCCCAAAATAATTAGCATTGTATAAAGTCATTTACACAAAGGGTGACACCCACTTAGGAATAAAAGTGGAGTAGCATATGACAGAGTCAGTAGGACGGTCAGCAGGTCTCAGCAGTCGTCGTCTCCAGGCAGGGCGCGTGTCCAGGGCGTGAGCAGGAGTCCCTGTGAATGGTCTTTGTGATGTATGATGGGGTCATTGTTACTGGAAGTGGGCACATTAGCCATTTTTATTGTCCAGAAAGAGTCAGTGAAATTATGACCGGTGAGATTGTTGTTTTCCTGTTTCCTTTCCCCGAGCCTTTCCTCGCCCCGGGACATGCTGTATGGGAACAGGCTCCCACAGTCCTGTGACGGTGGTGGGGTTGGGTGGAATTAGTCAGTGGGTGCCGTGCTGCTGTTACCTGGCAGGGGCAGGCTTAGCTGCCGAGCGAGCAAGTCTCGGCCTCACGGTGGAGTGAGGCAGAGGTGGCAGTGGATGCCGTCTGCTGTCAGGTGTCCAGTCACTCTCGTGGTCCCTCCTCGTGTCCACCGTTGCCTTGAGACCCAGCCATTCTCCCTTTTTCTTTTCTCTGGTTTCTCATGCGCTCTTGTTAGATCTGTGGGTCCCACAGTGGGCAGGGGCTTCTCTGTGGGTTTCAGTGTACTTTAATCTGGGATCTGAGGACACGGGTTTCAGCCGGGGGGAGGGAGACAGGTGTTGACCCCCCCCCCGAGCCTGGCTGCAGGTGCTCCCTGTCCAGACACCCCTGAACTGTCCACTCTGCGCTTGCTGCCAAAAGTGATGGCCTGTGTTCCCCTCAGACTTGGACTTGGGTGGCACCTCCTGATCCTTCCCAAGTATTCCAGAGATTTCTGCTTTGGTGGAGAGTACCTTTACTAGAAGTCAGATTCCCCGGTTCAGCTTGGCCTGTGAGTTGTGTGCACGGCCAAGGATGCCGTGGAGAGAGTGTCACAACCGGGGGCCGAGGACAGGGAGGGAAGAGCCTGTGCTTTTCTCACCACATGTTCCCTGCTGCCCCATGTGTGTCTGTGCACGTGTGTGCATATATGTACTTGTGTGTACACCTGTGTGTGCACTTGTGTGCCTGTTCGTGTCTGTGTGTGCTCATGAGCCTGCGTGCCTTTGTATGCACATGTGCGCCAGTGTATGCCTTTATGTGTGCCTGTGTGTGCAAATGTATGCCTCTGTGTGCCTGTGTACGCACATGCATGTGTGCCTCTGTGCCTGTATATGTGCCTGTGCGTGCAGGTGTGTGCCTATGTATGCCTGTGTGCACATGTATGTACCTGTGTGTGTCTGTGCGCGTGTGTGCCTGTCTCTGTGTGTACCTGTGTATACACATGTGCACAAGTGTGTGCCTGTGTATGCACCTATGTGGACATCTGTACCTGTGTAAGCATATGTGCACCAGTGTGTGACCTCTATGTGCCTGTGTATGCACATGTGTGCCAGTGTGTGTACCTCTGCATGCCTGTGTGCACATGTGTACCTGTGTGTGTGCGTGACATGCGTCCATGTTTATCAGCTGGGATCGGTTTGTGAGAAGTGTAGGATGTCCTCCTGTCACCTAACGCTGGCCTTCCTCTGTCCCTTGCAGGTAGACACCCTTTGCCTGGAGGATTTGCATGCGTTCATTGCCCAGGCCCTGTGCCTCCAAGGAAAATCAACTGCACAGCTGATAAACTTACAGGTACAGAGATGACCAGTCAGTTGTCACAGCCCTGAAGACAAGGGGCAGTGACCAGAGGGTCAGCGTTCCTTCACACCTCTTCTTTCCATCACTGTTGACGTTTCACAGAGAAGATGGGATGGCATTTTAGCTGGTGGTCTTTTCACGAGGCGGCAGCTGTCATGTCTCTTAGGCAGCTCGAGGGCAAGCACCAGGGTCAGACACTGACAAGTGCTGCCTCAGCTCCAGGTGGAGAAGCCCACAGTTCGCAGTGCTGTCTCCCTCCATGGTCTCACAATTTGGGGAGAGTTGTTTATTTGATCCTGTGTAACAGGGGTCCCCAACCTATGGTGAGTTGTGTAATTATTTCATTGCATATCACAGTGTAATAATAATAGAAGTAAAGTGCACAATGAATGTGATGCGCTTGAATCATCCTGAAACCACC
>NW_012148806.1:24171-24567 GCF_000956105.1 Propithecus coquereli | reverse complement strand
TAAAATAGTTTTCCCTGAAACACATATGCTTATTTTTCTCCTTATGCATTGTTTATTCTATAACATTTATCAAACTCATGTATCAGGCACTGTACTGTATAGGGGAGACCTGATGGTAAAAATGAAAAATACCACATTTTTTAGTCAAGTGTACAGTATGCAAAATAGGAAACATAAGTTGAAATAAAGGAAATCCAAGGGATTTGGCATTATCAAATGAGTATAGGATGCCTTAGTCATTAACTGCACTCCCCTTATAGAAAAGAGGCAATTTGTTAGCACCTCACACTCTGGCTTCCACGCACCATGGTTTTCAGTTTTCCATAATTTTTACCTTCTGTCATTTTTGTACCAACCATGTGAACCATTAACTGTGTCACCTCTAACACATTAATT
>NW_012148806.1:20247-21033 GCF_000956105.1 Propithecus coquereli | reverse complement strand
ATAAATAATAAAACAGCGTATATTTCGAAATTGCTAAAAGCATAGATTTTAAATGTTTTTACCACAAAAGAATAAGTATGCGAGGCTACAGATTTAATTAGCTTGATTTAATCATTCTGTAATATAAACATTTATCAAAACATCACATTGTACCCCATAAATATATAATATATACAATTTTTTAAAAAGTGACAGCAGTGTTTTTAGATGTTATGGAATTGCTCTTTTGTAATATGGTCTTAGAGAAAAATCTGACTTACCTGTGACTCAGCTGGAGTTTCTGAATGATATAAAAAGGAAAGGGATCTAGGGATATGAGAAAGAACACCAGAATGCTGAGGCTAACCCTAGCCATAGCTCTTTTCAAGCAGTTGCTAAAAACCAACAATAAGGCTGTCAGGAAGATTTACCTTGCCTCTTACTTGTATAGCCTAGAAGGAAATGGGTCTGGTCTCAGCACTTTTAGCAATGCAGCAAATCAGTCAGGAGCTTGCTTGCTTGCTTGCTTGTTTGTTTGTTTGTTTGTTTATTTTTTTTGAGACAGAGTCTCAATCTTTTGCCTGGGCTAGAGTGCCGTGGCATCAGCCTAGCTCACAGCAACCTCAAACTCCTGGGCTCAAGCAATCCTTCTGCCTAAGCCTCCCCAGTAGCTGGGACTACAGACATGTGCCACCATGCCTGGCTAATTTTTTTTTCTATATATATTTTTAGTTGTCCGATTAATTTCTTTCCAATTTTAGTAGAGACAGGGTCTCGCTCTTGCTGAGGCTGGTCTCGAACTCCTCA
>NW_012148806.1:18045-18362 GCF_000956105.1 Propithecus coquereli | reverse complement strand
CTCCCACCTCGGCCTCCCAGAATGCCAGGATTACAGGCGTGAGCCACTGTGCCCAGCCATCCTATCTTACCTTTTTTACCTTAGACTGTACTCCCAATCATTCTGTTCTTTAAAGACTAGATTCTCTATTTTCTTCTACTTCTAAAATCTTAGTGCTCTTTGTCATTTTTAACATTGATGCAGATGACTTCTCCAATACCTCTCCTGTCTTTCATATCTCTCCTGTCTTTATTTTCCTTCTTACTCAGTATAGCTTCTCTGGTCTTTTATTATAATTACTTCTGAAGTGTTTTTTATTTTTATTTTTTAATTGGGAG
>NW_012148806.1:6265-7140 GCF_000956105.1 Propithecus coquereli | reverse complement strand
GTCTCGCTCTTGCTCAGGCTGGTCTCGAACTCCTGAGCTCAAACAATCCACCTGCCTCGGCCTCCCAGAGAGCTGGGATTACAGGCGTGAGCCACCACGCCCGGCCTGCATTATAATTTTTTAACTGGATCTCCATTACCAGTTTCTCCTCCCACCTCTAAAGCATTTTACAAAACAATGTCAAATTAATCCTTATTAAAGAACAGCTCTGTTCCTATCACTCTTTGCTCAACAATTTTAGTGGCTCCCAATTTCAGATTTGTCTGAACTCTTTTAGCCTGGCATTGTCTGAACTCTTTTAGCCTGGCATTGAAGGTCTTTGCTGTCTGTCTTTCTATCTTTGGCTTGCTACTTCCTTTCTTGTAATATAATCTATGCTCCTTGCAGGCTAAAGCCCTTGCTTTCCTTGCTCTGTACCTTGGCAGGGTATTTTTCTTGTCTTAGAACATCCTTTCTCTCCCATTTCTATACCTCCTATCTGCTCAGCTCATATACCACTTCTTCTTTATAACCTTTCTTCATTTACCTCTTCCCCAAAAGGTACAATCCCCATATTTTGTTGTCATGACTTATAGGATACATATAGCACTTTCTTAATTATAACATAATTCACCAAATATAATAATTAATATCTAAAAATTCAGTGCAGTATTATGGATGAAATGACCCAGCCAGTGTAAAGTCCCAGGGGTTTCACTGCTGAATTCAATCCCCAGCCATCCCTGATGTGGTTGGCACCAGCTTGTGGCAATATGCTGTGACTTAAATATCAGGGAGGAAATTGAGTCTTGTCTACAACTTCCCAGATTTTATTATTTACCTGGCTTCTATTTTGTAGGCTTGATTTGAGGATATTGGGACCCATTCCTACCTGC
>NW_012148806.1:380-683 GCF_000956105.1 Propithecus coquereli | reverse complement strand
GGAAAACCACTTTGATTTTATTCTAGTCTACTTTCAGTAGCATTTTGTCCTATAATTGAGCAAAAGACTCCATGGGTTAGAATTTTGCTGACTTATGTGAATTGTCGTAAGTGGTACATGAGATGTGTGCTGCTCTTCTGCTGTGGCTTTATCACACCTACACCCCATTTACTACTTGGCGAGGGCATTTATGTTGCTCAAAATGTTCATTCTTATTCTATCTCAGTATAAAAGGCATAGAATTAAAGCTTAACTCTAAATATCTTTGCCTTCAGAGTTCTTCCTCTAAAAGTTTAGAATTGT
>NW_012148806.1:0-330 GCF_000956105.1 Propithecus coquereli | reverse complement strand
ATTCTTATTCTATCTCAGTATAAAAGGCATAGAATTAAAGCTTAACTCTAAATATCTTTGCCTTCAGAGTTCTTCCTCTAAAAGTTTAGAATTGTGACAAGAGTATTAGGAAAGAAGACAAAAAACTCAAAAGACTATGGAATTAATTGCCTACCCTTCCAAATCCAGTGCAGGCAATTTGCCATTGCTCCAAACTGGGATTAGTGTCTGTGGACCTGTCTTCTCATCTGCCTCCTTTCTCCTGATTTCTCCCAGTTTTAAAATTTTATTCCATCAGCTGTCAGTAGTGCCATAGAATTGAAAATAAATTTAAAAAAAATTTTTTTTATT
>NW_012148805.1:11321-11670 GCF_000956105.1 Propithecus coquereli | reverse complement strand
GCGAATTGCATTTATAGATTTGCATATGTTAAACCAGCCTTGCATCCATGGCATAAAGCCCACCTGGTCATGGAGAATTATTTTTTTGATGTGCTGCTGAATTCTATTTGCTAAAATTTTGTTGAGGATTTTTGTATCTATATTCATGAGGGATATTGCTCTGTCATTTTCTTTTTTGTTGTGTCCTTTCCTGGCTTTGGTATCAAGGTGATATTGGCTTCGTAGAATGAGTTAGGAAGGATGTCATCTTACTCAATATTGCGGAATAATTTCTGTAGTATAGGTGTGAGTTCATCTTTGAATGTTTGGTAAAACTCTGGAGTGTAGCCATCTGGTCCGGGGCTTTTAC
>NW_012148805.1:9142-9503 GCF_000956105.1 Propithecus coquereli | reverse complement strand
CTTAGTATTTCAATTTCTTTGGAAAATTTTTCATTCATTTCCTGGATTGTTCTTGTGGTTTCTTTATGTTGGGATTCTATTTTCTCTTTTATTCCATTCAGTTTCCTTACAATCCATAATCAGAATTCTTCCTCTGTTAGCTTAATTGTATACTGTACATTGGTATCTGTTGATGGAGATCGAATATTTTCTTTTGGAGGTGGCTTTTCTTTCGGATCTTTCATGTTTCCTGTGTTCTTTCATTGATTCTTTCTCATCGGGCTACTTTGTGAAGGACTGGATATGCTATGACTGATTTATAAACTTAATTTTGGGGTTCCAAAGGGAAGGTCCTTGGCAGAACTGAAGAGATGTTCCCTGG
>NW_012148805.1:5667-7317 GCF_000956105.1 Propithecus coquereli | reverse complement strand
AGAGAAGAAAAAGAAGAAAAAGAAAAAGAAAAGAAAAAAAGGAAAAGAAAAAAAAACACAAAAAACGACCCCTTTACTCTGCCTGGAGGCACAGGCAGGTCCTTTGGCACGATGTACGGGTAGGGGTCGAGTCGCCTGGCAGAGGGGCTAGTTATGTCGTCTCGGATCACAACTATACAAAAAATTTAAGAGAAAAAAAAAATGGCCCCTTTACTCCGCCTAGTGGCAGAGGCCGGCCCTTTAGCGCGGTGTGTTTGGGTGGAGGTGGAATCGCCGGGCAGAGGGGTACTTACGTGTCCCGGATCACAGTTCTATAAGCAGTCTCCCTCAGTTCACTGTCAGTTCCCCGTCCCCTTGCGGACAGCGCCAGCGACTGAGTGGAACAGGGCCGCCGGAGACCGCCTGGAAACTTGGCAGCAGTATCACTCTTTCTCCCTTTTCCGCTCTTTCGGAGGCGGGGCTTGAGTCTGCGGCTGCGACAGACTCCGCAGATTCAGGAGAAAAAGTGGCTGCGCGCGCTACTCTCCTCGCAGGGCGCGACCAGCTCTGCCGCAGAGGCAGCGGTTATGACTCAGGTGGATGCCCGGGCAACAAGTCCCCGCTGTCGCAGGCTTTGGGTTCCCCGAATTGCGGCTGCCCACCTCCTGCTAGTCAGCGCTGGAGCCGACTGCACCGGGAGGGCATCCGGAGCCGGGGTCCGCTGTTGCCTATTCCCAGAACTGCGTCCCGGGGCCGCCCGCCGAGCTCGCCGCCCGCCCTACACAGGGCGACTCTGGACCGATCCGCGGGAGGACTCTGTGCTGTGTCCCTCCCAGCACCTGCCGAACTTTCAGCGATTTCCCCGGGGTAGAGCCTCTTTTATGGAGTTCCCCTCGCCCGATCCAGTCCTGGCGGTCTCCTGTGGCAAGAAGCTGCCTCCAAACTCTCCCCTGTGGGCTCGGGCGGCGTCCGATCCGGGGAGCGCGCTCTCCGGCCGGTCCCCCCCTCCGATGCCGACCCAGCGCCGTGCTCTGCTGCGTTCGACATGGACCCCGCTCCTGTCTCGGCTCCCCACCGCCTGTCGGTCTGTGCTCCCGCTTCGCACTGACCTCTGGCACTTCCCTGCCTGCGTGGGAGTGGGGTTTGGTAGAGGAAGAGTTGTCTTCCTGTGAGTCAGATCTCACTGCCCGGGCGAGCCTGCCGCCGGGCACGGCTGTCCTGCGCTGGACTTCCCCTTTGTCCCAACTCTCCGGTAATTTGCGAGCGCTTTTCCACCTAACCTTATTCTATCCGCGGGGCTGCTTGTCCCTCGCTGCTTCTCTGCAGATTCACGAAGCTGATCCTGCAGGGGAGCGCCTCACTCACTTGTGGGTGTCCATGTTCTTCACCTCCCACTCTGGGAGCAGAGAGCCAGGAGGTCACCCCTAATCCTCCATCTTCCCGACCCCCCCCCCATATTAACCCTCTTTTATGGAAAAATAAAATCAAAGCTTGTAGAGTCTGAGTAATTCACTCAAGGTTATAAAACTAATAAGTAATAGGGACAAAATATGTCCCTAAAACCTGTACCTTTAACAGCTATGATTTACTCTCCAATATTATTATGGCAATAAAAATAATATTCATGATATCAAACTCTATCTTTTGAGACTAATCAAATTATAAGTTGTG
>NW_012148805.1:2357-3637 GCF_000956105.1 Propithecus coquereli | reverse complement strand
CTCATGTATTGATGGGCACTTGGGTTGTTTCCACATCTTTGCAATTGTGAACTGTGCTGCTATAAACATTCTAGTGCAAATGTCTTTTTTATAGAGTGTCTTTTTTTCCTTTGGGTAGATGCCCAGGAATGGTATTGCTCGGTCAAATGGTACTTCTACTTGTACCTCTGAGGTATCTCCATATTACTTTCCACAGAGGTTGCACGAGTTTTCAGTCCCACCAGCAGTGTATGAGTGTTCCTATCTCTCTACATCCACGCCAACATTTATTGTTTTGGGACTTTTCATAAAGGCCATTCTCACTGGAGATAACTGATAACTCATTGTGGTTTTGATTTGCATTTCCCTGACGATTAAAGATGTTGAAAATTTTTTTCATATGTTTTTTAGGCATGAGTCTATCTTTTTTTGAAAAGTTTCTATTTATGTCCTTTGCCCACTTTTTGATAGGGTTGTTTGATTTTTTCTTGCTGATTTTTCCTGAGTTCTAAATATATTCTAGTTATCAGATGTGTAGCATGCGAAAATTTTCTCCTATTCTGTAGGTTGTCTGTTTGCTCTCATGATAGTTTCTTTGGCTGTGCAGAAATTTTTCAGTTTGATTAGGTCCCATTTATTTATTTTTGTTGTTGCTACAGCTGCCTTTGGGGTCTTCCTCATAAATTCTTTGCCTAGGACAATGTCTATAAGAGTTTTTCCAATGATTTCTTCTAGAATTTGTATAGTTTCACACCTTAGGTTTAAGTCTATTAACCACTGTAAGTTGATTTTTGTGAGAGGTGATAGATGCGGATCCTGTTTTAGTCTTCTACATGTGGCTATCCAATTTTCCCAGCACCATTTATTCAATAAGGATTCTTTTCCCCCAATATGTGTTTTTGTCTGCTTTGTCAAAGATTTATCTGGAATAGTTTTTCACTCTTTCTTTTCATGACCTTGATGCTCTGGAATATTATAAGCCAGTTATTTTACAAAATTCCCCTCAGTTTTAGGTTTGCCTAAAATTTCTGTTTGATTACATTTGGATTATGCATCTTTGTAAGGAATACCACAGGAGTGGCACTGTGTTGTTCTCAAACACTCCTATCTGCTGGTGCACAAATTCAGTTTGTCCCATAGTATGTAATATTCACTTTGATACTCAAAGTGATATTTGCTAGACTTCTCCACTCATTTTTTAATTTTTTTTAAGTTGTATGTGTGATTTGTGTGTGTGCGTGTGTGTGTGTGTGTGTGTTCTGTAAGTATTTGGTGGAGAGATACTTTGAGACTGTAAATTT
>NW_012148805.1:518-879 GCF_000956105.1 Propithecus coquereli | reverse complement strand
TTACTTGTCATGGGAGCCCTCATAAGGAAATGAAGACCCAAAGAAGCTGACAAATAAAGGTTAGTTGTGAAGAAGCAACTAAACTATGTGGGCAGCTTAAAATAAAACAGCTACTTTAACAAGGACTTTATAGAATTCTCTCAGTTTTGATTTATTCTTGAGGATAAGAATTTTGCATCTTTCTGCTAAAGGGAAAAGATCTTTCACATGGGAATTTTATCATCTTCTTTTAAGAAAGGGTACAGAGGTCAAAGTGATAGTTTTGCACCTGCTGTTTTCAAATGTCTTTAACTTAAATAGTCAATATGCCAGTAATGAGCACATGAGTAAATGCGTAGAAGAGGCTGCCCCTTCCAGTTGG
>NW_012148805.1:0-316 GCF_000956105.1 Propithecus coquereli | reverse complement strand
ACTCTTTTTTTACATTTTAAAAAAGCAAGTCCCTAAAGGGACAGTTTTAACTCTTGCTGCTGGTCAAGAATGCAGCAAGATGGGAAGTCTGGATAAAGTGAAGTCCTCAGGGAGATTTAAGTCACCCTCAGAAAGTATTTCTCACTTCATGGAATGTCCTGGCACCAATGAAAAAGATGTTTTTCCCTTGTTTTAATGAGATAGCTGTAGCAATGCCATCACAAGGTCTCTCTGGCTCTTTCTAGCTCTCTGTCTCTGATTATGATATTTTACCCTTCCAGCTCCTTGTTTTGTTATTCCTAGTATACCTCACCTA
>NW_012148804.1:20399-20844 GCF_000956105.1 Propithecus coquereli | reverse complement strand
TAATTTTCTAGTGATACCATCTTTAAAAGTTTCAGCACTGTACGTTAGTAGCATGCAGAAACCTTGCCAGAATGTATAGTAAAAATATGTTTAACTCTTACCTACATCTTGAAAATACCTATTAGACATCTGTGCTATCAGGACAGGGAGGGGATTCATGGGAGTGTTTTGAGCTGGGGAGATAGGAGAATTGTTATATTTATCACATTTTCCGAAGAAGAAAATTCCATTCTTTCCTAATATAATTAATGAGCATTACCTGCTCCCCATCCTCCTCCTTATTGTTAGGGTTGTAAGAAAATGGTGGCTAGTGTATAATGAGTTCTAACACCACTCTGGGTGCTTTATGTGTATACTTTATTTTTATCCTCTAACAGTTCTATAAGGTAAGTTTTATTACAATTCCTATTTTCCCGGTGAGGAAAGTGAGACACCAAGAGGCCCT
>NW_012148804.1:19867-20349 GCF_000956105.1 Propithecus coquereli | reverse complement strand
CCCAACAACCTCATGACCAGTTAACAATTAAACCAAGTCTCAAGCCAATTTCTGTTACACAAACAGATATTTATTAAACAAACATTTGTTAGCAAGGTAATACACTTGTTCTGTGAGCTTGATGAAGTCTATCTCTGTTCTTTTAGGTTCTACAGTCATGACCTTGCATGAAAGTCTCACTGGAAACAGGTAAACCATATTCCAGAGCCAGGATTCTGTCACCGGCATCAGGCAACCAGAAGTCCTTCAACCCACACACCATCCCTAATAGTCTAGCTTTTTACAACTTGTTCATGCAAGGGTGGGGAGTGCCTCTAAAATATTTTAGCCAGGCCACATATCTTGGAAATCACTAATTCTATCAATGAGAGTCTATGTCTAACATCTGTTATGATGATTAACAAACCACTAATTTCAACATGAAAATTCACTTTTGACATTTGTTGTGTTAAATAGAATGATCTTTGGTATTAATAAAACTT
>NW_012148804.1:17475-18092 GCF_000956105.1 Propithecus coquereli | reverse complement strand
AAGGTAAGTTTTATTACAATTCCTATTTTCCCGGTGAGGAAAGTGAGACACCAAGAGGCCCTTAGGTGGCAGAACCAGGTTTCAGACCCATGCAATCTGGGCCAGGAGCAGCACTTTGGGAGGCCCAGGCAAGAGGATCATTTGAGGCTAGGAGGAGTTTGAGATCAGCCTGGGCAACATAGTGAGACCCTGTCTCTACAAAAATAATTTTTTTAAAATATTAGCTTGATGCGGTGGCATGTACCTGTAGTCCTAGCTACTTGGGAGGCTGAGGCAGGAGGATCTCTTGAGCCTAAGAGTTCAAGGCTATAGTGAGCTATGATGGTGCCACTACACTCTAGCCTGGGTGACAGAATGAAACTCTATCTCAAAACAAACAAACAAACCTATACAGTCTGGCCAAAGAGGCAGCGTTTGACCACCCAATGCCCTGCCTCATATAATAACTTTCTAACATGGGTTAGCATATTTCCTACTGCCTTATTGACTAAAACAAAAATCTGTTATTTAAATATTCAGTACGTAGAGCTGGAACGCATTCTACTAAGTGAGGTATCCCAAGAATGGAAAGACAAGCACCACATGTACTCACCATCAAATTGGTATTAACTGATCAA
>NW_012148804.1:16894-17248 GCF_000956105.1 Propithecus coquereli | reverse complement strand
ATACCCTTAGGCCTGCTAATGGGTTACAAAGGATGTACCCAAG
This sequence comes from Propithecus coquereli, assembly GCF_000956105.1. Classification (NCBI taxonomy): domain Eukaryota; kingdom Metazoa; phylum Chordata; class Mammalia; order Primates; family Indriidae; genus Propithecus; species Propithecus coquereli. The sequence goes on along the minus strand of NW_012148804.1, from coordinate 17,205 downwards.
AAGGGAGGGGGGAATGATAAGGCATATCTGACCTCCTTCCTCTTGGCAGACAATTTAGTTTTAGGGTATTCCTTTGGCCACGAGGGGATCCATTTAGTCAGCCGGTGGGGGGTGAGCCTTAAAATTTCATCTCAGTTCACAACATGTATACATGGGGGCCTTCAGAACGAAGACCCAACCCACAGCGGGGTGCCATCTTGAGATTACACAAAGAATGTGGGCTCAGAGCATGGCGAGAAACAGATTTTAGTGACAAGATAGGTGATGGGAGGGAGAAAGGAAGAGGATTGGCTAGCAAAGGTGGTCTTGTT
>NW_012148804.1:11656-11983 GCF_000956105.1 Propithecus coquereli | reverse complement strand
TTGCTTTGGTGTCTTTACAGTCATGATTATACTTACAGTGAAAACGCGAATATGAATTTTTGATATGTTTATATATTTCTGAAGTGGATTAATATGGAAAATCATATCCATTTTACTTTTAATTTTGCTTATTATATATAGTTTTTCTACTGAATCCCTTAATACTGTAAATAAATAACAGGATCTTTTTGGAGAGATATTTAAAAACCTCGTTATTTTGATTGAGCCTTGGGGAAATTTTACAATTGCAAAAGTAACCCAGTTTATCTTTATGACTTTCCTTATTTTTTCTCCTCTGTATAAGATGCATAGAAATTATTTGTTACT
>NW_012148804.1:0-736 GCF_000956105.1 Propithecus coquereli | reverse complement strand
CGCCACCATGCCCAGCTAATTTTTTCTACATATTTTTAGTTGTCCAATTAATTTCTTTCTATTTTTTAGTAGAGACAGGGTCTCGCTCTTGCTCAGGGTGGTTTCGAACTCCTGAGCTCAAACAATCCGTCCGCCTCAGCCTCCCAGAGAGCTAGGATTACAGGCTTGAGCCACCGCGCCCGGCCTCTTCCAGGCTTTTTTGCCTACGCATATGTATTTCATCTTCTCATGATTTTTTTTTTAAACTCAAAAGCATAGTTAAGGCTTTCCCACCTTATTGCAATTTGTAAACAATTCTTTTCAAGGTTGCTATTCCCAGGTATATTGAAAATAAAACAGCATAACAGAGAGATTCAAATGGTTCTTCTTGGTGTTTTGAAGTTTGTTACAGCTGTGAGTTTGGAGACCTGTAGTAGTTGGAGAAGACAGTTATCTTTCCTTTCTCTTCTTCCTGCAGTTTAAATGGAGACTCTCTGAATCCACTTCATTAGATAAATGACACAGGCTATACCTTGATGGGGATCATGGCATTCACCTCCTACACGTGCTAGTGGTGTAGAAATCATAGCCAGGCACAAGCCACTTTTCTCAGTAATGGTGTGAGCTACTGCATTGATGGTGTAGTTATAGCCCACATTAGTAAGGTTTTGGTCAGATACATAATTTTTTTTTTTTTTTTTTTTTTGAGTCAGAGTCTCACTGTGCTGCCCAGGCTAGAGTTCCGTGGCGTCATCCT
>NW_012148803.1:9613-11407 GCF_000956105.1 Propithecus coquereli | reverse complement strand
AATTAATAGAACTGTTGCCTGCTCTGTCAGCTTTGTCCTCTACTTCCTCTCCTCCAGCTCCCACCCACTTTCAGCTAAGTCTTGTAGAATTACCTCGGAATTACATCTTGAGTCTTGCTCCTTCAATCTGCTGCCACTGCCACTGACTTCATTTAGGCAAGGAACTTCTCTTAATAGATTATTGCAATGATCTTCTAAATTTTTCCTGTAACAAGTTTTTTCCTTACTGTGTGATGGACTCATACCCTTTAATCTGTCACTATATATACCTTTTATAATTGACAATCTTATATATCACCCTTGTTTGTAAATTAGGCTTCTCATTATTTTTATTATGAAGTCTAATCATTGAAGCATGGAGTTAAAAACAAAACAAAGCCCTCATATCCAGACTGAAATTTTCTCTTCAGTCTACATTTTTACAAATAGCCCATCCAGCCCTTGTTCCAAACTTACAGAATGCTTGCCATTCTCCAAATAGACACAGCTCTTCTTTTCACTCTAGGCTTCATAAGGCTACTTGATTGCCAGGAATGTATCACATTTACTGGCATGGACAATTTCTTTTTTATATCGTGAGATTTATTTCTGATGGCACTTCCTCCATGCTACAAAGGTGTTCCTGACTCTAACAGGCAGATGACATCCCTAACTTAGGTGTTAATCTTACTGGATTTACTATGGGGTTATGTTCCATCACAGCCAAATCTCACCCACCAGTGCAGACTCTGGGCTTTGCCTTGTATACGATAGTCGCATGGTATGTGGGCAGCAAAACATCACTCCACAATTAGGAGTTATAAAAGTCCTGAATCACTGAAACACTGAGGATGTCCACATAAAACAGTTTGGATGGAACCCAAGTCACTTAAGTCTGGGGGCATGATAAAGACCGTGTCTTTTACCTGGAGAAATGATGAGTGACACACAGCCCAGTGTTGATGGGGAGACTTTACCTACAACCATGAGAAGTACAGCTAAGATCCTGAATTACTACTGTGATGATAGAGATGGAGAGAACACAGAAATGAATGATATTAATCAGGACTTGGTGATCAATGTGTTGTGAGGTGAAAGAAAGAACAAAGTCTAGAATGACTCCCAGGTTTCCAGTTTTGTTAAATGTTTATTACGATAAGAGAAAAAAAAAGAGTGCAAAAGAAAGGGCAAGTCCAAACATTTGGATTTATCTACTTCCAATACATCAAAGTATATATTTCCTTTAGATAAGTTGATATATTAGACTAAAAGTTTCATCTTAAGGTATACATTAGATGTTGGCATTTCTTTTTTTTTCCAGTATAGAGCCAGACATTAATATTTTCAGCTTTGTGGGCCATGTGCTCACTGTGGCAACTTTTCAACTCTGCCTTGGTAGCATGAAAGCAGTCATAGAGCAATAGGCATGCCTGTGTTCCAATAAAACTTTGTTTACAAAAATAGGTGGCAAGCTAAATCCAACCCACAGTCTGTAGTTTGCTAACCCCTGCTCTAGATCATTGAAGTGCTCCATGCATAGGAGGATGAATACCATCAGAGTGAATGAGATTACTAAAGGAAAACATGTAGAGCAGTGGTCCCCAACCTTTTTGGCACCAGAGACAGGTTTCTTTCTTTCTTTCTTTCTTTCTTTCTTTCTTTCTTTCTTTCTTTCTTTCTTTCTTTCTTTCTTTCTTTCTTTCTTTCTTTCTTTCTTCTTCCTTCCTTCCTTCCTTCCTTCCTTCCTTCCTTCCTCCCTCCTTTCTTTCTTTCTTTCTTTCTTTCTTTCTTTCTTTCTTTCTTTCTTTCTTTCTT
>NW_012148803.1:9058-9563 GCF_000956105.1 Propithecus coquereli | reverse complement strand
ATATCGTGAGATTTATTTCTGATGGCACTTCCTCCATGCTACAAAGGTGTTCCTGACTCTAACAGGCAGATGACATCCCTAACTTAGGTGTTAATCTTACTGGATTTACTATGGGGTTATGTTCCATCACAGCCAAATCTCACCCACCAGTGCAGACTCTGGGCTTTGCCTTGTATATGATAGTCGCATGGTATGTGGGCAGCAAACCATCACTCCACGATTAGGAGTTATAAAAGTCCTGAATCACTGAAACACTGAGGATGTCCACGTAAAACAGTTTTGATGGAACCCAGGTCACTTAAGTCTGGGGGCATGATAAAGACCGTGTCTTTTACCTGGAGAAATGATGAGTGACACACAGCCCAGTGTTGATGGGGAGACTTTACCTACAACCATGAGAAGTACAGCTAAGATCCTGAATTACTACTGTGATGATAGAGATGGAGAGAACACAGAAATGAATGATATTAATCAGGACTTGGTGATCAATGTGTTGTGAGGTGAA
>NW_012148803.1:3437-3755 GCF_000956105.1 Propithecus coquereli | reverse complement strand
CAAAGAAAAAGACCTAATAAACTATAATGTATTCCCTCTGCATTGCTTCGAACAGAGTAATACAGGTTTATCACCTTTATATTCTAATATAAGCTTATGTGCTTTTTTATCATCTATAGCTGAAGATTACAGGAAACTGGTGGAGAGAAACAGAATGACCTACTCAAAGAAGTGAACAAGAGGAATCAAAGCATTGCACAGTAAATGAAAGGTCAACAAGAGGTAAGGAATAAACCAGAAATTTCGTGGTCAGTTAGGTGGCTGTGACAGTGAGAAGAATGGAAATCAAGAAAGAATTTATTGAAAACAAAGAAGCCA
>NW_012148803.1:2303-3387 GCF_000956105.1 Propithecus coquereli | reverse complement strand
AATGTTTTGAAATTTTAAGATTGTAGGTTAAGAATCATAGGTTAAATGCTGTTCACTGCTTAATTTCCACTTCTCTTTCCTGGTTTCCTTGACTCTGTCAGCCGTTCTTCAACTACACCCAATACCTTTTGTTAAAACCATTCCCCTTCTGTTTTTATCAGAATTTACATGTCTCCTTCCTTCCATTACATCTTTGGCATGATCTGCTTCTTTTCTTTTATATATTTTCTCTGGTTATGTTAATGAGCAGTCATAGAGGTGCCATATCTGAGATGCTGGTCTTTTGACTTCGGTACTTGAAAAAAGGACTAAGTATTAATATAACCTGAGGTAGTTAGAACATATACACATAATCAATATAAATGAGAACTCATATGTACAATATTCTCAAGATGTATTAGAATCCTGCAAATAAAGACTCAAAATATTATAATTTGGAGGAAAATAAGTATGTATTTAGTCTTCAAAGTATAGTTGTGAAATGAGTATTCCACCATTCCAACGTTCTGTCTTGTCCAAACATGAATTGAGGTTAAAAGAAGATGTACATTGGGGACGGCAGTGTGGTGCCAACGTTTATTCTGTTCTTATTTTGTAGAAAGATTTTATGTATAATACATACATACATACAATTTTATGTATAATACATACATACATACTTCTCAGGATGATCTAATGGAGTAGATCTTACTACCACCATGATGAAACTAAATTGCAAAATGCCGAAGAGCTTTCCTGAACTTGACTGGAAGAGCTGCTCTAGCAGATGGTGGCAATTTCAAAACCAACCCTTTCTGACAAAAAGATGTAATTTTGACTTCTACTTAGAAAAGACCAAGTGATATTTAATGCATGGGAGGAAGAAAATTGCTACATATAAAGTCTTAAAGTAAAAAATTTGAGGTAATTACTAGAAATGAAGAATATTGACTATAGTAATTCAGTAGCTGAGAGCTAACAATACAGGGTTTGGACAGTCTTAAAAGCTAATTTTTTTTTTTTTATTTTCTACTAATTTGGGAAGGTGATGAGCAATCATTTATGTGAATAGAGAAAATGGTGATGAACATTTATTGAATACATA
>NW_012148803.1:0-378 GCF_000956105.1 Propithecus coquereli | reverse complement strand
TTCCTTATAGAATTCTTTATATGTCTAGGAAAAACAAATAATCTCTGGAAATCACTCTCCCAAAGAAAAAGACCTAATAAACTATAATGTATTCCCTCTGCATTACTTCGAACAGAGTAATACAGGTTTATCACCTTTATATTCTAATGTAAGCTTATGTGCTTTTTTATCATCTATAGCTGAAGATTGCAGGAAACTGGTGGAGAGAAACAGAATGACCTGCTCAAAGAAGTGAACAAGAGGAATCAAAGCATTGCACAGTAAATGAAAGGTCAACAAGAGATAAGGAATAAACCAGAAATTTCGTGGTCAGTTAGGTGGCTGTGACAGTGAGAAGAATGGAAATCAAGAAAGAATTTATTGAAAACAAAGAAGCCA
>NW_012148802.1:14580-15799 GCF_000956105.1 Propithecus coquereli | reverse complement strand
TGTGAATCCTGACTCTGGTATTACTGAATCTGAAGAAGTTTAAATCACCAATCTCTCTGAGCCTCAATTTTATTATCTGTAACATGTTGAATGCAATAGTTACCTCATAAAGTTTTAGGGAAGATTAAGTGAGATAAGTGTCCAGTATAGTACTAGCACCTAGTTAGTGCTCATTAGTGGTAATTAATATTCACAGCAATCTCCATGTGTGTCTATTCTTATACAGATTACCAGGCATAATGACATTATGTTATTTTATCTTCACATCTGGCTCCATTTGCTTACATCATACACAAGTAGAATGGCTTATTCGTTTAAATTTGCAGTACTGTGTTTTTTCTATAACACCAGGAAAAGAATCCCTTTGCCCCTTGAGACTCAGGGATGAGTGTGAACATCATACTTGAGGCAGGTTTGCTGACCTTGCAAGACGAAGCAAAACATCTTAGGGAAGCGTGGCCCTTCCTAATTTTTCCAGGTCATCTCTGTCTCTTCATTGAGGACCATGAAGAATAGGACCTCAGCACAAACCATTTAACCTATGGAAAATACTTTTTAAAAAAATTTTTTAACTGACAAAAATTGTGTGTATTTATCACATGTAGCATGATGTTTTGAAATCTACGTGCATTGTGGAATGGCTAAATTGAGCTAATTAACATGTATTACCTCACATACTTATTTTTTGTGATGAGAATGCCTAAAATCTACTGCCTCAATGATTTTAAAAAAATGCATTGTTAGTAAATATAGTTACCATTTTGTCTAACAGATCTCTTGAATTTATTGCTACTATCTAATTGAAACTTTGTGTCCTTTGGCCAACATCTCCCCAGCCCCCTCCTACCCTGGCTCCTAAGTAATCACTATTATACTATCTGTTTTTATGAGTTCAACTTTTTTATATTGCACATATAAGTGAGATCGTGCCATATTCATTTTTCTGTGCCTGGCTTATTTCACTTAACATAATGTTTCTAGGATCACCCATGTTGTCACAGATGGCAGGTATGAGGTAATATGTCATTGTGATTTTTGTTTGCATTTTCCTGATAATTAGTAACGTTGAGTGATTTTTAAAATATATTTGTTGGCCATTAGTATGTCTTCTTTTGAGAAATACATATTCAATTCCTTTGCCCACTTTTAAATCAGGTTACTTGTTTGTTTGCTATTGAGTTAAATTCCTTATATACTTTGGATATTAACCCTTTATCAT
>NW_012148802.1:12369-12709 GCF_000956105.1 Propithecus coquereli | reverse complement strand
AGTAGTGGCTTTGCTACCTTCACCAAGGCAAGACATTGAGCTTTCTCTTAATGAGACATCATCTATCATCTGGTGCCTTTCATAAAATAATATTTGTGTTAAGAAGCTGGATTTTTTTAAGGAAAAATTTCTAAGGATGCTGTTTTCCTGAAGTGTTTTGCCCCATGACCCTTTCTCCATGAGAAAAAAGTACCAATTATCCATATGGTAGCAATTTTAACAACTTTTATTTTTACTATTTACTTTTGAGTAATTTCAAAGTTATAGAAGAGTTGCAAGAGTAATTTAAAAAAAAAATCCTTATACATTGCACCTGTTGGAAACTCTTGACATTTATCAC
>NW_012148802.1:6624-8094 GCF_000956105.1 Propithecus coquereli | reverse complement strand
AAATTGGTATTATGAGAATGACATTTCCATATGTTTGTTTACTAATTGAGAATTCCACTGATTTTTCTGGTCACAAAACAACACAAAACAAGGAATTCTATTATAGACATCTAAGGAAAAGATGAGTTTCTGAGGCGTGTGGCATTGTCAACATCCTGTATTTCTTGAAACTTAGGCTGGGCAACAGATTGAGGGGATGTGGGAGGAAGGGACTTAATGAGCCCAAATTTATTTTTTTCCAACATTGTATTCCTTTAATCCTGATCCAACATTTTTAGAATACATTTCAAATCACATATTTACCAGCTATATTGTCTATACAAAGTTTTAAAATAATGCAATGCATTTGCTGTATATTGCACCTTGCCACAGGTCACACTTTGTTCCTCACCGTCATGGTCTACTGAGACTTGGGTCTTATGATAGGTCTTAAAGCAATTAGAGGTAGTGTATGTGTATAATGGAAAGGATTATCATATCCTTGTAAGACATCTACTTCATAGGAGGCCTTTACAGGTTTTTCAGGCAACAGACAGACTATTCTACTTAAACAGGAAAGGAAGGTCTGCTTCTACTGTCAATGGGGCCTAAGTAGAATTTTCAAATTGCCCTGCTTCATCCAAATCTTCCCATACGCCTACATCTGAAATTCAGGGTCTCACTTCTTCCCAACAAATTTCCTAACTTTGACATAAAGGACACTACAAGTTTGAAAATTTAATTTGTATTATAATTCAGCCATCTGCATTATTAGACTTTGAATTTTATTTTCAGAAATCTCAATCCCTCAGCTACAGGTAATAAGATTTCATTTAGGTCAATCAAAGAAGTTTCTGTATCCCTTAAGCAGTCTTTGAACTGGGAATTTAAAGCCCTGAGTTCATAATTTTATTTAAAGATTTCTGATGAATTTGAAAGCAAAGCAACAAACCAACCACATTATATTCCTTATTTGCACTGAAATATTCTATGGTACCAACCATTTCTATAGGCATTTGATTACAAATGTCAACGGGTGATCATTTAATTAGCTTATTGGCCAGTGCATTCTATTGACTAATGGTGTTTTATTTTCCACTGGAAACAGATTAAATCAAAGCTTCAAATCTAATCATATCAGAGAACCATTTTCAGATAACTCATAATAAATTCTGAAAACTTATCCTTAAAGTTATTTTCCTCTGAAACTACTTCTAGTACCAGCAAGTTCTGTATCAGTCAGGGTTCAAACAGAGAAAGGGACCCACTGGGAATGATGTATTATAGTGTATTCATTGTAATAGTTTGATCACATACAATCGTGGGAGCTTGTCAGACAGCGTTGGTTTATCTGTTCCTTCCATCTCTGATTATGAACCTAATGACATGGGACAAGTGGTAGAGATTGATAGCTGTGTTTGGAGTAAAGGAGAGCAGGTACAATGGGATCCTGCAAGAAAAGAGCTACCATCTTCATCTCTCTGTCTCTTT
>NW_012148802.1:4635-5393 GCF_000956105.1 Propithecus coquereli | reverse complement strand
AAATTGGTATTATGAGAATGACATTTCCATATGTTTGTTTACTAATTGAGAATTCCACTGATTTTTCTGGTCACAAAACAACACAAAACAAGGAACTCTATTACAGACATCTAAGGAAAAGATGAGTTTCTGAGGTGTGTGGCATTGTCAACATCCTGTATTTCTTGAAACTTAGGCTGGACAACAGATTGAGGGGATGTAGTAGGAAGGGACTTAATGAGCCCAAATTTATTGTTTTCCAACATTGTATTCCTTTAATCCTGATCCAACATTTTTAGAATACATTTCAAATCACATATTTACCAGCTATATTGTCTATACAAAGTTTTAAAATAATGCAATGCATTTGCTGTATATTGCACCTTGCCACAGGTCACACTTTGTTCCTCACCGTCATGGTCTACTGAGACTTGGGTCTTATGATAGGTCTTAAAGCAATTAGAGGTAGTGTATGTGTATAATGGAAAGGATTATCATATCCTTGTAAGACATCTACTTCATAGCAGGCCTTTACAGGTTTTTCAGGCAACAGGCAACAGACTATTCTACTTAAACAGGAAAGGAAGGTCTGCTTCTACTGTCAATGGGGCCTAAGTAGAATTTTCAAGTTGCCCTGCTTCATCCAAATCTTCCCATACGCCTACATCTGAAATTCAGGGTCTCACTTCTTCCCAGCAAATTTCCTAACTTTGACATAAAGGACACTACAAGTTTGAAAATTTAATTTGTATTATAATTTAGCCATCTGCATTATTAGA
>NW_012148802.1:3780-4337 GCF_000956105.1 Propithecus coquereli | reverse complement strand
AATCAGGAGGTTTCACATAAAAATCTATATTCCTAGCAGGAAAAACAAACAAACAAAAAATACCAGCATGTCTGTCAAAGCTGGGACCATAGTTCCTCACAGCAGTATTTAACCTTTTTAGCAGAAGCACCTGCTCTCCATTTTAACACAGTCTCCAAAATCCCCCACTGTATTAATCCAGCCTCTCTCTATCCACTTAGGTTACTCGTATGATTGCTGTAAGTCTCTGAGTTTACAGCTATTGCATTAAGCAAAAACTGTCACTAATTCATTGGCAAACAATGCAGAATTCTAGGGAGGGGGTTGGCAGGTAGGGGTGGAGCAATCAGGAAGGTTCTTGAAGAAAGTGGGGGCTGAGCCGTCCCATAGTCAGCAATTACTAATACGTAAGGTTAGGGAAGGATAGAAAGAAGTGCAGAGACTGTGAGAAGAGAGCAAAAGGTAAATGCAAAATAAATTCTGGGTGTATTATAGGCCTAAAAGAAGAAAATAGAGGCCTATGCAATTATAACAGGGTTGAGAAAAAACTATGTGCAAAGTTTATAAGGAAGTCCTAC
>NW_012148802.1:0-462 GCF_000956105.1 Propithecus coquereli | reverse complement strand
ACTTATTAATTTATGTCTTTAACACCCCCTCACATACACACTTTCTACCTTCTTTGAGGGTATAATAATCGATTCCTGGCTCTTTTATAGTGCTGAATCTTACAGTTAAAAAAAATGAAAAAAAGCCACGGTGACGTGGATGACCAATTGCTGAGCCAGAGATGGGAGAGGCGGGGAAAAGCATAAGAACTTGCTTGTCTTCTGCTGAGTTAGAAGAGAAATTTCTTTTTAAAAGGAACCATTTGAAATAAAGAAAAAGAGAGACATATTGAGGGTATGCTACAATGAATGTGCAAATCTAAGGATGAGAGAGATATAGAAAAAGGAATTTAAGAAGTTTTTCTGAGTGGATTTAATGGGAACTCATTTTGATAGTTATAAGGAGATGACAAACTTGGTGTAAATTTATTTGCAGTCATTTTGGATCGTCATATTGAAGTTTCTTAAAATGTGACTCAATGT
>NW_012148801.1:14944-16904 GCF_000956105.1 Propithecus coquereli | reverse complement strand
GCCTTGGCCTCCCAGAGTGCTAGGATTACAGGTGTGAGCTACCGCGCCCGGCCAATAAATGATTTTTCTAACTAGACTGGCCAGAGTGACTGACTAACCCAGTTATTTTAGGTGATAATAGCTGAGTCTGCAGTTAGTCTCCCTTGGTAACTGTTGCCATCCAGTGGTTCATTTCTGAAATGTCAAAATGGGATAAAAATGGGATAAAATGCTTGTTCCCATTCTCCCCACTCCTCCTTTTTGTTTAATTGAAGCTAAAAGCCACACTCATTTTTTATTTTTAAAAGAAGGGAAGGGAGAAAAAACTTTTGAGGAGGAAAACACAGTTTTTTGCCTTTAGTATTTCAAGGAGAGATTACTCACAAGGGAAAAACAGGTAGTTTTTGGTGGGCCATATTCCTGCCTACTCTTTTTCTTCTATCTTTTATTCCTGTATCTAATTAGTGGTAGAAAAAAATTCTGTAATGTTGGAATAAACTTTCTTGCCATTAGCAAAAATAGTAGTACTATAGGTGGATGTATTTATTTGGCTGCTGAATGTAGCTCTTGGATAGAGATGAGCTATGTAACGGTATTATTAGGCAATAATGAAATTGCTGTGATGTTTTAGCTATATGTAAGAAATTGTGAGGCTTTTGTGTTCATTTTCATGATGAAGACTAATTTCATTAGACATACCGTTATTTTGGGCTTATCCATTATATTTAGACTTTTTTTGTGCTATATCATCAAGCCTTTTATATTAAATATACAGGATTGGTCATATTTAATATATTAATATTAGTGTCTCCATGTAGCTACAAATGGTTTCCATCTTGGCTGGCCAGATACATTTTGAGGTAATGCTATTGCAATCTGAATTGCAAGAGTATGTTTCAGCGAGTTTATTGTGTAAAATATTTATGAATTGCCAAAAGCAATCCCTCAAAGGTTCCCAAAGCAATAGGCAGAACTAGATATTTTGTCTTTTTATTAATTCCACATTGAGACTGGTGGCTCACGCCGGTAATCCTAGCACTCTGGGAGGCCGAGGTGGGCAGATCATTTGAGCTCAGGAGTTTGAGACCAGCCTGAGCAAGAGCGGGATCCTGTCTCTACTAAAAAAAATAGAAAGAAATTATCTGGACAACTAAAAATACGTAGAAAAAATTAGCCGGGCATGGTGGTGCATGCCTGTAGTCCCAGCTACTCGGGAAAATCCTTAACTTGAATTTTTAAAACGCTACATGAGACATAATATTTATAAAATAAAAATGTTAACATCTAAATACCATCTTTAATTAAACAATTCTGGGATTTTCTCACTAGAATGATGATTTATTTTATCTATATTCCCAACTGGCATGTATGTATATCTGCAAATATCTCATGATTTCTTGGTCTTGCAACAGACTCTTCGTTGTACAAGCAGTTACCTTTCAAGGTTGTTTGACAGCTGGTTGCCTACATTATCTATTAGCATGGATCTAGAATGGCATGATGTTAAAGAGGCTGTGTTCAAAATAGTACATGGCTCAGTGCTATTAGATCTGAAGTCAAAGATTCATTTTGTAAAATTATAATACATCACTGGAGAATAAAGTGTATCTAAATCATTTTAACTTTACTGTCTTTATTAGGATATCTTTATTTGGTGTCCAATGTGAAAACTGATGACCAACTAGCCAGATATGTCAAATAATGTAGTCCAGATACTGTGGTCCTTTGTTTATAAATATGTGAGGTAGTATATCCTAGTGATTATAAGAGGATTGACTCTGTAGCTTTATTACCTGGGTTTGAAACCTTATTTTGCCAGTTATTAGCTGTGTGACCTTGGAGAAGTACTTATTCTTTCTGTTCCTTTTTAAAAAAATCTATCTGCAAATATGTTAACTTCCTTGGCTATACATATTTACACATTATAGGCTACTATAGGTATATAAATATGTACTCATGAGTATATACACTAGTATTCATG
>NW_012148801.1:14186-14435 GCF_000956105.1 Propithecus coquereli | reverse complement strand
TGAAATATATCTTTTGGAGGAGCTTATAAACTTTTGTGATAATGGCTCATTGTAGCCTCAAACTCCTGAGCTCAAATGATCTACCCGCCTCGACCTCCCGGAGTGCTAGGATTACAGGCATGAGCCACCGTGCCCGGCCTACCTGATTTTTCAATAGCACAAATTATGCAATTGTTTATATCCTTATGTATCTGTAACTATTCTTACTCATGCAACTATCTCTATAGGACAGATTTTTAGAAAGTGGTA
>NW_012148801.1:13453-14136 GCF_000956105.1 Propithecus coquereli | reverse complement strand
GTATATGGCCTTTGAGATATGTTCACTTTGTATAACACTTCCTTTATTTGTTTAAGATAAATATATGTCCACATTATACACACATAAAGAGTTAATATAGGTGAATAATTTATAGCTTATTTTTAAAAATAGTATCTAGGAGCTTGTTAGAGTGCCATATTTTTACCTTATCCTATATTAAAGCTATTAAAATGCAGAAAATTCAAAATAAGTTTTTTAAAAGTATAGAAAATTTCATTCAGTTTCTGAGTAATTTAATAAACATAATATTAAAAATAGATATTCAGAAAAATCACAGTAGCCTTTTAACATACACTCATGCATTGCTTAATGACAGCGATAGGTTCTGAGGAATGCATCATTAGGCGATTTCATTGTTGTATGAACATCAGTATGTACTTACACAAACCTGGCTATATAGTATAGCCTATTGTTCCTAGGCTGCAAACCTGTAAGACATGTTACTGTACTGAATACTGTAGGCAGTCGTAACACAAAGTTAAGTATTTGTTTACCTAAATATATCTAAACATAGAAAAGGTACAGTAGGCTGGGCGTGGTGGCTCACGCCTGTAATCCTAACACTCTGGGAGGCCTAGGCAGGTGGATCGCTCAAGGTCAGGAGTTCCAGACCAGCCTGAGCAAGACTGACACCCCGTCTCTACTAAAAAATAGAAAGAAAT
>NW_012148801.1:2378-3438 GCF_000956105.1 Propithecus coquereli | reverse complement strand
GAGCGTGCTGAGTACATTTTCTAATGAGATATTCTTGTGTAGCATAAAAGCTACCCTAGTAAGATTACTCTTTTAGTAATCCTCAGTAAGTATTTATTTATGCTTCACAGTATAAATATGGAGATAGGAGCAGCCTTGGTCGTATATCTTGAGTTATAGATTTGGTAGTGAGTTTCCTTGGATTTAATTTATGTGCTAATGAAGCAACCACATCTTTAAAAAAAAATTTAAATAATGACAGCACGTCAGTTTTCCATACCATTAGATAAATGTTTAAATGTAACCTAATTTATTTTTAAAATGAGCAAGATTATCCAGAAGGGGTTGTAGGCCATTTTACTGACCACTTTGTCTTTGTTCTTGTAATATTAATTTGCATAATGCCTGAAAGGCATTGTGAATAGTTGAATTATGAACAGATTGGGTTCTGAAATTATAGTTTTCTTGCTTAACCTTTTAAAAAACAGTTGAATTATGAACAGATTGGGTTCTAAAATGACAGTTTTCTTGCTAAACCTTTAAAACAATCTTTAGTCCCTATGGTTGGATGGTTAAACTACTTCCCCACCCTCTTAATAAATAAAAATCCACAAAACAAAGTCAGGAAATAAGTTGCAGACCAAGGGATAATGATCTTTTAAATAAACGTTTCTTTTGAAGGAGTTATGCTGAGGGGGATATATACCTGTCTTGCTGGATCATATTGTAAATGTAGGTTAAAGATATGTGTCAGGAGGAAAATGTGCCTAAAACAGTGAATTGTCTTATGAATAAATCTGTATAGATAAAGGAGAGGTAAAAGAAAATTAAGAAGTGAATATACTTAGAAAGAAAATGTTAAGTGTTTCCAAGTTGTACAGTATTGAAAGAAAAAGGAGTAATTTTGAAGGATAATTCATTAGAATACTTTTGATAAAAAAATGTTGAAAGTCATGTTTCAAGATGACCCTTAATCTAATATGATAAGCTGACAAAGTATGAAAAGAGGGAAAATGACCTATTTATGATAAACCCTTCCCAGTCTTTGGTGGTCTAGTGGCAAGGAAAATGAAAAATAAAA
>NW_012148801.1:0-420 GCF_000956105.1 Propithecus coquereli | reverse complement strand
AGAAAGAAATTATCTGAACAACTAAAAATATATAGAAAAAATTAGCCGGGCATGGTGGTGCATGCCTGTAGTCCCAGCTACTTGAGAGACTGAGGCAGCAGGATCGCTTGAGCCCAGGAGTTTGAGGTTGCTGTGAGCTAGGCGAATGCCACAGCACTCACTCTAGCCAGGGCAACAGAGTGAGACTCTGTCTCAAAAAAAAAAAAAAAGATGTAAAATTAAGATGATAAAATCCAAACTTCCTTCCGGTTAATAGCATTATGCTATGTACATACTCATTTACTCATACTTTATTGAGAAATACTCAATAAAGAGGTTGCTGCCTTCAAGGAAGTTTTTTATTTTCTTTGAGGATTCTTGGGGATCATCAAATTCAGTGGGTTTTAAAGTTGTTTTCTGCCAAAGAACCTTAACTTTGAA
>NW_012148800.1:9051-9294 GCF_000956105.1 Propithecus coquereli | reverse complement strand
TAAAACAGCTTGGTACTGGCACAAAAATAGAGACATTGATCTCTGGAACAGGACTGAGAATCCAGAGATGAAACCATCTGCATGTGGTAATCTAATCTTTGACAAAGCTGACAAAAGCATACACTGGGGAAAAGAGTCTCTTTTCAATAAATGGCGCTGGGAAAACTGGAAAGCTACATGCAGAAGACAGAAACTAGACCCCCACCTCTCACCTCTCACAAAAATCAATTCAAGATGGATAAC
>NW_012148800.1:8685-9001 GCF_000956105.1 Propithecus coquereli | reverse complement strand
AAATTTCATTTTATTCAACAAGCATTTATTTATATCCAGTTTAACCTCACTGTCCCCAAAGCTTTTAACAGAGTGGTTTATTCCTGAGTACACATTCAATGGGTTATTTTCCATTAGCTGAACTCACAGGAATATTCTGAATGTTTATTTGCTGGTCAAAGAGAGCTATTCATGCTACCTTTACTAAATAGCCCTAATTTAGTTCCTTAGGTGACCCTAAAATCTTGAGAAACATAATTTTTAAATTCTAACCTCTCTCCTCCCCATGAGAGATTGATGGTCTACCATAGATGTCATAAAAGTATTCTGAAGTTTT
>NW_012148800.1:6236-7509 GCF_000956105.1 Propithecus coquereli | reverse complement strand
AATATCAAGAAAATAAAAAAGTAAAGTAACACTATTTCAAATGAATCATCTGCTTCTTTACAACTGTACCTTACATATATTTAGGTTGTTCATCTATGCTATTTCTCTATTATTTTCCAATATTAAAACTCTTTTTTTAAGATTAAAAAAAATAAAGCCACAAATAGCTACAAGATTTCACTTCATGAGTAATTTTGTTTCAAATAACTAACAACCGAAATTATTATGTCATTAAATTCTTAAATGTTTGTTTCTCCATTTGTTTTAACATTTGGAGTATATTTTGTACATGTATTTATAGTACAATTTAGTTATCTATTGATTCATAATGAGTTACTCATATTCAGCATCTTAAAACTGCAACCATTTATTATCTCCCAGTTTTTGTGCATCAGGCATCCAGTTGTGGCTTAGCTGGACGCTTCTGGTTCCAGTTCTTTTATGAGGTCGCATCACACCGTCAGTTGAACCTATTATCTTATTATAAGACTCAGTTGCTTGTGAGCTGCCTCTCCACAGGGCTGCCTGAGGCAACCTGTTTCCCTCAGCCAAACAAAACAAGAGAGAGTGAAAGCACACAGGGCAGAAAAATCACAATCGTCTTATAACATAATCTTGGAAGTGACATCTCATCATTTCTGTCATATTCTACCCATGAATAATGTAAGTTAAGGTCATCGGAGCCGTCTTCAAGTCTTTCTACCATGTAGAGCTAAATACAGTGCCTGTTGAAAATACGGATGATTGAATTTCATCATCCATTCTTTTGTTTATTTACTCCCAAAACATTTATAAAGTTACTACTATGTCCCAGTCATTAAGCTTGCGATTGAGATCACAATACTTAAACAAAAAAGAATGATCATTGGAATTCAATGAAGGCAAGGAATAAGGTCTAGGATGCTTTGAAAGATGAATATACATTACCAGGCAGGGAAACCATCCAGCTTGAGAAAGTTAACAGTAAAGTTATGGATGAATAAAATAAGCTGGCTGATTTTGGCATTTGTAAATTTGGGGAGGGAGGGTGAAACGATAGTCTTTAGAAAAGATTTTGAAAAATAGATTAGAATCCATAAAAGGTCTTGGGTACTAGTTAAAAAGATTTGTCAATTATTTAAGTTGTTGGAAACCACTATAAAAGAGAGTAACATGATCACAGCAATGCTCTAGAAAGTCTTTATGGTCATAGTGTGGAGGGTTAATTTTATAGGGAGCAATTGCAATTCTAGAAACAGGAAATTTATTTATATGATTATCACACTAGTCAAAG
>NW_012148800.1:5571-6186 GCF_000956105.1 Propithecus coquereli | reverse complement strand
TTTATATCATAGCCAGCCACATTGCTTTTAAACAATTTTGCTTTGATTATTTTTTCCTGCCCAGTTATTCATGGAAGACTGTAGTATCATCTAATTTCTGGAATTAGTAATTAAGCCTCAATAGAAGGCAATAATTCACCCCTTCTCCCTGCCCAAGTATGTGAACCTTTTCCTTTTTCCAAAGTTCTTTCCAGAACTGACAGAATTCACTGCCAGTTAGTATCTGGATCTTCAACTCTTAAAGGTCAAAAACAGTAGCAAAAATAACAAGGAACAAAAATTTCTGCTGACCTAAAGAAAGGCATGGTAATATTTTATCTGTATTTGTTCTGGATCTCATATTTTTTTCCAAGAAGATTTCTAAATTATATTTTACACTTTTCAGTAGTTTCCAGCAGAACTTAAGATTTTTATAGCAAAACAGATGCACTGGGGAACATAAGAAAAAAAAAGTAATTTAAAATAACTTTTTATCTTTCCCAATGTGGGAAACCTCAGAAAATGACTCTATCAAAACATTGAGTTCTAACTTATTTGTGCTTCCTTTTTGTGAACTAATATCATATGTCTTCTGGGAACTGTGTATGTCAGACGTTCAGGAAAAACTACAACCCT
>NW_012148800.1:2079-2846 GCF_000956105.1 Propithecus coquereli | reverse complement strand
AATTATTTAGGAGGTGTAATTAATGGGATGTAATCCTCCACTGAATGTGGTGGGGAGAAGGAGGACTGTATCAACAAATATTCAGGTTATTATTGGCTTTGGTAAAAAGTGGTATCATTTAAAATATAAGAAATGTACTGAAAGAAACACTCTTTATAGCAAGTTAATAAGGTAATTGTGACATATTTAATTTGAAATGTCTGTGGCAATAAATTATAGTGGTTGGAAGCACAGGCTTTGGAGAATAGCCTGTGTGTTACAATATTAAGGAGTCCACTATATAAATGTGGGCAGATTTTTAACTTCTTAAGGCAGACATACAAACCTCTGTCTACAGGATGGGTGAAAATGAGCATACTGACAAATCTTATGAAAGTAAAATTTTACTTCAATAGCTGAAAAGATATATTATTAGCAAAGGAATCCAGAATACAACTGACCAGGGTTATTCAGTGAGAAGATTATCCTGAGTCTCTCCATATTCTCTCAGGGGATGCCCAGCTGGGCAGCATAGCTATTCTGCAGCTCAGACCCTGAGTAGAATATTACAGAATCTCTTATGTCCAATCCATATCGTAGTTCATCTACCTTCACCACTCAGATCCAGTTTGGGGGAACAATAGCTTCCTTTGACTTATCAGGGTAAATTTGTTACATTGGTCTCACATTTCATGATGATGGGTAAGTATCATACATGCATGCATAGATACAATAAAACTATGAAATTATAATCTCTTTGTGGGCATGAAGTTGCAAAATCTAGGTAG
>NW_012148800.1:0-330 GCF_000956105.1 Propithecus coquereli | reverse complement strand
TTTAAGGGAAATCACTTTTATGTATATTATAATATTAACATGAATTGAGGCCATCTGTAGGGTGAGGCAACTTCCCACTATATTATTCCTGCTGCGGTGGATACTGGTATAAGAATATTCTGCTTGTACCTCAGGGAGTTTGTGTAAAATTAACACCATGCTTACTCCTTCATCCTCATGACCATCATTTCATGAGCATTAGATAGACATTCTTTCCCTTCTAGATTGTGCTACACTGGTTGATTGTGTTGATTCTTTTAGTTAGATATATAGTTAAGATTGACATGGGAATTTTCACATGAATTACTATCAATCTATTCCACCAGGTAG
>NW_012148799.1:23879-24293 GCF_000956105.1 Propithecus coquereli | reverse complement strand
GTGATTAGTGATGTTGAGCATTTTTACATATACCTATTGGCCATTCATATGTCTTCTTTTGAGAAATGTCTATGCAGATCCTTTGCCGCACTTTTTAAAGGGATAGGCTGTTTTTTACTGTTGCGTTGTTTGAGTTCCTTGTATATTCTGGATATTCGTCCCTTGTCAAATGAATAGCTTGAAAATATTTTCTTCCATTCCACAGGTTATCTCTTCACTCTGTTGATTGTTTCCTTGGCTGTGCAGAAGCTTTTTTAGTTGAATATAGTCCCATTTGTCTATTTTTTTTTTTATTGCCTATCCTTTTGAGACCTTAACTGTAAAATCTTTGCCTAAACCAATCTCCTAGAGTATTTCCCTTATGTTTTCTTCTAGTAGTTTTGGGTCTTACATTTAAGTATTTAATCCATTTTG
>NW_012148799.1:19392-20204 GCF_000956105.1 Propithecus coquereli | reverse complement strand
TGGATGCTAGCACGTTTTTGTGTGAAAAAAATGTTTTTATATACTATTTTAAAATAGTGAGACCCATTCCAAGTACGAATAGCATATTTCTTAATTCAGTAACGAGCGTATATTCCTTTAAATACTGTTCCCAAAAACTGTGAAAAGGTTTAAAATTATACCATTAATAATAGTAATCAAAAGTATTTGTTACATAGCTCTGATTCTCAAAATTGTGCTTTTGTGATTTACAGAAATATGATAATAGCTGCCAGATTGTGGATTTCGACCTATTTAATTTACATAGGTGCTTCTATTTGATTTAGATTGTTGGTCATGCCAGATAAAACAATGTTTACTGTCTTTGCCTGTATAGGACAAAAAAAACTTGTCTATATGAATTTTATAAGAATTAAATAAATCTTCAGTTGACACAACAGGGAAAAAACATATTTCTTGCCCCTGAGGTGTGACAGATCCTTTTATAAATGTTAACCTACCAGAAAGATTTTCTCCTCTGGCAGAATCTCTGACTGTTTCTGTCAGAAATTTTGACTCTTAACAAAGTTCATCTTGTGATTATTGGAGGCAATGGATTTACCAAAGAATACTGTTTTTATAAATTTATCTCAAAGTTATAAACAGAAAATAATTCAAATGCTATTTGCTGGTTGTAGGGGGTGTGAGAGTGGGAGAGGGGTGGTAGTGTTAATGTAGATGAATACATTTAATTTGAATTGATAATATCAATAAGAAATAATAAGAATTAATAGACATCTTTCTAGCCAGTCATTCATTTTTTAGATAGTTATATACACATTTAATGAACTCAG
>NW_012148799.1:14332-15432 GCF_000956105.1 Propithecus coquereli | reverse complement strand
AATAAATTTCATTTTTCATTAAATTAGAAAGGATTGTTTGGTTTTCGAAGTTTTTATTCTGTTTTTGTAATAAAACACTCTGTGGCCCCAAGGAAAAGTTTTTTTTTTTCCTCGTGTGGCAGTCCATGTGCTAAGGGAGATTCTGCTTTGCATAACTAAAGAGAGGGAAGAACTGGACAGTCTTGGATATCATCATAGACTATTGCATCGATAGAGAAAGGATTTATTCCACCAAAGAGAAATTATGATCTGAGTCAGTTATTTGCAATAATGCATTGCTAGGTGTTATCATTTATGACACTGCATCTACATTCATAGCAGTTGAGTTTGAGGAATGTGTAAACAGAAACTTTATCTGATCCAGACATACAATAGGCATTTTCACTATATCACTTTTATTTTCTATTTAATACAACCCCAAACATGCAAGTTTGTTGGAGGAAATTCACCATTGCACCTATTGTTGGGCACATATTTCTCCTTTAAAAGAGTACAAGAAATTTCATGGGACTGGGTGTGGTATTTAAGACCTTTCACTCTAAAGCCAGTCTTCCAAGGCTGCATCAATTGTGATTGAAAGTTGTTCATCTCTGCAGGCAGTTTAGTAGCTTACATGAAATCACTTAGTGTCTAAATTTAACTCCTGAGGGAACTGTCATGATTGACAGTTTGAACAAAGAAGACAAGAATGGAAGGGACTTGTTAACTAGAAGTAAGTGAATTTCTCCTGTGGGCATGACAATGTTTACCTTCTGCAATTTAGCTTTAAGTGACCTGAAAGTTTTAAAATGGAGAAACATGTTTTATTCAGGGAAGGAACAAGGGGGTAGAGCAGTGTTTTATTTCAGCGAATCCACACAAACAATCCTCTTAATATTTCTGCATCACTGGCATCATGCGGTGTAAGAAATGAATATAATGATGCCTTTGCCTTGATTCTCCATATGTGCTCTATTGAACTTCTTTAATGTGAACTATATCATGCCATTTATTATTAGATGGCTCACAGAAGAAGGTGAATAAAAAGATATGTTTTCTACTCTATTTTATATTATTTCAGGGAAATACTAGCTGGAGTCTGTGTACTGGTGGATCTTATA
>NW_012148799.1:12098-12631 GCF_000956105.1 Propithecus coquereli | reverse complement strand
AATTTAAAAAGTACATGTGGATGAGTTAAAAAAAATTGGAAAACAGCTGTCCTCATGACCATGCTGAGAAATTAACTGTATGCCCATCTCAATCCGTTTAATGATTAATTCAAATGTCACCTACTCAGGAAGTTTTCTCTGGTCTTCTCAACTGGATATGGTCTCTCTATCTTTTCCAGAAGTAACAACTTTAGTTCATATCTTACACCATTTGCCATGTTGTATTTTATGGTAGTACTTATTTGAGTAATAGCTCTAGACTGCAGAAGATGAAAACTTTTAAGGTAAAATCCATTCTTTATTCATTTTGCAACCCTTTCATATTTTTGAAAATAATATGCATTAATATTGTTGGCTGACTCTTAAATACCTGGATATTTGTTGTTTTTCTTATTCATTCTTTGTTCAATAGAGTGTCTGAGTGACTACAACTTTTAGATTGAAAATTCAAGACCACTAGCTCAGGAGAAGGTTAGAATTAACTGTCTGTTAAATTTGTCTGCTCCAAAAATATTTTCTCTAAAGCACCTTTT
>NW_012148799.1:1086-1628 GCF_000956105.1 Propithecus coquereli | reverse complement strand
GAAGAAAATATTTTTAATTAATGTAGGGATAAAAAGTAAAAATTAGGTAATTATTTAGATGTTTCTGTGTAAGAGGAAAAAATACACTTAATACATCAGTGATGCCCTACTTTGTATCTCTTGCCCTGTCCATTCTCATATATCAAACTGATTATATAATTTTTTGTCTTGAATATTGAAAAGGCACCTCCGCCTCATTTGTCCAGAACAAAACTCTTGATCTTCCACACCTTCAAGCTTTTCCACCCTCAAGCTTTTCCATCATAATCAATGCAATGTCCATTTATCCAATCTGTCAAATAAAAATCTAGGTGTCAACTTTGATTCTTCTCTTTCCCCTCCACTGCAAATATAACCCATCCTCAAGTTTGCTTGCCAGTATGTTGCAAATATATCCCAAATCCAGTTACTTTTCAATTCTGTACTGAAGGCCATCTCATACAAGAGATGGAATATCTCCCTAGCTGGTCTGCTTCCTTCCATTCTTGCCAGAGTGTCTTTTAAAAACATAGATCAGATTAGGCTATTAACCTGCTTTTAAA
>NW_012148799.1:0-1036 GCF_000956105.1 Propithecus coquereli | reverse complement strand
CTGAGCCCAGAAGTTTGAGGTTGCAGTGAGCTATGATGATATGATGATGCCACTGCACTCTACTCAGAGCAACAGAACAAGAGTCTGTCTCAAAAAAAAAAAAAAAAGAAAAAAAGAAAGAAATGAGTTAAAAGTATAGAGAAATCAAGCTAGAAGAGTGCTAAGAATATTGTGAATATATATCAAGTTATATAACATAATTTGGAAAAATGTTTAATAAGGTAAGGAATTCATTAAAACTGAGGTATTAGACTTGAGTAAAAAACAAAAGAGTTTTTGTAAAAGTTCATGCTATAGAACCACAAATAATCATTATCACATAGCAATATCGTTTTTATTTACATTTCTTCCATCTATTTTTTAATATTTTAAAGAAAGGTAATATTTTCCAATAGATATTGGTAAGTTTCCGTTTGTCCCTCTTTGTTTTCCTTAATGCCTCCATTCTACTGGTCTGCTTCCTTCCATTCTTGCCAGAGTGTCTTTTAAAAACATAGATCAGATTAGGCTATTAACCTGCTTTTAAACCTCGAATGCCTTTCTCATACAGAATAAGATTGACATTCTGTACCATACCTGCAAAGCCCCATACTGCCACATCTTCAGTTCTGTCTCCTTATTCTGTCTTCTTGTAAAACTCTAGCAATACTGGCTGCTTTGATCTGCCTCAAACATTCCAAGATTGTTCCTACTTCAGGGGCTTTGGACTTGCTATTCCCTCTAATCAGAAGACAGATCTTTGCTAATTATTTGCTCCCTGCTTTATTGTGTGCTGTGCTCCAAATTTACCTCCACAAAGAGGCTTCTCCTGACCAGCCTTTTTAAACAGAAAAATCTTCTACCCCCTTGCTTTTCCCATCGATTCCATTACTGTACTTTAATTTTTTTCATAGCCCTTATCAGTATCTGGATTGTGTATTTTAATTTATCATGCTACCTCTCTCCTGTCCACAATCATAAAGCTGAAGAAGCATATAAAAGAAATGAGTTAAAAATTGGCCGGGCATGGCTCACGCCTGTTATCCTAGCACTCTGG
>NW_012148798.1:21553-21999 GCF_000956105.1 Propithecus coquereli | reverse complement strand
ATTAAGAATTTTTGCATCTATATTCATAAGGGATTTGGAATACAGTTTTCTTTTTTTCTTGTGTCCTTTCCTGGCTTTGTTATCAAGGTGACACTGGTTTCATAAAATGTGTTGGAGAGGATTCCTTCTTTCTCTATGCTATGAAATATTCTCTACAGTATGGGTACGAATTCTTCTTTGTAGGTCTGATAAAATTCAGCTGTGAAACCCTCTGGTCTGGGACTTTTTTTTGTTGTTGGAAGATTTTTTAGTGCTACTTCAAATTCGTTGCTCATTATTAGTCTATTCAGTAGATTTATTTCTTCCTGATTGAGTTTTGGGATGTTATATGTTTCCAGGGATTTGTCCATCTCCTCAACTTTTTTGAGTTTATGTCTCTAGAGGTTTATATAGTATTCACAGATGATATTTTGTATTTCTGTGGTATCAGTTGTAATATCTCCTTT
>NW_012148798.1:19497-19888 GCF_000956105.1 Propithecus coquereli | reverse complement strand
GTAAGAGATAAACATGATGATTGTAATACAAGCAAATGCTAAACTCATACAAATTTATCAAAAACACATACATCCCTAATGCTTTGTTAAAGCTTTCTTGATAAAAATCAGGGAGGGATTGTATATGAACTTACTAATTAGTGAGGTATATACTACAAGAGGCTAAGAAAATAAAGAACAGTTGGAAAATAAAGACAGATGATAGAGTGTAGGAGTGGCTGGTGAGGGACTGGGTAGTGAATTGTAGAAGTGATGATGGGTAGTGTGAATAATGGTAATTGTGTTTGATTATAAACTTAATGGGAAAGTAGTTGTCTGGACAGAATGAGTGATTTTTATAGTGGGAGGTGGTTAGTGTCTGGAATAAGTGCTGGGAAAGATGGCCAAAGTG
>NW_012148798.1:16172-17627 GCF_000956105.1 Propithecus coquereli | reverse complement strand
TAATCCTTAATATAAGAGAAAAAGAATAAACTATTTTAAATTCTTTTTTTTTTCTTTTTGATACAGAGTCTTGCTCTGTTGCCCATGCTGGAGTGCAGTGGCCCAATCATAGCTCACTGCAACCTCAACCTCCTGAGCTTAAGCAATCCTTGTGATTCAGCCTCCTGAGAAGCTGGGAATATAGGCACTTGCCATCATGCCTAGCTATTTTTTTGTTTTGTTTTTTGTAGAGAGAGGGTCTTGCTATTGTGCCCAGGCTGGTCTTGAACTCCTGGCCTCAAGCAATCCTCCCACTTCAGCCTTCTAAAGTGCTGGGATTACAAGTGTGAGACACTGTGCCTGGATTTAAATTCTAACAATAAATTTAACCTTTCCAAATCTTGTCAAGCACTAAAAATAACCAAGTTCATAAAGTTAATGTTTCCTTGTCTTAAATTGTGCTAACCTGGAAATAGGAAGACAAAGATTTGGGTAGAAGAAGTTAATTTTGAAGAGATTTTAGGAAGCACATTTAAGGAAGGGGTTAGTAAGTTAGAAAAAGAAAGAAAACTGATATATGGTAGGTTAGTAAGGGGGTTACTGCTATGGATCCTTGGGGATCTAACCAGAGAGGACCTTTGAGATCCCCTATGAAATGTGCCTCAGTGATATCCCTTTCATGGAATGAGGAAGCTGATTTATTTATCCATTGACTACACTCATTATTCAATCCCTATCACTTCCATTGAAAGCTCTTAGACAAAGACAAGAGTTTTCGGAAGGAAGCAGTTGACTTGAACAAGAACTGGGAATGTGGGGCATTGTGCTGAGTACTGCTTGATCTTGCCATATCCCAATGCCTAGCTAGTCCCAAGCTCTATCCTTGATCCTATCCCATCACACCTTTTCCAATAGGCAGTTATTTTAGGTACAGTCATGCTTCCAATTAGCTATCAACTGCCATTTTAAGAGGTTCTATTCCTTTGTTAAGAAAGAGCTTAGCATATGTCCTCTAATCACTATGATGGTTGAGGTGAAAAGTATTGGCTTGTCCATTTTCTGTTGCTATAACACAATATGAATGACTGGGTAATTTATAAAGAAAAAATGTGTACTTTACTCATAGTTCTGGAGGCTGAGAAGTCCAAGCGCATAGCACTGGCATCTTGTGAAGGCCTTCTTTCTGTGTTATCCCACGGTGGAAGAGCAAGTGAGTACACAAGACAGAGAAAGGAAGTGGACTGAACTCCATCTTTTTATTAGGAACTCACTTGTAACTAAACTACTCCCTCAACAAAGCCATTAATTCAATCATAAGGAAAGAGCCCTCATGGCCTAATAACCTCTTAGAAGTTCCATTTCTTAATATTACAACAATGGTAATTAAATTTCAAGATAAGTTTTGGTGGTGACATTCAAACCATAGCGAGTTTGAAAATACATGGTGAGTGATAAACAGCACACTGTGGGTTGATA
>NW_012148798.1:11656-12782 GCF_000956105.1 Propithecus coquereli | reverse complement strand
CTAGAAATGTCATAGATGGGTAGCCTACTAAGGTGCCGCTTGACATGTACAGGAAGAAAAAGTCTAGCACAGATAGGTAGAAACCTCACTCAGGTGAAAATCATGAGATACTTAATGTCTTTCCTAGTTCCTAGATGTTGCTTTATACAAGAGGAGTCCTTTGACTGAAGGGAGTGGGGATGATTAAAGGGAATCCTGCAACATGACCATTCACTGTAAACTCTACCACAAGCATTCTCAAGAATGATCTGCAGCTATTCACTTGGGTGACAGGGCACGAGGAAATAAATCTCACTTTAACTTTCAGAAAATATCAGATGTTGGCTCTAAACTTTAATTGTCTCCCTGAGACCCAATTTTACTCTAGCTCACCAGTCAAAAGAAGTGACTTACAGAAGTTAGGTAATACATAACAAAAATTTAACAATGGATCCAGTGTGACTGATGATAAATCATTTATTATTTTTCACATTCCAAAATATAAATTAGAAGAATTTCCACGTTGGTTTCATTGTCCACGGAGTAAAGTGTATGTATTATGGCAGAAAGATCTATTCAGAAGTCCCCGGAACTACATACTCCTGAAAAAATAGTAAATCAAAAGAACTATTGCATCCCAGAGGATCTGAAGGGATTATTTTCATCATCAAGTACTTGAAAGATGCAGAGCTATTGATTTCTACATCCCCTGTTTAACTTGCTTGATTGCCTGGCACACAAACCAATTGAGTAATGCATACTAACTGTAGACAGTTGCAGGCTAAATCAGGTGGTGATACTGATCAGAGCTTTATTTCCAGATATGGTGTCTTGATTCAAGAAAATCAACACAGCCTTTGTCAAGTGAATTGCTGCAAATTCTTCGTTGCCATTCCCATCAGTATCTCATTTATCAAGGAGTATGAATTTTCAAAACAATGCTAAGCAAAATGGAAAATGTCTATTTTGTTCCACAATTAAATCAATATGCTACTGTCAGCATAATACAATCTGGGAAAAATTTCATCATAATCAAATCCTACAAAGGATCGCATTGGTTATTATATTGATAGTATTATGCTAATTAGACATAGACTATATAGACTATGAAGTGGTAAACATCCTAAATGTCTTAGTATGCAACTGT
>NW_012148798.1:0-428 GCF_000956105.1 Propithecus coquereli | reverse complement strand
TTCATATACCCATTTCATTTTAATTTTGGTGGCTAACAATCTATTCAATATAAATACACACAGACACAGAATTTATCTATTTCATTTTTTTCCAAATTATTTTATACTTTGTCATAATGCTGCCTCCATAATGGATTCTTCCTTTATGTCTTAAATACTCATATATTTATTTTGTGGAATCTATCTAAGACTTTAATTTGGACCTTGTTGATGTGGCTAATTCTGCTATTGATTTTGTTGGCTGACTTTTATTCATTGTGGATAAACTCCTCATGTTTTCTAATTTGGGATTATTTATTTATTTTTATAGCACTATTCTTAGTGCTAATTAAGTGAGGTTTGATATGAGACTTTTCCTCTATGCACTATGTTTTGTTTTCTCAATTCTACCAGGTCGACCAGAGATACCATCTGTTAATACTTTATTT
>NW_012148797.1:3218414-3263599 GCF_000956105.1 Propithecus coquereli | reverse complement strand
TTATATATAATCTTTTATATAGAGAATATATAATCTTTTATATATTCCCAAGGATATAAAGGAAAGTATGATCATGATAAGGAAAGAAATGTATTACTTTTAAAGACTCAAATGGAACTTATAGAGATGACAAATATAATGTGAAAATTTCCCTCGTATGGGATTAAAAGCAGAAAAGACATTGTAGGATTAAGAATCAGTGAACTTGAGGACATAACAATTAGAGACTATCCAAAATGAATCCCACAGAGAAAACAAAAACTTAAAAAAATCAACAAAGCATTCACGATGAATGGGACAACATCAAGTGTCCTGATATATAAGTGGAGTCCTAGAAAGAGAGTGGAGGCAGAAAAGAATATTTAAAGAAATAATAGTCACTATTTTCAAATTTGACCAACAGTTTTTATTCAAAAAAAAAAATGAAAGACTTTATTGCCAGAAAACCTACAATACAAGAAATGTTAAGGATATATTTCAGGTTATAGGAAAATGAGACCAGATATTTGGGGCTATACAAAGGAACAAGTGCCAGAAATGGTAAATATGTGGGTAAATGTTAAATTGTCTTCCTCACTTTTTGTTTCTTTAAAGGATAATTGATGGATAAGGCAAAAATAATAAAAATACATTTTACAGTTTATAACATGTAGAACAAAGTGTATGACAACAATAGCAAAAAGAAGGGGCAAATGAAAGTAATCTGTTGTGGAGCTTTTATACCAAATGTACATACAGTATCTTTTTGAACATAGACTTTAATAAGCTTAAAGATACATAGGATAAATCTAAAGCAACCACTAAAAATAAAACAACAAAGAAATAGCTAATAAGCCAAATGTAGATTTAAAAAAAACATGGAATGATAAACCCATTCAATCCAAGAAAAGGAAAGGAAAGCAGGAAAAAAAGGAAGAAAGAAAGGTAAGACAATAGAAGACAATTGACAAGATGGTAGATTTGAACGCAGCTATATCAATAATTACATTAAATGTAAATGGTCTAAACACTCCCATTAAAAATTAATAATAAAAAATAAACACTCCAATTAAAAGGCAGAGGTGATAAGATTAGATTTTTTTTTCTAAAAGACCCAACTATGGGTTGTTAACAAAGAAAGCTACTTTAAATATAAAGGCACAGATAAGTTAAAAGTAAAATAACAGAAAAGGATATAGAATTCAAACACTGAAAAAAGAAATCTGGAGTGGCTATATTAGTATCAGACAAAGTAGACATCAGAAAAGGAATATTACTTGGGAAAAGAGGGACATTTCCTTATGATAAAGGAATTAATTCATCAAGAGAACATAACAACACTAAATGTGTATGCAACTAATTTTAG
The DNA here is from genome assembly GCF_000956105.1 of Propithecus coquereli. NCBI lineage: Eukaryota > Metazoa > Chordata > Mammalia > Primates > Indriidae > Propithecus > Propithecus coquereli. The sequence continues at coordinate 3,262,254 of NW_012148797.1, read as the reverse complement.
AAGTTCTAAAATTCATGAAGCAAAAATTGACAGGCTTTCACGGAGAAATAGGTCAATCCACAATTATAATAGGAGATTTTAATACTCATTTTGTCAATAATTGATAAACAGAAAATCAATAAAGACATAGAAGACTTGAACAATATTACCAGCCAACTTGACCCAGTAGACAGTTATAGAACCCTCCACTGAACATGTAGCAGAATACACATACTTTTATACTTTTAAAGTGCACAGGGATGGTCCAGTGTAGTGGCTCATGCCTGTAATCCCAGCACTTTGGGAGGCCAAGGTGGGAGGATCACTTGAGGCTAGGAGTTCAAGACCAGCCTGAGCAACATAGCAAGACCTCATCTCTACAAAAAATAGAAAAATTAGCTGGTCATGGTGGTGCACACCTGTAGTCTCAGCTATCTGGGAGGCTAAGGTGGGAGGAAAGCTTTAGCCCAGGGTTTGAGTTTATAGTGAGTTATGATGATGTCACTGTACTCCAGTGCAAGCAACAGTGTGAGACCCTGTCTCAAAAAAAAAGAAAAAGTGCACAGGGAATATACACCCAAATAGAGCCTATTCTGGGTCTTAAAACAAGCCTCTGAAAAGTTAAAAGGACTGAAATCATACAAAGTATATCCTCTGACCACGATGGAATTAAACTAGAAATAAAAGAAAGATATCTGGAAAATTCCCAGCACACTTCTAAATAATGCACATATAAATAATCACAAGGAAAACTAGAAAATATTTTAAACTGAATAAAAATGAAAACACAACTTGTCAAAATTTGTGGGATGCAGCTAATATAATACTTAGAAGAAATATTATAGCTCTAAGAGCTTATGTTAGTAAAGAAGGACTCAATAATCTAAGGTTCTGGCATAAACTATAAAAAGAAGAACAAATTCAATTCATCACAAGGCAAACAGAAGGAAGTAAATAATAAAAATGAGAGCACAAATCAATGAAACTGAAAACAGAAAACAACAGAGAAAATCAATGAAACCAAAAAAATTGTTCTTAGAAAGAATCAATAAAACTGATAAATTTCCAAGTAAACAACTGAGGAAAAGAGAGAAGACACCAACTGGAAATATCAGAAATGAAAAAAGGAATGTAGTTACCTATTTGTACAACAGGACTTAAAATGATAATAAAAAATCATAAATAACTTTGTGCCTGTAAATTCAGCAACTTAGAGGACATGGACACATTCCTTAAAAGATGTTACCCAAAGCTCACTCAAGAAAAACTAGATTACTTAAGTAGCCACATACCTATTAAATAAAATTAATTTGTAATTAAAAACCTTCCCATAGTGAAATTCTAGGCTCAGACAGCTTCCCAAGTGAATTCTACTAATATCTGAGGGAGAAATAATACAATTTCTACACAAATTCTTCCAGAAAATAGTTGAGGAAGAACACTTTCCAAGTCGCGTTGTGAGGCCAGCGTTACCATACACCGAAAGCAGACAAAGGCAATACAAGAAAGGAAAACTATAGGGTGATATATTCTCATAAACATAGGTGCAAAAATTTTAAATAAAATATTAGCAAATTGACCACCTCAGTCTGATAAAGGGCATCTACAAAAAACCTACAGCTAGAATCCTACTTTATAGTGAAAAACTGAACGTTTTTCCTCCTAACCACTTTTAATAAACCTGGTATAGCCATTGGTATAGCAATAAAGAAAAAATAAAATCATACTTGGGGAATTACAGTACCTGACTTCAAGGCTTCCTATAAAGTTACAGTAATTAAGACAGTGTGATATTGGTGTAAGGATAGACATATGGATCAATAGAACAACAGAGATAGTCCAGGAAGAAGCTCACTTGAAAAATCATTGGATTTTTAACAAACGCACCAATGTGAAAAAAGTACAACTCTTTGAACAAATGGTGATGGATGACTGTGTATTTACATGATCTGAACTATGACCCTTACTTCATACCATATACAAAATTAACCAAATTGACATAGGCTTAAATGTAAAAGCTAAAACTGTAACACTTCTATATGAAAACATTAGAGAAAATCTTGGAGACTTAGGGTAGGCAAAGATTTCTTATGTAAGACAAAAAAAAAAAAAACCCAATCATAAAATAAAAACTGATAAAAACTAATTTTGACTTCATCAAAATTAAGAACACTTGCTCTTTGAAAGATTTAGTTAAGAAAACAAAAAGGAAAGACACAGACTGGGAGCAAATATTTGCAAAACACATTTCTGATAAAGGACTTTAATCTAAAATTTGTAAAGAATACTTACAACTCAGTAATAAGACAAATCAATTTTTCAAATGGGCAAAGGATCTGAATACACATTTTCCCAAAGAGGATATGGGAATGTGTATATAAAATAATCTACAGTGATAAATACACCTAAATGTGTAATTCATCTATACATAGTGGAAAGAATCAGAAATGATCCCAAAATGATTTTGACTTCAATATTCACTGGAACATTTTTAAATAAAGTGATTTTGTTACATAAATATTTTAAGGAAAGCTTAAATTCATTTAAATGAATAATGAATGATCATTGATTTTGGTGACAAGACACCAAATCTCAAACATTCACCTCGTGGCAACACCCCAACGTGTAAGCTCAAAAGGGAAGAATACAGACGTGGGTATATCACATGAACATAATTTTAGAGTTTGCAACATTTCGAAGAGGAAAGTACGTTGACTCTTATCTCGCTGATAATTTATAGCTCCAAGTTTATTTCTGTAAGGAGAATAAAGTCTGTTCTTTCTTGCTAGAGCATCTCTTGGTTCTGAAGAGATGACAGGCATTGTTCTCTAAAGCACGCAAATGTCTTTTAAAAAAGGAATTTGGCATTTGGATCCCGCTGCTGCTGATGGAGACTTCTGTCTCTGGTGAATAAGAATAGTACGACAGAAGATCATCCTGCTGTTTTGCTCTAGTTCGCCTCATCTCAATCACAGATCCAACGAGAATTCACTTGCTTTCATTCTTCTGCAATCAATATTGCTGGCATTCTCTGTGTCTGCCAATGAGGCTGAAGTTGACCGATGCTTCCAGCACAGGGGTTCCTGGCTTTGGGCTAAACGCTGTCAGAACATTCGGAGCCTTGCTTGGAAAAATGAAGCTCAAGTGTAGGGACTGGCGTTCTGTTATAGGAGACCCACACAAAAGGTGGATTACTTTATTCTACGCTCCCTGTGTTCCTTAACCGTGTTTCTGTCTGAAAATATACAATGCTTGTGAAGGAAGGCCTGGACTGTTTGCTGATCTGTCTTACTCAATAAGCCTCTGGGAACCAGTGTCATGCCAAGAAAGCACCTTGTCTCCCTCATGGACTAGCTTTGCAGTGACTCAACCTCTCTAAGCCTCAGTTTCCCCATCTGTGAAATTGGGGTAATACGAGTTCACAATTCTTACCTGAAACCCTTGGATCACATGTTTGAGAATTCAGAATTTTTCAAATTAAAAAAAAATACTGTGCAAATATCATGTATTACCTAATGTCCTAGTAGAGTACGGGGCTGAACTCTCATAATAAAGCACATGACTATTTCTGCAGGAAAATGCATGAATATTCACAGCAAGTGGGATAAATAAAGACTATAATTAGTCTCATGTTAGCTAAGGTCAGGTTTTGCTACCAAGTGAGCTTTCTGAAAAGCTATGAAAAAACTTTTGTTTTTCAGGTTTTTTTTTTGGATTTCAGAACTGCAGATGAGGGGGATGTGAAACCGTTATATCCAGGGCCAGTGCTAAGCCACACAGCTTTTGTGCAAATTAGAACAATGCACTTTCCTGGTGGTCATAGCCCCTGAGCCCATAACTTGGCCAGCAGGGTAGGAAGAAGGCACCCCTTCCTTCAGGGTAAATGTCAAACGTCAGCCCCATTCTTGGCCTACTTTGTGCAATGCACAACCTGTACAACCAGGCACAGTGGCCCTGATCATATACATCTCAGGGGTGCTGGAAGAATAAGCAGTAATGAAAGATGACCCCATCCCCCAAAGCCACAGCTGCACCTCAGGCTGTCTCTTGTGCTCTAGACCAGCACTTCTCAAATGTGAATGTGCATGTGAATCACCTGGGGAGCTTCTTAAAATGCAGGAGGGCTGGTGTGAGGCCTGACACACACTAGGTTTCCAGCAAGCTCCCAAGTAATAGCCACGTTGCAGGTCCACGGACCACACTTTTGAGTAGTGAGGTTCTAGAACCACCTGTGGATGTTCCACCTGAACCTTAATTTGGCTTGTCCCATACTCAAGTCACAGTCTTCCCAGAAACCTGTTTCTGCTCCTGATTACCTGAGCTTCATTAACAGCTCCAGTGTCCAGCTGCTGTTTTCCAAGGTGAGAACACCTCGTTATTTTCCTCTTCCTCACCTGGAACGTCCCTTGTTTGTACTATACCACAGATATCCATAACCCCAGACCGAAAATGTCTGCTGAACTCTCTATGGCGAATGTAGGCCAGTGTTCAACTTCTTCTAAAGTCATCCCAGAACCCAGGGGCCATGGCCACTGGCCACCACGTGGGTTCCAGCTGTGCAAAGCTCAGAACTGTGCTTGCGAAGGGATTCCCCAGAGTTCTGTTCTCCACCAAGCCCCGAGATTTCTCTCCCTCACCTCATGCTTCAAATGCGTTCTTTGCCAGTGGTTTCTGTTTTTTTGGATACGATAACTTTCAGAAAATATTTAAAGTGACATTGGGGGCTGACCTGAAGATGCCAACATTTGACTCATTTCCTAGTATCAATTAACGTCTATTATCACAACAGAAAAATTATTCTCATACCAAAAATGAAGGAAAGACATAACTTGAGAAAAGAGGGCTCTTCCCAAGAAAGGACACTTACACTAATGCTTCTGTCTCACCCTATTTTTGTTCACTGAATGGGGGGGCCAGTAATAACCTCACCTTGACCTGGCCCGGGCAGTGTCCTGGGCCATAGGTTCCTTGGGTCCTGTACCTTCTGCAGTGTCAGACAGTGTACCTGTGGCACGGTCAGAAATGCCTCCTGATTAGCTGGCCACTGACAAGAGGGCATTTCGGTCTCACTCCGAGGGGTGCAAACCAAGAGTAGAGATGACCTCATCCAGCTTTGTTTCCCACTGACATTTACAGTGTCCCAGTGAGGCAGGGACAGGTTATTCCAAAGTTACATCTATCCACGGATGGATTAATTTAAAATGACGAAGCTCTATGGTCTGGGCATTTCGCAATCAGATGGGACCATGGCAAGGACAGGGATGATGGCAGGCAGGGGCGGGAGCCAGGCCACCAGTGGGGAAAGCCAGCTGGTGAGTGGACAGATTAGAAACCATACCTATATGGTTGAACACCTGGATATTTTCTCACTCAATATGCTTCTGTTAAAATGTTTAGATAATGCCTTTAAAGAAATTAGAATACAATGAAATAGAGAAACAATGTTGGTTATGATTTCTCCTTTGGAAAAATATAAAGAAATCATTTTTACCATTAAAGCTGAGAGATGCCCATGCACGGAGCTGAAAGCAGCTCTGTGGGGCATCGGAAAAGGAATGGATTTGGAATTGGAAGATTGGGGCTTGCACACAGACCTGCAACTCGCTAGCAGTAGGACAACGGGCAGTCATTTGGAGAGGTGTCGTTAGTGCCAAAAGCATGGGGTTATGAAGGCACATCAACCTGGCCACTAGAGCCATTTGACCTCTGGGAGTCTCCATTACCTTATTTTTCACATTAACGGTGGCGCTGTATGAGCACAGTGGGCCTTCTAATGCATTACTCTATAGAGTTTATAGAAAAAAATGGAATGAAGGAAAGCTTCCATGCACTCAATAAACAGAAAGAGTTTGGATCCACAGTGGCCTTTACCAGGGCCGAGTCCACCAACCGAGTCTGCATCGCCATCCTTTGACACACATGAGCAGGGCCCCCCACATGCCCAGGAACACAGCCCACCCCACCCCTACAGTCTTTTGTTAATGAGCCATGAACAAACCATGCACAGAAAGAAGCTTCTTTTTTTCTTCAATTTAATTGAAGTTACTTAGAAAAATAATCAGGCTTGAATGGCTTTTCCTGGAGGAAGGTTCATGAACATTTCACGCTTTTGTTGGCAATGTGGAATTCAGCTTTCTTTAACAGTACAGCAAGATACAGGGAGAGTTTTCTACAACAGACCCTCTACTGCATACAAATATGTAAAAAAAAAAAAAAATCACACTCCACAGAGATGTTAAATTATATGCCCATATGCCATACTGAGCATGCTTATAAGAAAACAGTACGGGCAGCTCCTTCTGTACCTAACAAAGAACAGAAGACTGAAATTCGCCTGTGAACGGACAAGGGTCAACCTAGTTCTGGAAGGTCCTGTGGCCTGTTCGTAGGGTCCCATTGACCGTGACGGGAAAAGGCTGGAGGAAATGCTGGTGGTAGGAACTTGGGGATGTGATGTGGTCAGTCCTGCTGACAGAGAGGTGGGCAAGGGAGGGGTTTGGTCACCAGGGTTGCACACAGTGGGGCAGCTTGCACTACGCATGTGTACATGCGTGTGTGTGTGTGTGTGTGTGTGTGTGTGCGTGCAGGGGAGCACTGGGCTGAGGCAGCGGAGTGCCTCTGCTGCTTGCTACGTTAGAACAGGGACTTCTGCAATCACTGTCTCAGCTCTGGTCCAGACCCCACCAGCTAAGTGTGCTAGGGACTCGCACACTTTGTTCTGGAGCTTTCTGTTAGCATGGATTAGGCCCCTTGTGCTTCCACGCCTTTGCCACCAGGAGAACTGGTGTGACTGAAGTGTCCGCCGCCCACTGCTCTCCTGTGGCACCTACATCCCAAAGGAGCAGGAGGGGGAAGCTCACCCGGTGGACAGGGAGGAGGAAAGTCTCCTCTGAGGCACCCCAGGTCAGCAGACTGCCCTTCTTCCCAGACCAGCTGGGGAGGGCGGCGAGGGGTGTCTGGACAAGCTACAGGAATAATCGAGAGTTTTCCAACCAAAGGGACAGGGTAGGCAGGAATGTCCTTGTAAATACTACCCGGACTGTACCTGGTCTTTAAAACACAGCAACACCTTTGAAAAGCGGCTTGGAGATGGGACATCTGCCTGTACTTTTCTCCAGCTAAGCATGCATAGAAAGCGGTTTCAAACATTTTTCTTTAAAAAACACTAACTTTCATTTCCCAGGCATACTTACTTCACCAATGGATTTCTTTAACCAAGGACACAGAATACTTTCTACATTCTGCAAAACAGTTGAATCCATTTTTTAAAAAAGTTTTTATGCCATTAGAAAATAAAATGTGAACACAAAACAAAACACGAGGAGAAAGAGTCCCTCATTTCAGAAACCTATTGATGTGCTGTCCCCTGAAGGACAATCTTTCTCACCCAGGAGAGAGAAGCTGGATGAAAGAAGGCCGTCTGCGCGTAACACTGAGCAAGCTTGCACAACTGATCAAAGGCAGGCACGGAAACGTAAAACAACGTGAATTTCCATTTAAAAACCAAAAAAGCACACAGTGAACAATTCCAAGCTGTGGAACTGAAGAAGCACTCTTCAAAAGATCACCACTCCCATTAAGCATCTTTAAGGCTTGAGGAGCAGGGAGCCACTCTGGGCCATATACGCCCCTCCTCTCCCCTCCCTTCCTGCTGTCCACACCACCCAAGACTTCCCTCCACGCCCGTCCGGAGGGATGGGATCGTTGTCTGTGGCAGTATCCAGGATTAGAACCATTGCACTTTAGTAACAGTTTAATTCATCTGGTAAAGTACCTCTGTTGCTATAAACCAGATGGAGACTGTGGCGGTTTGGTTTTCTTATTTTGGAGGGGTGTTGGGGTGGCAGTTTTTATCCTTGAAGACCTCGGATGTGCTAAATCAACCTAACCAAAGTATATTCTGTGGAACACTCTCTCTGTGAGATGATCTGCAGAAGAGAGTACTCTGGTCACCTAAGTTCAGGAAATGCTCCTGACTCAATGATGCCCTGGGGGATTCACAATGCACAGCACATATTCAAGGCTCTGAAAAGTCCTGCAGAAAGGGAACTGACTTGACTTAACCTGTGTTCTCTAGAGCACGTATTAGAAAATGTTGGCCAATCTGTTTCATTAGCACGAGCCCTTCTGAGGACAGTGTCCCCACCTGGAAATAAGGTCCAGACTCAGTTCCAGGGACAGCCGCGGTCTGTCACTCTAGTTGGTAAAACACATTGCATAAATCTCTATCCATCTAGGGCATAGTTGCTGTGCCCTTCACGAAGGGGAGAGAGCTCGGAAGAAGGTACACAACGTCTTATAAATAGCTTCAGTGACATTCTCCGGTGCACATCTCACTCACATTAAATAAAATAATTTCCTCAGTGAGATGCTGCAGCCGCTGCTCACTGAGCTTGCTGTGAGCCTTACAATACAACTTTAATAGTTTCTGTGAATAAATTATTCATTTTTTGTTTGTTTAGAATATTCTCACCCCTTCACTATATACTGCATCAAAAACAAAACAAAAAGCAAAACCCCGTCCCACCCTCCCCTATTATTAGAACTATTATTATTATTATTATATACAGTATCTGCTACCGACTCATTCACTAGCTGTAAGAGGGATGTGGCTCAAACTTCAACTGAGAAGCATTGGAAATGGCTGGAAATGAGAAGCGTGTGTAGATGTTAATTAGCAAGGAACAGGAAACGAAAAGTTCCCAGCCTTCCAGAGGCAAGGGAGCATGGGTTAAGAGCACGGAAGGCTGTCCTTGCTGCTCATGCATGGCAGTCACGAAGGTGCCAATGGTCTCTCAGTCTCTGGAGGACGCGGGAGGGTGTGCATGTGCGTTTGTGTACAAATAGCCCACCTCTAACCTTCACCCTTGCAAACCCCTGAATGCATGCGTCTCACTCTTGTATGTGGCAAGCAGTAGAAGACAGCACTTCTACGTGGGGATGCGGATGTTGGCTGGAGAAGGCAGTAGGAGGCACTTGAGGAGCATTCCCCTCCCTCACCCAAGGCAGACATTGCTAATCAATCACAGCACTCTCCCACGCTGTGCCTGGAGAATCCGTTCTAGGGCTTAAAGGCAGACACTACCAATAAATTGGAAGGGGTGCATGATAGGAAACATTTTTCCCATCTCATGTGTTGGGCAATGAGTTTGAGATCACTCACAAATTTAAGTGGCCTGCTCCAAGCATGTGGTTTCCAAATTTGGGCCATAGAAAAATGAAAATTTGTAGGGGTCATGAACCTTCTGAGGCTGCTCATGAATAGTCCAAACCCCATGTAAAGTCCAAAAATATCAGGGGTTTGCTAATTGTTGAGCTGGAAGCTCGGTGTCCATGTAAAGCTTCTTGAGGGCCAAGACTATTGGGTTTGTTCAATGCTATAGCTGCATGGCCTAGAATATAGTAGGTGCTCAATAAATACTTGTTGAAAATGAAGCAACAGCCACTTCACCTTCACCACAACTGGCACTGCCAGTTCAAAATTTCTGTAAAAAAGTCTATTCTATCAGACTACTAATTCTGGTGAAAAATTTGCTACAATCAGCTCTCTCCTTGGGTTAAAAAAAAAAAATCACATTTCTTTAGTGCAAGGGACTTTCAGGTTTGGAATGAGTCCCCTGAAAAGATGCCTCTAAGTGCAATAGCAACCTATTTATTTCTAGCAGAAATTCAAGAATGGTGGCACTCGTACACACGACGCTGGTTGTTATCAGATGGCTATGACTCCATAAAAGGTTAGGAAGGAGAACATTCATGCCCCCAAGTGAGCTGTAGCAAGCAAAGCACGAAACATAGATTTCTTCTGGAAAGACATTAAAATTTTGCTGCCACAAAAAGAAATCTATAGAGACCATGTTTAAATAACTATAAATAATATTAATTAGAATTTATGGAATGCACAATTCATGGAATTCACCAGAACACAAGGAAACCTTTGAGACAGTGTTGCAGTATTCAGTTCTAAAAACAAGGACACCCCATCCTATTCCCCTGCAAAGACAGCTGTCCTTCCCTACGAAGGATTTTAAATAATTCTCACTATGCTGCTCGCAGCATCACCCCCAAAGAAATATTAATTTACAAAATAACCCAATATCCATATAATTTTTCTGACAAATAAAAATCTTAAATTAAAAAGCATGATTCTCTCCCTCTCCCCACCCCCTTTATTCCAATTTCAGGTAGCTTGGCACTGAGTAATTGAACATTAAAAAATCGAGTTTGTAGACTTCGTACAGCTGCGTTTGGTGCTCTGAGCTGATGTTCTGGAAGAATTCTGTGGTCATTTCATCAGTAGTTCTCGTAGACTTTGCATAGGTGGGGAACTTCAGGTAGCTGCCCACTCCTGCCAGCTGCAGGACGTAATTAGAATCCTCTTCCAGTGTCTCGTACTTGCCCACGAGGTCGTAGTGGATGTGGCAGGGGTGGCAGAGCGAGTAGACGGTTTGCCAGTGTTCGTTGAAGGGCTCCTCCCTCTGGGTGTGTGGGTCGATGAGATAGGCCACAAATTCCTCGAACTTGACGTCGTCCCCTTTGCGCAGGGCCTCCTGGGTGGCGTTCTTGCGCTGGCGTTTGATGATCTTGGTGCCGTACCGCTTGTGGAAGGAGGTGTTGTACTTCTGCGTGAACTTGTTGCGGTAGGCGGACACCAGCCTCTCGAAGGGCTCCCGGACAAACAGGAATTTCATGTAGCTTTTCAAGCGGTGGTTGATTTCTGGGATGCTGTACTGGTTCAGGGTCTTCAGGTTGGCAGAGACATGGGCCTCGTTGGCCGGGATCTCCATGGGGTCGCTGTACTTGCCCCGCCCGGTCAGGACCATCATGAGCCGCTTCCAGTTGGTGCACGCCACCTTGGGGACGTAGCAGTAGATGAGCTCGTGATCCTCATCCACCACTAAGTGCTTCAGGTCGCTGGGCGTCAGCACCCGCCGCTTGCGGCTCATGGCACTGTTGGCGCGGCACGTGTCCGTCACCTGGTCCCGCCGCATCTGGTGGAGGACGGCAGTGTTTGAGAGCTCCAGCTGCAGAGGGGACACAAGAGGAATAAGGACTCAGTACTTGTCTGGAACATTTCCATCGGCTGCAAGGGGATCCTCAACCCCCTCGTTGGAACATGTATTGCGGCCTCAGGATGGAAAAGGAGCCCTGCTTAGCGCGGTGGTCTGGGAGGCACCAGGGCAGAGAGCTGGCAGCCTCGATGGAGGCCAAAGGGAAACGTGCGGGAAGATGTGTGTGTTCCTCTGAATTCTAAGAGCAAAGGTCTCTTTGCAGAGGCCACTCGTTCCCAGTCTGAACCAGTCCTCCCAGGCCATCTGGAATAGGAGACCCGAGACCACTCTCTCCTGCTCTGCCACCAACCTGGTGCCTAGCAGCCCGACACTCAGAGACCTTTATGGAGTGGAGGCTTTGTGCCATACCTCCACCTACTCCTCACAAAGGTGCAGTGTGGCCCTTCTTCTCAATATAAAAGGAATTAATTTGAATTGTGGTTAAACTTATGGAGACATAGGAGCCACCAGGGCTATGGAATGGTTGTTCTGGAGCTGCAGATGACACGGTGTCCTGGTTGCCTCCTTGCCCCAAGAACCCCTGTTCATACGCTGGTCATTGGAGGTTCTCCACAGCCCAGCATCATGAGCACCTTCCCAGCCTCATTCCTACTCCTTGCCCCTTCATAACAGAAGGAGGCTCCCAAGAAACCAATGATTCACTCTTTCCCTTTTGTCACAAGCATTCCTTGGGCTGGGCCCATCTGGGACTCTCCAGTCCCCCTCTGCTGGTACACAGTTGGCAGTCCCCATGCATTCCCCTGCCACACAGGTGGAAGAATCATTCCTCCCCTGAGCACCCTCAGCACCAAGTGTCCATACAGCACAGCTCCCCAGTCTACTCATTCTGTGTTTCCTCACGTCCTGTGGCCACTTGCTTCGCAGGGACGCGGAGCCCCAGAGCAAACTGCCTCCTCCGATCCAGACTGTGGGTGGCCTCCAGTCCTGAGAATGCAGAGCTATCAGTGAAATTCCCCCAACCACCCAGACAGCCGAGTCAGTGGAGCCCAGGGCCTGGGTGTCACCCAAGAATCTGGCCCTGCACTTCCAACTCTGAGCCACAATCTGCAAAATGCATCCTAAAATGTGCACGGGGCAAAAATGAGAAATACCCATGAGTTTACTGGGACCCGAGGGATCTCCTGGTAGCCACTGGGGAGAAGCCCATGCACCCTGCATTAGCGCGTGCCCAGGATGACAGGATGGTGATGATGGTGACGATGACAACCGCAGATAGTGCGACCAAGGAGCTCTGTATCAGGCATCTTCACAGGTGATTTAAATACATTATGTCCAATCTTCCCAGCAACACTCTGAACAAGATGCTATCACCACTAAAAATGTTCATATTCAAGGGAGGAAGCAAAGCAAGACAGAGTGCTAACGCTTTGCCAAGTCCGTGTGGGAACAGTATGGTGATTCTCTCGTTGCTTCCCCCTCACGAAGAACTGGCAGAAATCTGAAAGGAGATGTCAGTACCCTCCTAATGTGCCTTCCCCTAAGCAATCTGACCTTGACACTCCTCCCATCAAGAAGTGCAGTCTGTTTCTCCAGCCCCTTGAGTGTGGGCCGGCCGGACTTGCTCTGATGAGTCAATGTGGTGGAAGCTATGGTGATCAGTTCTGGGCCTATTACGAAGGCCCGCAGTTCCTACCTTCACTCTCTTGCAATGCTGCCCCGAGACAGTCACGCTACGGAAAGCCCTGTCCAGCCGCCTGGAGGCTGAGGGGGACTGTGGCACCCCAGCTGGCACTGACGGCCGGACATCCAGCGACCACAGCTGTGTGAATGATCCCGGGTGAGGCCGGCAGACTTGCCCAACTGCCTGCCCACAGAATTGTGGCAAGTGACACATCAGTGCTGTTTTAAGCCGCTAAGTTTTGGGGTGGTTTGTTACCCAGCAATAAGTAACCGAAACAGGGTAGCTGGAAAGGGTGGCTGGGACGTGATGCTGAGACTGTCGGCCAGAGTCCAGAGGAGCAAGGGCCCCACAGAGATTTTAAGTTTCTACTTGGTAAAAAAGGGTTGGCCTGCAGGAGTTTACTGAATTGGGAATAATTCGCAAATTATTGGCCCAGTTATTCACGGGCCAAATGCCACCAGTCAACAAGCTTAACTCCACGACAAAGGGCAGAGCAATAATCTCAGAGAGGCCTGGGCTACTGAATCAAGGGTCCAGTTTCTGAATCATTATGGCCTCAGTGTGGGGCTGGGTCTCCCTTAGCGGTGTTTTCCTTGGCTGTACAATGGAGAGCATCACGCCCATGCCTGCTGGGCTGGTGTGAGGGTTATAGGGAATGGACTGTGTGGAAAGGCCTGAACACAGCAGACAGATAATCAACATTATTTCCTCCTCTCTTCCCTCTCTGGGCCTCGCCCGCCCTGTCTGTGGAAGGAGGCAGTTAGGGGGTCAGCTGATTGTCAGGGTCGTGTCCACCTTTATTGTTGGGTAGAGCCTAGTTCCTTCCAGGGTGGCCAATTGGTGGCCAGATATTCTGTTCTGAGTCCCACAGAGAATCTTCCAGAATGGTCTTCCTCCCTGCCTAGGTTCTGGCATTACTTTATCTTGTTGAGATTTTGCCACAAAGTCTCAGTGCCCAGTAGCCGTGGGCACTCCATCAATCCAAATATCTAGTGATGTTATTTTTCAGTTCTCCAAGTATAAGTGACGCCATGAATATGCCAAGAAATGTAGAAAACAAGCTGCAGAATGTCCTGATTTTCCCTTGTGCACAATACATATCAGGATAATATCTAACATCTAACATCTATCTGACTGAGTGCTCCTTGTGTACCAGGTACTGTTATAAACACTTTACACAGCTTAACTTCTTCAATGCAATCAGCAACCCAAGGGGTCGGTTTTATTACAATCCCCACTTTATGGCTAGGGGACTGTCAGATGCGGCATCACACGTGTAATATTGAGAACGCTTTGCAGAGCGCGTCCTCGCTTGTTATCTCGGGGAAGTCCTCCCACATTCCTAAAGCTATGCTGGCCTCAGCATTTCCATTCTGTCGGTGAGGAGACAGGCTGGATGACTGCCCCAAGGTAAGCCCCTCTGTGGGAAGCAGAACCGCGACTCACACCAGATCTTGTGACTCCAGATCTATGCTTTGCACACCATTCCGGCCTAAAGCGTTCTCCTGGCCAAACACAAGCACTACGAAGTGGGGACTTTGCCTTTCTGCGGCTGTATCTGCAGTGCTTGCAAAAGTGCCTGCCACATAGAAGATGCTCTATGAGTATTTGTTGAGTGAATGAATGAATGATTTAATAATCTCTTTAGGGTAACTTGATATGCAAATAGGAAGGCCTCTCTGTGGCTAAAGAAATTTCCCAGTTGTTCACAGATACCAGACAATTCTTTACTACAGGGTGACCTTGTACGGAAATAGGGTTTTTGCAGATCCAATTAGTTAACATGAGTTATGCAGGATTGGGGTGGGCCCCAATCCGATGACTGGTGTCCTCATAAAGAAGAGAAAGCAGAGACGTAGAGACGTACAGGGTGAATGTCACACGAGGACAGAGTCGCAATTAAAACGATGTCTACAAGCCGAGGAATGCCAAGAATTGCCAGCCACCACCGGAAGCTAGGAAGAGGCCAGGAAGGATCAACTCCTAGAACTTCAGGGAGAATATGGCTCTCCTAACACCTTGATTTCAGACTTCCAGCTTCTAGAACTGTGAGAAGATAAATTTCTGTTGTGTTAAGCCACCCAGTTTATGGTGATTTATCACAACAGTGTTAGGAAGCTAATACAGGAGTCAGGCATTCAATCAATAACTTTGAGCAAGTTGATACTAAAGCATAAATGTGTAAAAGAAGATAACATTATTTAAAAGAATATTCTTACCCGAAAAAATAAAGCAAGCGTATCAGGGCACTAGTAAGCAGGACGAGGATGAGAGTTGAAATCAGAAGATTCAAAGCCCAGGACCTGACCTTGGGCAACAGCCTCAACCTTCTGAGTCTCAGTTCCCTTATCTGCAAAATGGGATAGTCCAACCTACCCCGCAGGGGTGCTGATTAAGTCAAATAAAGCACAGTTCAGCATTTAGTAAATAAGATCAAGTTTAGTACAGGATTTGGACAAGGTATGGCACAAAGTAGGTGGCTAATATGTAGGCATTATTTTATGAAAGAAGAAGGGAAAAAAAGGCCTGGAATCGCAAGATTAATTCCATCAGCTAATTCTGCTGCAGGTCAGTCCTAGGTCACTGAATTCAATTCATATTTATTTTGAATAGAAAAACTCTGACCTTTGCAATTCATGACTTCTTAGCAGATGTATTCATCACCTTAAGAGGAGCATTCACGGACCTCCTGGGCTATTAAGCAATGTCGTTAAAAAAAAAAAAAGCGTCCTAAAGGAAATGGAAGAACTTAGAAGGAAACAGTGTCCGCCAATTTTGTCATTTGAATTGCTAAGGACAATTTAAGGCAATAAGTTACTAAGATGAGCAAAGGATCAGCCGCCACCCCAACCCCTGCCCCGCACCATCTTTCAGTTGGAGATAATTTCCTGGGTGTCTGAATGCCCAGGGAGGTAGCATGCCAGTTAATACCGCATTCAGGAGCACAAAGGCAGAAAAAATGGAAATGATACCACGGTGTCATTATACGTCCAATTGCAGAGGCAGAAAGTAATTGAGTGACGCTTTAAAATGTGGTATTTGAGGTTTCTTACTCTTCCTTTTCTTCTCCAGAGCAGTTTAGGATCCAAACGGTGCACGTGCGGCAACAAGGCGCACGCAGTTTCCCTCGGGAGGGCTTGGGAGCATGCGTGGGGAGGACGCTTCACAAATCGGAGACGTGTCCAGGCTGCTAGTAAATTTACCTGGGCCTCTAGCACTAAATTTGTAAAAAATATATTTTAAACTGTTTTCATAAATTTTTATTTTGAAATAATTTCAGACTAGTGTTGATTTAAATTATCCAAATAAAATGTTACTAAAATATGCACAAATATAATAAAACTAGGTATACGACTACAAGACCAAAACAAACGCAAATATTCAAATGAACAGCATTAACATAATGGGTGATGTTTTACTGGAACTAAAGCCCTGCCTGGACCGAGAGATGCTTGCTGACTCATGGGCAGGCTCTTTGGAGAGCGCCGAATCCTAACCACTAGACCACCAGGGAGCGACTATGGGCAGGCTCTTTGGAGAACAGCATTGCCCCTCTGCTAGGCTGTGTGAGGACTCAGTTTCTCCATCACTTCCTCATTCCTAGTTACTGTGAAACCCAGCACCCTGTGACCTCATTTGATCTTTAATCAATAAAAGCTCATCATTTATATATAGTCCTTCTCTGCCCATTTCTAATTAGCCCAAGACAATGAAAACAGAGCTACATGGTGCCACCAAGACCATCAGAGAACACATGCACCATGATTTCACATGGCGGGACTAGGTTTTCTGGGGCAGGCCTCATAATCCAGAAGGGCCTTGATTAGTTTTTCAAAATTATTGCCAAGATAAAAACACACAATTTGTAAAATTCTTACACAGAACTCCAGACCCCTCGGGGTTCTATCTCTGGACTCCTTGAACCTTAGTTTACCAAACCTGGATTAAGGGCAGCCGTGGACAGGTCAGAGGAAAGAGGGGAATTCTTTGCCATAATGTCAGGTCAGGATGGGACAGGACAGATTTCTGATGGTGGCCTGGAGTGTTCTAGAAATCTCCATGTTTGTTCATAGGATCAACAGCTTGTTAGAAATTGTGATCAAGAAAATAGTGATTTTCAACTTAAAAAATGCAAAATGGTCACATCACTTCCATGCTCCCCCAGTCTACAGGGTGACATTCTTGTCCCCAACCAGAACTCAGAGGAAATTTCGTAACTATGGTAACTCTTCAGCACTAACATGTGCCCTGAGCACAGTTCAGGAACTGCCCAAGGGACCAACAGCTTTGGGACATCAGAAAGACAAGGGAGTGAAGAAGACTCATTAATGAGGAAAAATTTGTCCCCTTGTCACTGAAAGAGAACATTGGTCTTTTCCAACCAAGTTTTATCAATTTTATTAATACAAGCAGGGATTTGTTGATCTGACAATTATAATATCTGAGCTGTGAGATCGATCTCTTTCTTCTTACCGTTCCTTTCTCTCCTCCCTTCTTTTATTCTTTCTCACAAGGGTTTGAAGAGATCATCACAAAGGACATGCGTGCAACATAAAACTGAAATTGGAAAAAGTGAATATACTCTGAGGGCTGGGATTAAGACTCTCATTTGGTTGTGGGCTTCCTAGCAGCAAGGATAAAAGGGGAAATGTGATTAAATTTCCTTGCTCTATCAGAAAAGAGAGACATTCCAATTGTTTGGAGTGGAAAATGTACAAGATTTTAAAAGAGTCAGAAAATTCAGTCAAGAGGGGAGGTTCTTGGATTCAGTCCGCCGATGCTGGCATATTTAGAGGGCTGCATTCTTCAGCTGACTGAATGCTAAGGTTACAATTCACTTCCATCTAATGACTGCAGAATGCTTCAGCATGTACAGAAAGAACACTTCAACATACACCTTCTCATTTAAGGAAACCATTGGGACTTTTCCAGAGACTTCCAGAATCTACTAAAAGAAAGTTTATATTCATCAGACCAGTCCCTACTTCCAACCATGTGTCATTCTCTCCTGGGCTGGCTACCCCCAACTATTAATAAGACTTTATGCCCGTGGTTCTCAAATCTTAGCAGACATGAAAATCACCTGGAGGGCTTGTTACAACTGTTTGCTGGGTTCCACCCCCAGAGTTTCCGATTCAGTAGGTCAGGGATGGGGCCTGAGAATCTGCATGTCTAGCCAAGTTCCCAAGTGTGTTAGTTTGCTAGGGCTGCCGTACTGAAATGCCACAGACTGGGTGGCTTGAAAAACAGAAGTTTATTTTCTCACAGTTTTGGAAGCTCGAAGTTCAAGACAAGGTGCCAGCCTGGTGTCCTCCACGTGTCTCTCCTTGGCCTACAGATGCTGCCTGTCCTGCTGCCTCTCCACGAGGTCATTCCTCCGTGCACACACTCCTGGTGTCTCTTCTCATAAAGACTCCTGTCCGGTGGCATTCGGGCCCCATCCAAGCATCCCCATATTTTGCCTCTTTAAAGGCCCTTTCTCCAAATATGGTCATATTCTGAGGTGCTGGGGGTACCTCAGCATTCAGCATATGAATTTGGGGGGGACGCAGTTCAACCCATTACACCAGGTGATGCTGAGAACCGCAGCTTTATACTATGTGGAAATGACTGTAATCGAACATCTTTCACCAATTCACAGCTCTTCCTAATTACAGAACATAGAACTCAGGTTCACCATCTGTGCCGAGCGACTCCTGGATCCACCCCCAGCCCCAGCCTCCAACTCCCTTCATCTCTCTTTGATCTCCCCAAAGTATAAATTAGGTCAGAGGAGGGCTGATTCTAGGAAACCGTGAACATGGCTCCAGGCACTGGGCTGTGTCCTGCATTCTCCTTTAGATGTCTATTTTTAATTTGGACATTTTTAAAAGGCGACCATAATTAGTTTAAGTACCAAATTTAGGGACCGTTTGAAAAAGTCTTTAAAATTTTACTACGTTTCATCTTAAAAGGAAGAAGAGCTGGTTTCCCTTAAATTAAAACATCTCCTGTGGTGTTTGCAGCCTCCCTCAGACACAAGAACAGCCGTCCCATCCGACCGCTCCAGGTGGGGGAGATGCAGGGAGATGGACCCAGAAAACAAGGTCAGTTTGGACGCATCAGGTGACAGGGGGTTGTCCAAATCTGCCTTTAACAGTTGTTAGCTTGGGCCCAGCCTCAGTTTCTCCACTTGAAAATCTGAACACAAACCCCTTCCAGCAATGCCATCGTCTGCCTATTTTAGAAGTGGTGGAGTGGCTCTGATTCTATTATATCTCCTTAGGGGTACAGGAATTCCTAAACTCTCACGAAAAGGGCTAGTCATGAGGAATCACTGAGGAAACCACCTCCACAGCAAAAACAGAGGCACACGTGTATACAAGCTACCATTTATTGGGCACTTACTGCACACCAGCCACTGTTAATCCTTACACTCTGTGAAGTAGGTATCACTGTGTTCCCAATTTATGGATGAGGAAACTGAGGCACAGGGAGAATAATTAATTGCTCAAGGTCAGGGAGCTAGGAAGCAGGGCTGGGGTTTGAATCAGACAGACTGTGCCCCCAGGCCCTGCGCCATTCTGCCTCCTGGGGTGTGAAGACTCACCTGGCAGTTACTATGTGCCGGGCTCCCAGCCCTGGCAGCTCACTGGGATCCCAGGGGAGCTTGAAACATCATGGAGGCCTGGGTCCCCTGGTGTTAGCTCTGGGTGGTGTGGCCAGCTCTCCAGGGATTCTAAGGTCACCGGGGTGTGGGAAGCAGTGCTTCAGCGGCTCCGAGGCGGCCGCTATAAACTAAAGCAGAGACTTGCCCTTGGGTGTGGGATTTCACCTTCCTGGTCCTGGTCCTGGAGGCTTAAGACAAGGGCCTTTTCATTCGGTAGGTCCAGGAGTCAAAGGTCTAGAAGGCCACAGTGCTTAGATATCTTTGGGTACATCTGTAGGGAACCACTATGAATTACATAATGCTTAAAAACTCTATGCTTAGAAAAGAACAGAGAAAAATACTGGGCCTTTAAAGAAACAATCTGGTCTGAACCTGTTGCAAAATGTAAAGGGTTTAGGAAAGCAGTGATTTCGTGTTAACTGACATTAACATTGTCAGGGAAAGTGGTTTCTCAGGATTTTAACTCGTCACTAGGGAAACGGAAACACCTGTCTGACTGCAAGTAGCAAGGACTGAATCTCTGCAGGAGCTCTCCCCACCTTTCCAAAGCAAAAGGAAGAAGGAAAATCACCATGATTGGGAAGCATTTTGAGCCCTGAGATGAGGCAGGAGGCATTGGGTGACTGAGGCCCCCGCTGGCCTCTGGGTGCAGCCCCAGCCAGGCTCGGCCGACCACTGGCCGTGGGTGAGCAAAGCCTCTGAGCTCCATTTAAACCTTGGGAGCTCTGTGGGCAGAAACACAGGAGCACAAAGGAAGGCGCAGGCTTTGCTGAGCAACGAGGAAGGGTTGTTTCAGGCTCGTGGGCTAGTGGTTACAATACTTCTTTGGTAGGCCGAGTTTAAATTTGGTGACCTGGGTTAGGGTCACACACTCAGATTTCCTCTGGAGCCATCAGGGAATATGAATACATGATGGAGGGCCCTTGCACGGGATTGAACCTAACCAGAGTCCCTGGGCCACTGAAGGTGGGAGATGCCACGCAGTATCATTGATATTGTCCTGAGGGAATGAGATCCTGGTCTTTTCAAGGTGTTTTAATTTCTTGAGGGAAGCCAGAGTACTAGATTTTATGTGAAATCTCCATATTCTTAAATTTACCTGCATTTCAAAACAATTTCTTTACTGCTGTGGGTTGAACCATCCTTGTCTGGGCCGGGGTTGCCTGCGGGCGCCACCTGGCACCACCTCTAGGTGGTTGAGGGTAGGAAGAAGGTGCCCCCTTGCCACTGCTCTGAGCCCCTGCTCAATAATGGCGGAAACTGCAAAAGAAAGCCCAGGTGGGGCCAGCCAGATGGTGTGAGTCCCCGAGGACAATCAGGAAAGCCCCCATCAATGGCAGTTATTAAGAGAAACCACTGGAAGCTCAGTTCTCCCCACCCTCTTCCCTGCTTCGCTTCTCTTTGTAGTACTCATCTCTTCTAACGTGCTTATCACAATTTACTTATTTTGCTTGTCTCTCCCTTCTAGAATGTTAACTTTGAGTATTTTTCAATTTTTGTTCACTTTTGTATCCTCAGTGCCTGGTACATAGTAGACACTCAAAGCGTTGTTGAATAAATGAGTGAGTGAATGAATGAATGACTCAAGACAGTAGGGGTCATGAAGGTCACAAGATGGCGGATGAGGCTGTGTCGGCTTCCTGGTGCCCAGCCCCGCAGCGCTGCCCCATCTTCCCACGGTGGGCTTCTGGCTCGGGGCCTGCAGCTGCTGTATTAGAGCTCAGCGTTGGCCCAGAGGCTGGAGGCCCAGGGACACGAGCGGGGGCAACAGCGGTCGCTGAGGGGAGGACACTGGCACTCTCCACCCGTCTGGTGAGGCCAGGAACCAGGAGGAGGAGAATCAAATCACGCTACAGAGGGCGGGCGCCAAGGGCTGCCCAGGGAGGGCTGGCCCCAGGCTGGGTGCCCCCGAGGCTCCCTTTCAGCCCTGCCAGGTGCAGCTGGAAGGGCCTTATTTACATCTCGGATCAGCTGGTTGGGCTTCCGGAGGCCTGGGAGGGGTGCCGGAGGGGTGCAGGAACAGGAGTGGGGCTGCTGCCAAGCTGGACCGGCTTCCGATGAATGGTGGCCCGGAACAAGGACAATGGTGAGGAAGGGACGTGGCTCCCACACTGCTCGGGAGGCTGGATTCCCTGGGAAATCACAAGTCAGAGGGGCAGGTGGACTGTGCACCTGCTGGCGGATGCTTTGGGGCCCACGGAAGTCGCTGCTGGCAGGAGGGACGGGGAGGAGGGGGCTCCACGGGGCAGCCTTGGAAGGCTCACCCCTCTCCCAGCCAAGGAGCCTGCAGCCTCCACCCACCGAGATGGAGCTCCCAGGGGGTGATGCTCTTGGGAGGCAGGGGTTATGACCCTCAAGGCTCTCCCAGCCCCTCCCTCCTTGAAGCAGTGACTTCATTGCTTCTCTTCCCGATTCTCTTCCCAGACTCACCAGAATATTATACTTATATTTTGCCCCCAATCACTTGACTCCTTCAGGCCTTAGTTTCCCCATCTGTAAAATGGGGACAATAACAGTGTCTACTTCTCAGGGTTGTTGTGAGGATTAAATGAGAGCCCGCGATGAAAGCACTCAGCATGTTTCCTGGCACACAGTACTCGGGAAGGAGTCACTGTGAACCTGACACAGGTCGTTCCCTAAGTGCCTGGTACAGCAAGCACATTGCTCCGCCTTCCGCCAAGCAGCGTTTCTCAGTCTTCAGTGTATATGAGAATCACAGCGGGTATTTGACGAATCGGGGTTCCCAGACACCACGACACCACTCTGGGAAATTCTGACTCGGAGGGTCCGGTCGGCCTGGGAACCTGCTCTCAGCGCTGCCCCGTGCTGGTTCTGCTAGGCCCATCCTCACGCTGGTGGTCTCTGTTTCATTTGCGAACTGCTGATTTAGCATCGCTTTGACACGAGTAGGTTCTGCAGTTAACTGCAAACACATTTGTCACTTGCACGAGATGCCTGGCTCATGGTGATTCAACACCTCACCGACGTGGAGGAGAGCGACAGAAGCAATAGGCAGCGGCTTGGATTGGCAGCTGTTAAGCAAATTGGAAGTCTAAAGAGCAATTTTCTAGCTATAGAAAGATTAGCCATTAATATGTATTAAGAGACTATAAAATATGCATGGAATTTCAGAATAACTGAACTATGGATCTAAGACACCCAGAAAGGCTGATTTATTTCTAATCAAGTAGCATGTTTCAATAATATCCCATTTCCCCATTGTTCCAAGTGTATGCATGAGCCGTTCTCTCATTTCTGCACGTTGTGTGTTCCGTTCCCTAGTGAGGATAAGTCTGGTCTTTCACCAAGAGGAGAGGCAGAACCAGCTCTGCAGAGGGGTCCTCAAAGCTCTTGTCCCAGCCCTGCCCAAGGGCACCCTCTGCTCTTCCCCACAACAATCGTCAACAAGCCTGGGCCCCAAAGAAGCAATTTCCACCACGTTCACTGGGCCCCTTTGTCTCAACTGCTCCATCCTGATCCCAGTTACATCACCATGAACGACACCCGCGGCTCATGTTCCTGCTCCTGGGTGGCAGGGACGAGTCCTAGGCACTTTGCGTCCCAGGCACTCGGTGCCCGATACTTGCAGGATTCAGAAAAGAGTGATTAGCTTTACGGCAACACATCAATGTTTTTGCAGTACTAAGATCTTTTTGTTTGTCTCTTGTCATTTCACTGCCTTTTTCCTTTCTTAAGAAAGGTGGCCCATCTGCAATCACAATGAAAGTGTAACAGGAAATCCACTCTCCAGCTGCAGGGACAAGCACATCTAAAGGCATCAGCTATTTACTGAGAAATGTAAGCTCCTGGGCTGCTGCTTAGACCACACCTGAGGACATACAGATACACAGAGCAGAGTCCACACGAAGTCACGGAGGTCGACCTGGGGCCCAGCAATGAACAGACACCCTCAAGTTCATGGCATCAGAGGTATAAACACTCTTCTGTTGTAGAGCTTTTGACTTATTTCACACCCCAAAGTCCTTGGAACACACAGCTTCGGAGTTAGAAAATGCCTTTGTGATCATCTGACACCACACTCTGATTTTCTGATGGCAAAACTGAGGCCATCAGTTTTGGGAGCTCACCCCACCCAGGAGACAGCAGCGTGACAACTGGAACCGGAGTCTTCTGCCTTTTTGTCGTGCTGCTGTCCCCTACAGCAAAGGGGATTTTCTCCTTCCGCCCACCCAGCAGCCCTTGTCACGGTGCAGGGACAGATCCTGGCAAGGAGTGGGGGGCGGGCCAGCCAAGTGGGGCCCGCAGTGCCATCTACGTGGTGCTGAAACGTCTCTGTGAGGGGAAGAACACATCCGTCCTTCCTCCATCTCAGGGGAGTATTTTCGCAACACACGTGGAGTCAGGATCAGTGGAAATTCTGAAATCAAGCAGATGCAGGTGACCTATTTTATCATCCGGAATAAGGAACACGGACGGGATAGGCCCCCGGGCTGGTCTGATTTGGGAACTCATTAAAGAAAAGCACAGCAAGACATGGGGAAAGTCTTCCCACAAAAAAATTTCTCTTTAAACGACGGTGACCCTGCTGAAACTAGGTGGAAGAAACTTAATGAATTCATTTCAAGATACAATTTTTATAGGAGATCAGTGTCTCCCTGATCCCGTTAAATAAATGCCGAACAAAACTTGAGAGTATTTGCTTTGAGGGAAGAAAGGCTCACCCTGCCCAGGATGTCTGGAATTCTACAGAGTCAACCAGGCACAGGTTGGAGGTCAGACCACGGGGTCAGGCAGACCCATCTGCATGTGAATCTCGGCAACACCCCTGCCTGGCCGCATGACCTAGAGTCGGTCATTTCCACCCTCCTAGCCTCAGTTTCCTTGTCTGTACAGCGAGAGTTGACAACAGTGCATACCTCACAAGCTGTCATGAGGTTTAAAGGGATAAAGTCTGCAAAGAACTTCGCCTATCACCTGGCCCACAGCCATTCTTAATGGACATGCAAGTAATATTCACAGATAAAACTTCTTTGAAAAAATATAGATCTTTACTCTGTGGCTGTTTCCATCAAGGGGCAGCAGAGCAGAGTGGTTCAGAACAGACTCTGCAGCCAGAAGCCTGTGCTTGAAATCTGGCTCTGCCACTTACTGGCTGTGGACCTTGGACAAGTACATAACAATCTGGGCCTCAGTATTCTCATCTGTAAAATGGGGATTATACCAGTACTGACCGCCTACAGTTCTATGTGAGGGTGAGAATAGCTGACTGTATGCCGAGTGCACTGGGTGTGCACAGATGACTACCCCTGCTCAGAGAAGTCACTCTATCTTCCAAAAATGTGGGCCAATGGGGTAATGCAAAAATGAGGGAATTCCCCACATTCACCTTCTCCAACTAGAACTTTGCTCTAAGGTGCCAACGAGGAGGGAGAGTGGCCAATGGCACTTTTCCTTTCACTGACCTTGCCTTCCTCAGTTGGAAGCCAAAAAGTGATGAGTTCAGGGACTTTGGGGTGGAGGGAGAGAGATGGCTCTGGCCTACACCCCCGCCCTCCCCCCGCACCCACATCACTGGTCCAGGCCCTCTGGTCCACCCTCCTGCTCCAAGTGCCTGCCACCTGCAGCTGCCGCTTTGCCCTCGAGGGGCTCTGGGTTGGTCAGCTTGCCCCTCGCCCCTGGCCCTTCCATCCCGAGGAGGGACGCTGCAACCTGGCGGCTGCTCCGTACTTGGCCTACATCAGCCAGTTTGCTTCCGGTTATGCACCTGGGCCCCAGGCCGAGGCGCTGGGGGAGCCCCGTTGGAAGCAGGACAGGATTTCAGGGAGAGGGCTCACATTCCACCAGGGATGCAGATGAGGAAAGGAAAAGATTACAACGCAGCATGGCAGCAAACAAGCGCTGACCCCGGGATCAGGAGTGTAGCTCAGTGGCCAAAGCCAGACTCCCAGATCTAGTCCCTACCAGCTGTGAGGCCTGGGGCTTTTCCCCAAGCCTCTATTTCCTCATCTGTAAAATGGGCCAAACAGTACAGCCTGCCTCAAAGGTGGCTGCAAAGATCAGATAAGAGGCGGGAGCTGCACATGCCAAAAGTCAGACAGGCCAGGCCACACCCTTTCCTTGGTGTTCAGTTACTGTTTGCTGCTGTCATGAAGCTCAGGCACTGCAGATGCAGAGAGCAGGAGCGCGGTCAGGCTTGGGACAGCAGGGAATGACTGTCCCAAGAAAGGACGTTCATGCAAAGCAGGAGAGGCCAGAAGGAGTGAGCTGGGCAAAAAGGAAAAGGCCATCCTAGCAGGTGACAGGGCAGGGGAGCAGACCCAGGCCGGAGAGAGCAGGGCACCTCTGCCACCCTGGACGCCGGCTGGGAAGGGCTCCATGGCTGTCCCTGCACACACAGGCTGCGTGCCCAAAGCCACAGGGCAGGCCGGTCCGCTGAAGCTAGATGTGCCCGCGGGGCCGGGAGGCCTCAGCACGCCCCCACCGTGGCCTTCCAGAAAGGAAGCTCCGCAGACATAATTACACTGGTCGGAAGGGCGCTGGGAATCTTTTTTTACACACTAAGTGGCATTCTCTGAGCCAAGGCAAAGAACAGAGGGGTTCAGAAAAGCAAGTGGGATCAGGGCCTGGGGGCAGGTTTTCACGAATGAATCTACTTTCTGTGGTAACTGAAGCCTGCAAGGGAGGCCCCTCAGCTCCAGGGAGCAAAGGTGCCTGGTGACAGTTGGGGACAGCTCCCCTTTCACCTCCCCCTGCCCAGCACATTGTCAGGCCAGGCCCTCGGTGCAGAACCGCCTGGTGGGACTCTCCCTCCTCTATTGACATTTTCTCTTGAAAAACATGAAAATTACAGTCTCTCAATAGGAGGCAACAATAGCACCTTCCTCTGTGTCTATTGGACTGCCCTGAGGATGGCACTGGGCAAAAAGGGTCAGTGTGAGGTCTGGAGTAAAACAGAATGATCTAGAAGATTCTAGATCATATGATCATTCATGAACAAGTTCCCAAGGCAGCCCAAAAACAGAAAACTAAAAATTCACCTGCAGGCACCTGGGCTGTGCCAGGCATCCCACTAAACACCTGACAGCCACCATCTCAGCCGATGCTCACCATAACCTGAGAAGTGTGATCCCCACTTTACAGATGAGTAAACCGAGGCTCTGAGAGCTTCACTACACATCCCAAGGCCCACGTCTTGTAAGTGCTGAGGCCCAGACTCCACCCTGGCTGTGCAGTTCTGAAATACTGGTCCTTTGGCCCCAGGTCAGCCACCCCCACGCTGACCTCCAGCTGACCCACCCATGTGACCACCATCATGCTCACTGGGAACAGCCCGGAGGCTGATCTACAGTCCAGATCTACCCTACCACACAGGGGCAATGGTGGCTTCAGGGTGCATAGAAGACCCTTGAGCAATGATTACTGAATTCAACTCACAGGAGGGAAGCTTCTTCTCCTGAAGTTACTATGGAGTTTAAAAATTCCCATACCTAACTGCTTAGACAAGATATCCCGTAAAGATCAACCTATAGGTGGTATTAAAGGGAAATCAAATTTTCTTTCCAAAGCTATTCCTGGTCTCAATTCTATAAATCACAGGGCACAGTTTTGCCTTCTTGTCCCCAAAAGCCCTATTTTGTTTCTAGGACTTACAGTGAGGCTGCTTCCCCCAGCAGGACATGCATTCATTTCTTCCGAGCTTTCATACGTCAGACTTTCAGGGTGGTTTACATGTGACGTCTCGCACACCGACCGCACTGTCTGGGGAACTTAAAGGGACACAGAGAACCCCCATCTTTCGTGGACACCAGGGTGGAGTTCAGAATCGACCCAGCCTCTCAAAGGGCTCATCTCTGAGCCCAGGCCAGGCTCCAGGGGGCCCAGCCCACCCGCTGCTTCTCTGGGGCTCCGCTGCAGCGCCATCGGCCTGGGGCACTGTTCGAACTGGGCTGGAATCCAGAAGGGCAGGCATTTTCTCTGAGTGTTATACGAACTTCTAACCAGAAACATCTGGAAATATATGAGACTAAGCTGATGCCTCAGGGTGAATCTCCAGCATAGCCAGGCTGGGCTCTGAAGTGTCAGCTTGTGAGTCACTTGCCTTTGTCTCAGCATCGTCCTCTACACAATGGCCCTCCTCCCTCCCTCGCTCCTTCCTTCTCTGCCTTCTTTTCTCCCTTCCATCTTTCCTTGCACTGAGCACGGGACATGCAGGGCAGCTGAACTCCCTGTTCTTCTCCATAGAATGTTCTTTCCCCCAGACCGTGCAGGGGCACAAGCACAGCTGTTTCGTAGGGAGGACTTTGGGGAGGGCGGGATACATAGGGAAGGTGAGCAGTGTGTTCAAACTCAGAATGTCTGAAAGTGAGCCTTCCCTGCCTCTTCCTGTGTCTGTCCCATCTCGGAGAATGGCACTGCTGCCTGCCCAGGCGCCCTGCCAGATACCTGGGCGTCCACTCCCCACCGCCGGGCCACTCCCCCCGTCCTGGTCCTGGCAACCTTGGTACAAACCACATCACCCTGAGCCTGGATTGTTGTGGCAATCCCCTAGTTTCTGGGCTCCAAGCCTCGGTGTCCTCCAGACCAGAGCAGACGCTCAGATCACAGCTTTAACTCTGCCGTTCCTGTGCTTTAAACCCTCAACGGGTCTCTACTGCCTTCCGTGCGAAGTGCAGACCCCTGAGCCTGGCACACAGCCCCGCTCGCTCCGGCCACTGCCCACCGCTCAGTAGCCCCGTCCCACACAGCGATGCCTGGTGGGCATGCTGGACCTCTGCAGTTTCTCCAGAAGTGGTGCATTTTCTTGCACTCAAGGGTCCTGCACAGGCCTGTGTCCTCTGTCCTTAGTCTCTTTCGATTTGTCCACTCTCCTCCTGCTAACTCCTATGCGGCTTTGGGATCTGTCCATACACCCCACTGTCCCCACAGTGATGGCTCTGCTGACCCAGCCCCACCCCCAGGCTCAGGTCAGCACCCTTTTCCTGGTGCTCTGCCAGTGACCTGGACTTCTCTGTCTTATGGCACATGGCATTATTATTCTTGTCACCATTGCTGCTTTTATTACTAACAGCACAGCCACCAGCACCACCAGAAGAGCTAATATATTTTGCATGTTATGTGCCAAGCATTGTTCTAAGTGCTCGTTGTCTAATAACACACTTGGTCCTCATATCAATCCTACGAGGTAGGACTTCTTATCCTCATTTGATACATAAGGCAGCTGAGGCCCAGAGAGGCACTAATTTTTCTTTTTTTTTTTTTTTTTTAGAGACACGGTCTTGCTCTGTCACCCCAGCAGTGGCATAATCATAGCTCACTGCAGCCTCGAACTCCTGGGCTTAAGTGATCATCCCACCTCAGCCTCTGAGTAGCTGGGACTAAAGGTGCATGCCATCATGCCCGGCTAGTTTTTAAAACTTTTTGTAGAGAGTCTCACTATGTTGCCCAGGCTGATCTTGAACTCCTGGCCTCAAGCGATCCTCCCTCCTCCCAAAGTGCTGGGATTACAGGTAGGAGCCACCACAGCTGGCCCAGAGAGGCACTAACGTAAGTCACAAAGCAAACAAGTGGTGGAGCCAGCATTCGAACCCAGGCAGTTGGACTCGAGCTTACTTTCTCCTCACAACATACTGTAACCATCTGTTTACCGGTCTGACCCCACCTCAGCTCCCTGAGCGCCGGGACTGCGCCTTGCTCATCCTGGCACCCCTCCCCAACCCCATGTTGAGCACCAAGGCTGCCAGAGTAGGGGCTTGGCAACTGTTTGCAGAACAAAAGCAAACCTGGGGATTTTGCAGCTTGCCCCGATTAGGCCATGTGGTGCCCAGCAGGGCCCGTGTAAACAACAATGATTATGACACAGAATCACCGTAGCACTTATCAGACAAACACACAACCCCGCCCTTACCTGAGGCCCCAAACCTTCCTCCTCCGGATCTCATACCCTCTGCCTTTTGTCTGTATTTTCCTGCTTTCACTTTGCCATAAAGCTCCCAGGGAGCACGGTGCTACCCTTCTCACCCCAGGCCAGGTCGCTGAGCACCTCCCAGGTAGGGCTGTAGATGGCTGACTGAGAATCCCACGGGGTGCAGGAGGGAACGAACCAGAGATGGGTCACCCAAGGTCCTCGCCTCTCCCCCCGCAGAGGAGGAAGTATGGCACCGGAGTATTGTACCACAGCCCAACTGCCAGCTGTGACTGGATTCAGAACTAGGGTGGGAGGAATGGCAGGTGCTTAGGTTAGAATCTTGAGGTCATATCCTGCCGTTGTTCACTGCATGACCTTGGACAAGTTGACCTCTCTGAGCCCCAGTTTCTGTGTCTGTAAAATGGGCCCGGGGCAAGGTTCAAATGAATGCCACCCATCACGTGCCTACACAGGGTTAATGCTGGCCCTTCAGGAGGGGTCTTGCTCCTGGTCGGAGCAGGACCAACCCTGAGACTAACCATCTTCTTTCTTATGGATTTTGGGGCTGGATTTTTCTTAAGCAGCTCCTTATCTCCAGCTACCTTGAAATAAAATTTTTAAAATAATAAAAATAAATAGAGAGTCATGTCACTTCTGCAGAGAAGCGTGAAGTCATCTGGCCCTGCGTGGGCCTGGCCTGACACCCATCTCCCAGAGTTACGCTAGCGGTGCTCCCAGGCGCCTCTCGGCAGGCAGCTCTGCTGGCAGGAGCCGGCCCTCATGGCCTTCTCTGCCGTTTGTCCCAGAGCCGCTGGCACAGGGCGGCCCTGCCGCATTCTTCAGAGAAGTGAGGCCCAGCCACAGGCTGTGGAGAGAGCTGGCAGTGGCCGGGGGACGGGGGGACACGGGCCCACATTCCCAGGTAGCCCCCACGGGTGCTGGCACCATGTGTGTACCTTCACCAGGGCTGGGCTACGGGAGCGCAGTGGCCACCGTGGAACCATCAGAGAGCTCAAATCCTGCCCACGCCAGCTGGCTTTGCAAATAAACCAGCCGCAAACCCACCTCCTCCTACCTCCGAGCCTCAAATGCAGTGTTCCCCTCCTCAGGGGCAGTACAGGTCGGTGGAGCCAACCCATTTCCCTGGGTTTGAATCTTGGCTCTGCCACTTACATGACTGTGTGACCTTGGGCAAGTTACCTTCCCTCTCTGTGCCTCAATTTCCCCATCCGTAGTACCAGCCTCACAGAATATATAAAGCATTCTTCCAAATGCCTGAAACGCAGTGTGTGCTACGGCACTGGCTGTCGTTCCCATCGAGTGACCCTGGTTTCAGGGTTCGGTCCTGTGTGGCAGGCAGGCTCAGGGGCCAGGGTTGGACACAGAGGAACTTGCTGGGATTGAGGCTGCCCCCGGCGTCGGGCAAGGCCCTTTCGCGACACTCGCGGTCACAGTGTTACTTCCTCCCACAAAGGCCTTACAAATGTCCCCTGTCTTCTTTCTTCCATCACACTGGGGCGTCTCGGATCTACTTGGAGATCTTTTCCCTGTGGGATCTGGGGAGCTGGACCCCAGATCTTACATCCAGCAAAGGTCAAAGCCTGGCCTCATGCCCTCTACGGCTGCACGCCAGACACTCTCACCCCCGTCCCCTTCTGCTTAAAGAGCCCGGCAGCAGCACAGCACTGTGAAACGAGCACACACTCTGGAGACGAGGGGCTGTGTGACCTTGGACGAGTCACGTGACTGGTGTGGGCCTCGGTTTCCCATCTCTGATGGGCTGGTTGTACCCACTACACAGGAATGTAGCACGAGGACTAAGCAAGACGAGACACAGTTCAAAGCACACGCTGAGGTCCTCTCGGAGGACTACGGGTCAGGAAATAGCGCGTAGGAATTCTCAGTACGTGCTCAGTTCCCGAAAGAAAGGAAGATTCCAATTCCTACATCACTGTAAATTAAATCCACATTTGTTTTGCCGCCTGGTCTCCCGAGTGGTTAGGACGCTGGAAGGGAGATGCCAAATAAGACCTGGACGCTGGTATCACAGAGGACGTCAGCTGCCTGGGCACAGCAGATGCCCCCATGACAGCGACCCGCTCCAATACCCGACGGAGCTCAGGTGGTGATATGGCCACTCCGACAGGAGGGGCATTTGGAGCAGGGCTTTCAGGTGGCTGAGCCCCAGAAGGTGCTTTACTATCCGGTGCTGTGCATGACGGACCCTCCCACCAGCTACCCAATCCTAGACCTTTGCGGGGATGGGTCAGGGAGGGGGGAAGAGATGGGGAGACTCAGAGATAGGGCAACAAGGTCTAGTTTAAATGTAATGAAAGGTGAATTTTTAAAAAGTGAGTAAAATGCAATGATTTGGTTTTCAGGCCGCCTACAAATACAGCCCCTGTGGTCAACACTTGTGAAAACACGCCGAGTCTGGCTTTCCGGCCGGGACCCCGTCAAGGGCTGGGGAGGCGCTCAGGGCAACGGGCATCACTGCTTCCCATTTTCCCCAGTACCCATGTCTTCGGGAGAAGCCCTGCTGGGTTCTGGCCACGGCACATGGGCCGGCAGAGGACAGGCTACTGGCACAGCCTGGTCCACGCCAGCAGAGCTCACGGACCCCTGGGAGGCCCAGCCACAACAGGGCCCAAACCCACCACCCCCTGCATGAGGGCACCAGAACAAACCTTCTAGCCACCAGCAAGCAGTTCAGTCCTCTTCCTTGGAGGGACCAAGCATACCTGTGGAGCGAGTCCCCATTTCTCCTGCCCTTGGCCAGGTGGGAGGATGGTGAGGCAGACTTTCTGCCATCGCTGCTGACTCCCCGAAAACTCCAGCGAGGGCCAATCTGCCAGGTGGTCAGACCACGGGGAAGGCTCCACATCTGTTTCATTCACAGCTGTGTCCCTGACACCCAGCACGGTGCCAGGCATTTCAAGGCTATTTAGTGAATGAAAGCACCTCAAGGAAGGTCACAGTTGCATTCATTGGAAACCACATTTTGGCATCATGGACGTCACCCTGGGGAAGGGAAGGGAACTAACAAGTAGGAAAGTTTTACGTGGTGCTGGAAACCTGACACACTGTATCCCGAATGCCTTCCCCCCTGACAGGACAGACAGGACAGGGCAGAGCTGACATGCTCAGCTCTGATCCACAGATGAGCACACTGAGGCCCACAGAGCTTGAACTCTTGGTTCTGAGCCTCAGACCAGCAGGGCAGAGCACAGCGGTTGACACTCAGTTCGCTTGCTCTTCTATTACAAAATGTGGCCCCAGAATCTCAGCCCTTGAGCCCAATTACAGGAAAGGGGATACCAGGTCCCCCCTCCTCTCCTCCCGATTCCCTTAAAATAAAAGCAGGAGAAGCCTTGCAGGTCTGTTTTCATTATACTTCCAGCCCGAGCAGGATTTACTCTGAGCTCTCAGCATCATACTACCCGCACAGGCCCGAGGATAATTACGTCTCTTGGGTGTGCTCCTTTGTGCCTTGGTTTGCTTATGGACTGAACTTCCTGTTTAGTTAGCCAGAGGGAGTGTCCGAGTTTGGGTTGCACTTGTTTTCCAGGGCAGAGGCAGCTGTGACAGGGTGATAGATATGTCCACCCTCCACTCCTCCAAGCCTGTGCGAGCAGCACATTAGCCCTGCAATGGGGGTTCCGGTCAGTCTGTGCTCGTTGGGAGGAGACAGCCAACATCAAGGCGCACACGTCAACAGGATGAGATGGGGCAGGCAGCAACAACTGGCCTTAGGCAGGCAGTTTGTAAGCGAAGTGCAGACAGCCACACTCAGGACACACAACAGCTGCTGCGGTCTCGTGCATTAGATAAGATGCGCGTGCTTGCCCTGGCGTTGACGCTGAGCAGCTGCAGACGTCCTCAGAGCGGTTAACTACCCCACAGCTGGGACCAGGGTGCTGGGGGGATCAGACTCTTCCGGCAGCTGCAACCCAGGAGTCGGGAGAGCCGTGCTGGGGAAGTACTGCGCCTCCCGTCCACTTCAAGCTGGCCTTGGACTCCACTGTGGGCCACCCATAGAGACGCAGGAGCAGAAGCCGCTCCTCTACCCATTTCTTCACAAAACGGAAAACAAAATGAGTGAGGATGTTACACCCCAGACTCGGGACTTCCCACGTGCTCTTCACTCTACCTGGAATGTCCTCCCACCCACGCTGTCCTCCTGTCAAGACCCAAACCAAGTGTCTCCTCCTCTGGGCCAATTGCTGAGCCACCCTCTCTGCGCTTTGTGCCACCTGCATGTGACACACTGCTGTCATCACGCTGTGTCGCAGGAAGCTGCTTCATACCTGTCCAGGCCCACCATGAGCTCCTCGTGCTTCTAGCCCCACCCTCGTAGCTAGCGCGGTAGGCGTTCAATGCACCGCATCAGCAGCTAACATTCATTGAGACCTTGCTGTGTGCCAGGCCCTGCAACAAGGGTTTTGTGCGGATTATCTCAGTGGCAGACCTTACGACAACTCTCTGTGGCAGGAACCATTCTGCTCCCCATTTGGTACAAGAGGCCATGCAGGCAGAAAGGTTAAGTAACACGTCTCATGTAACACAGTGAACGAGCGGCAAAGATAGGATTCCCATTCAGGTGGGGTGGTTCTTCCTAAATCAATGAGCAAAGAAACTGCAGAGGAAGCCAAGTGGAGCTTTCGGAGTCTTCTGGAAGCAAACCAGTGACTACAAGGCCCTAAAGGTGAGGTGGGCCCTGGTGCTGTTTTCAGGGTGGCTCTGCTGTTAGCTGACATCAGCCAATCAGCAGGTTAGGGGATAAGGGCGCCTGTTTGCACAGCCAGTCTAGTGCCACCTAGAGCCCCCGGTCCTGGAGGCAGGTGGAAATCAGGGAAGAGACAGCGCAAAACTACCCCACCACCAACCCAGCAGCC
The DNA here is from genome assembly GCF_000956105.1 of Propithecus coquereli. Classification (NCBI taxonomy): domain Eukaryota; kingdom Metazoa; phylum Chordata; class Mammalia; order Primates; family Indriidae; genus Propithecus; species Propithecus coquereli. Next base: position 3,228,176 of record NW_012148797.1, on the reverse strand, counting down.
TGACACGCACAGCCAGGGAGGGAGGCCCGGCCCTCCCACCACACAGGCCCAGCTCACCAGGCACCATTCCATCTAGTGCCCTGTGCCCCTCCCTGTCTTAGTCTTTCTGAACCGAAATACCCTGTGTAGGTCCTTGCCCAGCACCCCCGAGCTCCCCTGAACTCCCAGGCACACGCAGTATTTCACTTCCAGCCATCTGCACGCTGCAGGACTCTGCACACCCGTTTCTCATTTCTCCAGTGAGGTTCAAGTTGTGAGAAGACAATAAACTAGATAGACCTTCGGCTGCTGTGGTCATTATCGCACCTACAAAACCATCCTTCCGCGTTCCTGCCCTGATGCTGTTTGTCTCAAACGTCTGCATCTCCAACTTTCACGGACACAAGAATCCGAGGGTAGGTGCCTGTTAGAATGCAGATTCCGGAGCTCTAATCCGCTCCGCAGGCCCAGGAATCTGCATTCTTCACAAATCATCCGGGCGAATCGTCTATGAAGAGACACTGCTGAAGTCCTTAGTGCCTAATGACTGGACGACAACCGTCCTCCACACGGTTTGCCGCGTCCTCTCTTGTCTCTCACTTGAGCGTCACAACCAACAAGAGGATGGGGCAGGAGGTGCAGGCACAACCTCACCGATGAGGAAGCTGAAGGTCACAGAGGTTCGCTCAAGGGGACAGAGCGTGTCAGACAGGAGGCCAGTTTTGCCCCCTCTGGTCTGTCCATCATTCCGGCCCTGCATCTGTTTCTGTCGGTTTATCTCGGCCCCTCTGTCTCTGTTTCTGTCCCTGTTTTTTTCTTGCTTGCTTAAAACAATTCTCAGAACTAATGGTAATAATTAGAGGAAAACAATAAGAGGAAAATAAAAATCCCCCAAACTCCCATTAATCAGAGGTGATTATTATTCATGTTTTGGTGTGGTTTTCCAGCTTTTTTTCATATGTTTTAATTGGCATTATACTGTTTTGTAACCCGCATTTTCCCATCCAACAATTAGCCAGGAAGAAAGACAGCTTTGCTCTGACTGGCCCTGGAGGCTGAAGACACTGGCTGTCTACCTGGGACCGGCTCCTTTCTGCCCACGTGACACCCCTGCCTTCCTCGCCCCCCACACCTCCACCAGTACCCACCAATGAGTCTAAGAGTTGGTGGGACCCAGGAGGGCAGGGTGGGGCCTCAGGACGATCAAGGCCCTGCGTTCAGGACTTCAAGGGTCCCCACGGTTGAAGCAGAGCCACCAGAGCCCCCCACAGCCAATGAAGACCGGAAGCCGGCACTTCCCACAGGGGTGCTCTGGGGAATCAGTTGTAAGACACGGCAGGAGCTCAGAAACCCACCACAACCTCGGATGGATGGGCGCTCCTGTCTGAGAGTCCTCCTCCAACTCCTTGCTGCTGAAGGCGACCAAACTCACAGGTGATGCAAATCGACCTCAGTGACTTTTCTTTTTTTTTTTATAGAGGAGTCTGGAGTTGAAAACAGTCTCATCATTCCAGATGCTTCTGAATAGAGAACAAAAATCTGTGTGTGCTGGTGTGTGCGCCGACTGTGGGCTGGTCTGACTTCTTCCTCTTTTGCTTTCCCCTGAAATCCATCACGGTTTCTCAGGGCTTTGCCTCAGAGGAGTCACAGCTTTGGGGAGGTTTTAAGGACCAGCCCAAAGACACTTGCCAGTCAGTTTCTGCAGAAGACTTCCAAATAGCGACCGATCACAATCTCTAATTATCTCTAAAGGAACCACTTACCTAATTAGAACCACAGCCCATGACAGAGAAGTGAGGATTCTCTTGATGGAGAGTCATGAGAAACAGCAGCTATTGTTATTATTATTATTACTGTTACTGTTCTTTAAAATCATGCCATGTCTAGAGGCCATCAACTCTTTCAATACTGGATTTTACCCCCAGACATCTGGGAGGCACAGCCGTCCGGCTGGATCTGCTTCTCCCTCCCCGGTGCCTGCTTGACTCTAACTTGCCTGCCAGGCTAAAATGTCACCCCTGGGGGGAACTGTCCTGAGCAGGTTAGGGTCCCTGTTCTCCTTCACAGCATGTCTCATGGTTCTGTCACCACCCGCTGGGTCCTCCTACCAGTCCATAAGCTCCCTGAGGTTAAGGAGCCATTTCCATTGCTGTGTCCCCAGCACCTAGAACACTGCCTGGGACATTGCAGATGCTCAATAAATACCTGCTGAATGACCGAAGGGGACTGGAGAATGAAGCATTTCTTCCTCTGGTTCTGAGTGTAGATTCCTGTCCAAACTCGATTATGAAAGCATTGGTTTAATTCATTCGTTTGATAAACATTTAGGAACAACTACAGTGTGCTGAGTGGTGGACTGGTCGGTCCAGCCTCAACCCTTCCACTCCGTCACTGCCCAAGACTCTCCTCCCAGGTATGGGGGATGTATCTTCCCAGAGCCCTGCTCACCTGGGGGCTGCCCACTCCCACCGTCCCTCTCCTGGCTCCATATCCCGCGGCGATGGGCTTTGAGGAGTAAACTTCTGTTTGCATTCGTGTAACTTCAGGCGCCTGGGCACATGGCCGACTTCCCTGGCCTTGCTGCCTGCTCCTGGCTAGGTTAACACTTACTGCTCCTCCAAGGGCCGAATGGGATGAGCTTGGAGCAAGGTTTGACCTTAAAGGATCTTGAATGTAGGACCCTGAGGGGTGCAATACAAACTTTGATCAATGAAGACCTTAGGAACCCTCAGCAATTAGCAAGCAGTAGGCACCAGTCCTTCTAGAAGGTTTTAGTGTTCCATCACCTTAACAGCTCAGCCACATTGTCACTGTTCTAGAAGGTTTTAAAAATATGATCCGTCATTGTTATGACTACCCCATCACTGGGGGAGGGGTGGCCAAATAAATTCCTGTTTCCTTCTAGATCCTTAGAGACTGACCTGTTCACAATTACACTGGTGATCTAAGACAGCTTGGTAGACCAGACAAAACTGCCACGTGGGCAAAATCATCCTTTGTAATGACAGTAAACATTGGACATGCCCTAGTCTTGTCCCTAATGTCTTTGCTATTCAACCCACCAAAATTGATCTGCCGTACATCCTACTCTTTCAGGGCCCTGAATTCTGCTAGACAGATGGGACTGTTCAGATACATCAGGCCTTGCTAATGGGTTCAGTAGGCAGTGTCTTCTCATCACAAATACCACCATATCTAAGCCCTATTAAAATGTATGTCTAGGCGATTCTGGAGGACGTACACGCTAATGTCGTGGCGCTACAGCAGGTTTATGGCAGCCTTTGATGCCCCTCGAATCCTAGCACGCCCAGTCCCAGCCTATTCGGCCAACAGAAGAGCCGGCCCTTTCCAGAAAACGCCATCACGGAGCAGGCTGCTGAGCTCCTCTGTCTGCGGGCAGAGACGGGCAGGCAGATGCCGCCTCTTCTGTCCACCGCCCCGTGGTCCACCACCACTGGGACTTTCCTGCTTGTTCTGTGGAAAGGGTCTATTTTTAGCTTACAGTACCAGGTACCAATTCCAGGCCTCTGGTTTATACCACACCCTTTTAATGACAAGTCGTTCCGTTTTCCATTTTAATCTAGCTGCCTCGTTTTTCTCTTTGAACATGCTCAGTGGCAGATCCAGTGTCTACTTCAAGCTTGGACCCTGCGCCCACCCAGGGGATGTACCAATACAGTCTTCACTGGTCAGCAGAGACCACCCCAAACCCAACCTCTACATGGTCTGTCAGAAAATAAAAAGGACAAAAATTACCCTTGAACTTTGAAGCTGGCCCTGAAGCAAAGGATTAAAGAGTCTCTGGTTATGTATTTTGCTGAAGCTGGATGAGACACTAGACACTTACGAAATTTGAAATATTTCTCTCTGCTGTGCAAGAGAAGGCATATTCATTGTCTTCCCTGCCTTTTGTCAAAAAAAAGGCCTGGCTCAGGATGGCTTTCCAACAGCCACTGTTCTTGCCAATCCTGCTCCCCTGGCTCAAGGGACGGACAAAAAGGGACGGATGATGGGAAGACCGAAGCGCTCCCTGCTGTCCGGCTACATCTTGATGACTCAAGATGGCGGAGGCACAGGGAAGATAATCCACACCCTGCTCCCACTGGCCTTTGGGAGCCACGCAGAGTGCCCCACTGCCCACGGGTGACCCGTCCAGGGAGACGTGACCTGGGGCTGTGAGACCAGCCCACTCGCCACCACCTCCAAAGAAATCAGCCCTGGTCTGCAGAGAGTGAGAAGCATTCGAGTACCAGAAGAGCAGGGTTGCAATCCAGGCTCTGCCGCACAATAGCTGTTGGCCCCTGAGCGACAGTCTTCACTCTTCTGAGTCCTGAGACTCCTTTGCGGAGAAGTAACACCACTTCTCACAGTCGAAGCATCGGGGGAGACCACATGCACGAGTGCCTTGTACAGTGCCCGGGAGATACCGGGGAGGCATGTTCAGAATTTTCAAAAACTATCGACAGCTTTGTTGAGGGGTCATTTACACTTTTGAATTTGGAAGGAAACTTAGAACTGTTTAATCCAATTTAGAGCTGGGGAAACTGAGACCCAGAGAGGTAAACTGATTCGCTCGAGGTCACACAGCCCATTTGGCAAGACTAGGCCGAAGAATCGGGTCTTTGTACCGCTGTTTTCCTGTTTTGGCACCACGGCCTAATGTTCATAAAGCAAATGGTTATCTTTAATTCATAAAGGAAAGAAAATGACAAGAGTGACCTGAAGAGCTAATGCTAATGGAACCCTTACCACGCTAAGGCCTTTAAAATACTATCACTTAATCCTTCATCATTTCATGAGGACGGTACTATTAATATCCACATTTTAAATACAGAAACCAGAGCTCAGAGAGCAAAGGAACTTGCCCAAGGTCCCACGGCTACAAAGTGGGGGAGCTGGACTCAGATGAGTCTACATCAGCTCCTGGGCTCGCAATGCCGACACCCTCCCACCAACCTCCAGCCCCAAGGCACCAGGATACTGGGGAGAATCTGACCCCAGGTTGCCTCTCACACAGGCTGGCTAGATTTAGCAAAGAAAATACAGAACAGGAGTTAAATTGGAATTTCAGATAATTTCAGTATAAGTCTCTCCCAAATATTGCATGGGATAAACTTACACTAAAAAATTATTCATTGCCTGAAATTCAACTTTAACTGGGTGTCTTGTATTTTATCTGTCAACCCTACTCTAACGTGCTGTGTTACTTTAGGGAAGACTGAAGACTGACCACAGTTGATCTCAAAGGCTCCATAACTTCCCGCAGGAGGGAAGGACTGAGCGAGTTGTCCAGAGACTGTTCTGAGCAACGAGCAGCCCAGGAAATCCACACTCAGGCCATTTACCATTTCAGCCACTTTCAAGTGTCCAGTTCAGAGGCATTAAGCACACTCACGCTGTTGTGCAGCCATCACCAACCACTCATCGCCAGAACTCTTCCATCTTCTCCAGATGAAACTCTGCACCCACCAAACACCAACTCCCCACTTCCCCCTCCCCGGGACCCCGGTTACCGCCATGCTACTTTCTGTTTCTCGGAATGTGACTACTCAAGTGGAATCACACAGCGTGTGTCCCCTGTGTCTGGCTCATTTCATTCGTAATGTGCTCAAGATTCGTCCACGTCGTAGCATGTATCGGAATTTCATTCCTTTTCGAAGGCTGAACAGAGTTCATTTTCTATAGTAACTGTTTTCCTCTGAGAAGAGATCAGAAAACACCCCGCGACACTCGCTTGGCTTTCTGGCTCTAACGGGATCGATGGGGTGCCTTTCCAGGGAGGGCTGCTGAGGACTGGGCTAAGGCGGTAGTCCTTCACCCTAGAGTCTAATTGGGGCATCCCAAGGGCACACCACATCTCTCTATGCCAATATATGCCCTATAAATAAGCCAGAGGCAGATATATGGCGCACCCCCCGGAGGTTTTATTTTTGCTCTAACAATAAAACTAAAACAGGGAGTGATTTATCAGGGGTGAGTGTCAGAGGAGGGGAAGAGTAAATTCCCACTTCACCGAAGGCCGCAGATTGAACAAGCCTTCAGGGTCAGTGGGTGGCACAGGCAGAGGCCAGGAGAAGACCCGGGGGTGCCGGATGCCTGCACTGCCCGCCAGGGCAGACAGTGGCATGTGGCCCCCCTATCAGGCTAACGGTCCCCACGGGGTGGTGGGAGGACTTTGTCACAGTGTTGCAGTCCCCAGCCTGCAGCAGGTGCTCCCCAGAGACGGCCGTGGGGTGCCATGGCGGCACCCAGGAGACACAGCCCTGATGAGCGGGGTATGTCGGGACCTTTGTTAGTGGCATTTGGTGGACAGACTTCCCCTGGATTTCAATGATTGATTTTGCAAAATATTACCACTACTACTACTACTACTAATAAAGAGGGACAGTCAGACAAGCCCCTTGCCTGCAGGCTGTTTTCTCCGGGAAGAGGCCCACGGACCACTTTCTGAGTCTCTCCAGGAGGGTGCTGGGGTCTTGGGGCCCTGGAGTGGGCAGGCGCCCTCCCCCTAAACCTCCAGCCGCTAAGGGGCTGAACCCCACATCAGTGTTCAGCTGGAGAGGAGCATTTCATTCGCCCAGGGCTTTGGGTTTTTAAAGCAAAGCACACGTGTTCAACACAACAGTAAATGGGCTCCATCAGAAGGCTCAGCCCCCAGCCTGTAGCAGAGGCTGAGATGACCAGCTCACCTCTGGCTCCAGCTCCAGTCCAGGTCTGGGCATTTACAGAAGGAAAAAATGAAGGGTGGAGGGTCAGGGAGGTGGGGAGGCACAGACCACCTACTTGGGATCATTACCCTACAGGCAAGACAGGCTGTTTGCCTCACGGTCCCATGGAAGGAAAGAGAACCTGTGCTGCCCGAGGACCCACTGACTGGGTCTCTATGGTCCACGCTATCGCTGTTCGTTCATCTTGGAGTCCTGGCTCTGCCGTGTACATGCTGTGTGATCTTGGGCAGGTTGTTAACCTCTCTGTTTTCTCCTTGGCTATTGTAAGACATTCATGAGTTAAAACAAAGAGCTTCCCACAGTACATGGAGTATTGTAAGCACTATCACACGTAAGTAAAGTCCTCCAGGAGCAGCTGCCCTTGTTATCCTCGCTATCAACACTGTTGGCTGCTACCACACCCCCAGGGGAAGTGATGCTACCCTCTCATTACAGGTAAGGAAACTGAGGCACAGGACCAAAGGCTGGGCTGAGTGCCTGGCTCCTGTCCAGGGTAGCGGGTCTTACACAGCACCCCAGCACCACCCCTCTGAGAACTGAGGGACAAAGGCCAAGAAAGTCATTAGCCTTCCCCCCCAACACAGAAACCCTTCCCGTAAAACACGTGGGTTTGTGTTGGCAGGTTTCAAACCCTCAGGGGTGACGCTGACTGGAGTTCTGGAAAGGTGCTATCCCCATCGCGGCCTCAAAAAGGTCTTGGCCAACTCTGACGATGTTTCACAGTCAGGGCCTTTGAGAAACACCTCCCAGATGTCAGCAGGAAGCAGACAGAGGGGCTGCAGGTGGGGGGGGCCCGTCTCTTCTGTGGACCCTCTTTTCAGCAAAGACTCCAGACAGCCAGGCAAAGGTGCCAGGCTGCAGCCACAGAGCTGTCCTCTCCCCAAACAGAAACCATGACGTTTTAGAAAGAAAATTCATCCTCACCACTTCTGAATGTCTGAAAAGGCACACGATTCATCCGCTTGACACAGACACTTACACTGTGTTTTATAAAGCCAGGCTACCTTATCTAAGCACTGTAGCTGATTACGTATAAGAAACATCATATTGTAACAGCCACGATTAGGGCAGTGCTGAGTTTGGGCATCACATTTAGTTTGAGCTTCCCAGTAGCCAAGGTATAAAGAGAAATATGATTGGTTATAAAACCTTCCATCACTGAGGAAGTGGAAAACACAGAATTTAGAGCTGAGACCTCGATGTGAGTTTAGGCTCTGTCACTTGCAGACCACGTGACCTCAGCCAAAACCTTAACCCCTTGTTTCCTTGCTTATTAAACAGTCTTAATATCTCAGAATACTGGGGGAATCACATGACACGTGTATGTGGCAGTGCTTTGCAAATTATAAAATACCTCACCCAAATCTTACTTATCATGAAGTATTTATAGCAGTTCTTCAAGTGAGATGAACTTTTTTTTTTCCTATGCTGGTGGTGTTCTCTTTGAGGTAGTTCTGGAAATGTTTTATCACATGACTCCTTATACCAGGAACACTGAATAATAAAGAGGACAGCAGTAACAACCCCTATTTTGAGCACTAATTCTCAGGTGCAGTTACACTTGCTGAAGCTGAAATGAGTTGAGCGACACTGTCTGGCCCATTTCACCTGCACAGCAGTTCTGAGTACCATTAGTGTCCTATTTTGCAGAAGAGAGAAACTGAGGCACAGGGAGACATGGACCAATCAGATTCTCTTTCCCACGAGGTGACACTTAAGGTTTTAGCAGGACAGGGTGGGCTTCTGCCCCCCGCACGAATAGACGGGTGGTAAAACCAAGGAACCGGGAGTAGCTGAGGACCAGCCCCTGAGCAAAGGTGAAGGGCACATGGGATGGTCTCTTCTGCCCGCCTCTCCCACAGCCTCTCAGCCTGGCCCCTCCGATCACAGAATTCCAGGCCTAAGACCCCCAGCTCGTCAAGAGAGGCGAGAGGAGCCTATGATACTTGCTGTCATTTTAAAAAGCCCCAGAGCGGCACAGACCGGTTAACAGCGCACCACATTTCCTGTTTGTGTGAACTTGTTTTGTGTTTTTCAAATTAGATTTCTACTCACTGATCCTCTCCAATTTTTTTTCTTTCTCTAATTGAATAGCAAATCAAAAGCAAAGCAAAGGAAAGCTCGTGGTGTTCTCCCTCAAAGAAAGACCAAGCGCCTGTTGACGTTGTTAGGTCTTGGCTGCCCACGGCGGCACTTCGTGCTGTTTGGACTTAGTCGCTGTGACCATTCGTCTGCAGGGGATATGGGTGTTACGTGGCCGTGGTCCCGGGGGCACTCTGGGGAGACCTGCCAGAAAGGGGAGGCGGCATCGCAGCCCTCATGGGGCCAGAAGACGCAGCACCAAAGGCAAACATGCTCCCCAGAAATAGGGCAGCAAAGCCCAAGCTCCCCCCAAACTTGGGTCAAGTGTTTGTTCCAGCCTTGGACGTCATGGATCCTGGCCCAGCCCCCCACGATTGTGAGGCCATGTACAAGCTACTTAACCTTCCTCGGTTCTGTTTTCTCCATCTGTGAAAAGGGGAAAATCCTAGTACCCACTGCATAAGGTTGCTGGGAGGATCAAATCGGACCATGCAGGTGAAATGTCCGGCATGCAGTAGGCGCTCAAGAAATGGGAGCACATACCACGGTCTGGGTGCTGTCCTGCCCGCATGATGCACGTTTCAGGAGGAAGCATGCTTCCCGGGGCCCCACGTGCCCCTTATGGAACCAGAAAAGTCCACTTGCTCAATTCATAAAAAGCAACATGCTTATAAGACCTCCACGGTCTTGGACCCAAAGTCAGAGAAGAAGTTCAACAGCAGCAGAAATCCGGAGAGAAGGGTTTATTCTCGAAGCTATGGAGCAGGCACCAATTCCTAAACCATTTCCACTTTTTCTCCAGGAAAGGGTGCAAGGCAAGGAAAGCTGCGGCCCAGAATGTCATGTAGAAGTGGCTGGGCCCAGTGGTCCCCTGGAACCTCCAGAGGCAGTAGAGCCTGTAACGTCCCCCAGCCCTGGGGGTGCAGCCCAGCAGCCCCTCCCCGAGCACCCCCAGGGCCAGCTCATCCTCTGT
>NW_012148797.1:3200252-3217835 GCF_000956105.1 Propithecus coquereli | reverse complement strand
AGTCAGGGCCCTCCAATTAATGGCAGGAAGGCCGCGTTCCTGTCACACTGCAGCCAGTGCTGTGTGTGTGTGTGTACACGCCCCTCGGTGGGCAAGGGGACAGTGGGAGGACAGTGTATTGACTTTTAGAACTTTGGCTCTCAGGTGGTCACCCAGAGATCCAACTGATGGGAAGGGACAGGATCTCACACTAACCCAACGTGGCGTTTCTTCACCCGACCGCTCATCTGGAAACAAATGCTGCATGTCACTACAAAGGGACGTGGGGACCCCAGATCTCAACTGTGGCCCACTAAGTGTGCATTCAAGCTGGGAGTGCAAGAGCCACAGGCCTTGAAGGTGGTGCACTGTGGGTACCTGGTACCGGGGCATCCCCGTTCTGGAACCACTGCAGCCAAGGCCGAGTCCTGGGGCCAGGCCTGCGTGCACCCCAGGCCTCACCGAGCAAGGCAGGGCAGGAAGAGGAGGCTGGGTTTACCACCGTGCCCCATTCTGTACCCTTGACCTTGGGGAATGTTGATCCTCCAAAGGAGAAATGCGCTGGGGGTTCCATGTACCCTGGGAAGTCAGAGAACCTTCCCTGACAGAAGCTCACCTCCTACAGCTTGCTGTTCAAGCTTCCAGTGACTTCTGCCTTGTTCGTCAAGTGCCTCCCTTGTCTTGTTTAATTCAGACATGGGTAGTAAGGAGAGCCGCGTCTATTCCACTCTCATCCACAGGACTGAAACTTTTCATTAAGGAGTTCCTAGGAGAACACCCTCACTCTATTCCAAGCACCGCATCTGCCTGCTTTCTGCAGTCTTCAGGCCGGCTGGCTCAAGGAGAGTCCCGGGTGGCGAGGGGAGATGCCTCCGGTTTCCATTCTGAAGTGGCAGTGATTACAGGTAACGAGGGGCGGAGGGGTCGGGAAACTACAAACAGCCAATATTCCTGAAGGGGACTGCGGCAGGCAGGGAGTGTTTTGAAAATATTCATTTCCTAAAACTTAATTCTTCATCAGTCACACATGGCAAGGCGGCATGATGCAGAGAAAGAGTCTAGGCAGGTCATTTAGTGGCTGGGTGACGTTGGGTGGCTGCACAATCACTCTCAACCTCAGCGTCCTTATCCAAGCAATGGGGACTAAAAAGAAATCCTGTGGTGGTTGTGCAACTGAAATAGGATAATGTGCACGAAAGGTAGAGAAGCAGAAGAGCAAGCCAGGGAAGAGCAGGGATTTTGGAGTCCAACTCCCTGGGTTCAAATCCCAGCTCTGCCACTGATGGGCTGTGTGACTTCAGGCAAGTCACTAAACCTCTCTGTGCCACAGTTTCCTCATCTGTCAAATGAAGGTGACAGCTGAATCTACTTCAAGGGGCCATGCTGTGAATTCAGTGAGGCAATGGGCATCCCACACCTGGTAAAGTGCCTTTCACATAGTAAGTGCTCAATAAAGACAAGCTCTGAGTAGTAGGGATGCTGCTGAGTGCAACTAACACTGGTGCACAGGAGGCCCTGGCAGCAATTCCTGACGCTGCATCTGGGCTATTGTCCTTTCTAGAGGCTTGTCATCCTGGCTCCTATGACCCTCCCCAGAGAAAGGCTGAAAACCTTCCACAAGGCACAGAAGCCTGGAGCCAGGTACTTTAGGAAGAGATACCCTAACGACTACCGAAGGAAGCACTGGTTCTAAGTCTCTTCCCCCCACCACCCCACCACAAATGGTTTTGGGGCAGTTAGATAGAGAATTCCTGCATTAGCTTCCCACCTTCCTGAATAACTGGAAATCCCTGCAGTTGGCAGAATAACATGCCCGCCCCCTAAGATGCCCAGGTCCTAATCCCTGAAACTGCAAACATGTTATGTTACATGCCAAGGGGGGGATCAAGGTGGCACAGAGAATTAAGGCTGCTAAAAATAAGATTGCTCTGGATTTTCTGGGTGGGCCCAATAGAATCCCAAATGTCCTTTAAATCTGCGGTCCCCAACCCCCAGGCTGGTACCAGGCTGTGCCCTACTAGGAATGGGACGTGCAGGAGGGGAGCGGCGGGCAAGTGAGGGAAGCTTTATCTGTGTTTACAGCCGCTCCCCATCACTCGCATCACCGCCCGAGCTCCGCCTCCTGTCAGATCGGCAGTGGCATTAGATTCTGTGTTATGGTGAGTTGTATATTATTTCATTATGTATTACAATGTAATAATAATGATAGAAATAATTATTTCATTATATATTACAATGTAATGATAGTAGAAATAAAGTGCACGATAAATATAATGTGTTTGAATCATCCCGAAACCACCCCCCCACCCCAGCCGGGGTATGTGGAAAAATTGTCTTCCATGAAACTGGCCCCTGGTACCAAAAGACTGGGGACCACTGCTTTAAATGTGGAAGAGGGAGGCAGAGGACTCAGGGATGAGATGTGAGAAGGTCTTGATGGCCACTGCTGGCTCTGAGGACGGAAGGGAGCCATGACCCAAGGAATGCAGGCGGCACCCAGAAGCAAACATCCTCCCGATTTTAGCCAAGCGAGATCCATGTCAGATTTCTGGCCTCTAGAACCATAGTTGTAAATTTGTGTTGTTTTAAGCCATTAAGTTTATAGTAATTTGTTGCAGCAGTGCTAGGAAACTAAAACAGTCCTAGGTGTCTCCTTCATCTTCTAAGGTAACCTCCGGGCCTGTGAACCCCTAGAAGGCTCAGCAGCATCCGAAGACCACCTCCCCTGCACCCCCGTCACGGCTGGAGCAGTCGTGCGCATTTACCCACCCACCCTTCACATAGTCAGCAAATTCTTTCCAAGAACTGTCCTTATGTCAGTCCTAGCACCAGGTACTGGAGACACAGCGGTGAAGAGGACAGACCAGTCCCTGATCTCATGGTGCTCACCGCCAAGAGTGGACACTGACTTATGGCAGAGTTTACGAAGGATGATGACAGAAACGTTGTCTCAGTGCTTACTACGTGTGCGGCAATGCACCAGCTCTTTACGTATAATAACTCATTTACTCTTCACAAGCACTCGTGAGGGAATATCGTTATCATCCCCATTTTACAGATGAGGAAACTGAGGCATAGAGTGTTTGAGTGATGTGTCTAAGGGCACACAGCTGGGTGGGCATGGACCCAGATTTGGAACGCAGGTATGTTTTTGTCACTATACTAGGCTGGCATCTGAAATTACAAGGGTGGAGGACAGTCCTAGAGAAGCCGGAAGGTATGACTTTGGCCTCCACAGCTTCTCTCTAGCCTAGAGGATGGGACATTCCCAATTAAAGCAGGTGTCTGTGATGCTGGCCTTGGGGGCTGATTCTGAAGGATGTGTGTGAAAGGAAATGCTAAGTATGATCGCAGAGCCCTTGGAGCCCCCCACAGAACAGTGGCCCCACCGTCTGAGCCTGGGGCCTGGCCTCCACCTTTCTCCGGGCTTGGCACAGAACACAGGCCCGAGTTGGAGCTGAGCCAGGCCACACCCGCTGACGGCCAACAGGCCTGCACCGACTGCTCCTTCTCGGTGGGCACGGGCTGTCCAGTGAAACGCTGCCCAATATTGCTGTACGCTGGGTAAGCGCATCAGGAATTCACAGGGCCATGCCCGTTCAAGGAGGGACAGGCATGACACACATGAGATCGTTACTCCCGCCACAGCCTGCAATCCCAGAGCCCATTCACCCTGAGCATTGCTCCCCAGGGACGGGGCAGCAGGATGGCAAGGCTTCCTGTTAGGGGGACGGAAGGTGACTCACAGGAGCCTATGCAGGGAGGGGCTGGCGCGTGGGCAGGCCTCACGGGAGACGGCGCAGGCCTGGATTCATTCCCTCCCTCTGCAGCTCTCTAGCTGGGTCGCCTTCAGCAGCTCCTTCAGCTCCTGGTGCCCGAGTGTCCACAGCTATAGAATAGGGAATGATAATAGTACCTGCCCGACGGGGTCATTAGGAGGATTAAGTGAGGCAATATAAAGTGTTTCGCTCACTGGCTGGTGCTACTAACCACACGGTTATGTCACGCAGAGTCTTATTTAATCCCTCGTGATGGCTCTGAGAGAAGTGATTGTTACTGTCTCCAGTTTACAGGTGAGGAACCTACAGCTCCCAGAGGGGCCAGAAATGGCCCACAGACTCCTGGCAAGTCAAGGGTTCGTGCCCAGGTCATGAGTGGGCTCTCCCCACAGCTCTGCCTTGAGGTCAGATCCCCCGAGCTTGCTCCACGTCTGGATTTGAACACCAGGTCTTGAGTTCCAGCCCATGGTCTTTGAAACCGAGCTCTCTGAGAGGTATGGTTATTATCCCCATTTTACAGATAAGGAAACTGAGGCACAGAGTTTAAGTGACCGGCCCAAAGTCACAGAGCTGGGTGGTGGACCCAGATTTGGAACTCGGGTAGTCTTTCGATCTCTATACTGTGCCGCATCTAATACAGACCCTGTGCTGCGCTCTGCTACCTACTGTATGCTACACAGCTATTTACTGTATACTGTATACTACTGTGTACTATGTAGCCTCCGCACCACCGCAGAGCTCGCTTTGAAGAGCAGCCTCGCGTGCTCTACCAGGGTCAATATCAAGCAGCAGCTGTGTCTGGCTGAGCTCACTGACGTCACTGTCATCATCATCATCATCACCACCAAAGAGATCCCCGATCCCTCATATTTATCGGGCACTTTCTGTATTTTAAAGCCCTTTCCCATCCATCAGGCTCTGACCTTCGCCCCAGCCCTGACAGACAGCCACCACGGCAGGGAAAACAAGCCCGGTCTGCAGACGGTGAAGCTGCGCAAGGCCCGCGGCTCCCCAGCTGCAGGTGAGGCTTTGCGCTCAGCCTCACCGTGTCCAGGCTGAGAACTTCCTCCCCGGTGCCTCGATCTGTGCAACTTTGGCATTTGTGGGAGAGGAAGCAGGAACCCCCATCCCACCCCACGATAAAGGAAGCAGGCACCTCAGTGATGGGACCTGGATGAGTTTGTTTGCAGGGATGGGGTCCCCTTAGTGAGTCTCTCCCTGTGCCTCTTCTTTGTGCACTTTGTGTACTTTGACCTTTGAAGTATACATAAACATTCATGTTGCACGTGCAACCCACAGTGTTGGACATGAAATGATCACACCGCAACGCCCCAAGCCATGCTCGCGTGGGAGGCGGGGGTAACTGTGCTGCCCGGGAAATGTCTTTACAGCACGTGACAGGCGGAGGGAGTCTACTCAAGCTGTTCCAAGTTGGAAGCAGCCCCTTCTGCCCACTTCCCAGAGAGCATGGTGTCCTGTCCTGCCGGAAGGAACACAAAGGGCCTGCTATAGGTGGGCTGGCAAAAAGGCAACCCACGTGTCTCTACTCCCTAGCCTCGCCCGCTGCTCCAGCTGGGTTCTTCAGGCAGCCTCTGCCCATCCGCAGGAGCTGGTGTGGAAGAGGACGCCTGCTGGCAAGCCCTGCAGTGGGAAAGCCCGAGCTGCAGCATCCTGGGGTGATTAGGATGCACGGCCTCGAGTCAGGAAACACACGGCCTGGTGCAGACCAGACGTCAGGAATCAGCCACGTGCGACACACGGAAAGTGGTCCAGCATGGCGTTGTCCTTCACCCGCAGGGCTCTTAGGGAGGAGGTCCAGAGCCAGGTATCAGCACTTGTCACCGACCCCTCACCTGCCACTGGAGACCCACGTACATCAGGCTGTACGGAGCATGCGTTCAGATCTCTGACCTGCATACAAAGCTGAGCTTAAACGTTCCTTCACATTTGGCCATGTGCATCTGAAACAGGTGGTTCCTCCCTGGGTTTTGTAGGAATGCCCACAATTCTCGGAGTGGGCAAAGCCAGGTAAATCGTCCCATTCCCGGGGTACTGCCTTAACGTGGCTGATTTCCACCCCGAGGGCTCCGTCTCACAAACGCACGTGCGCCCACTGTCTCATTGTGGCTAAAGGGCGTGAGGAAGTCCCTCCACATCGAGCATCTCAAGCAGAAGAAACGCGGTTCTGCCACATCCTTGAATGCCCGCGGGAGCTCTGAGGAGGGCTGGGGTGGGAATAGCCACCACCGGCCCCGTGTCTGACGAGGGTCAGCTCCCAGAACGGCGCGGCCAGGCTGGTTACAAGGCGTTCTTTATTTGTCCCCCGCAGCTACCAGCAGGTAGGTCCTCAAGAACGTCCACTGTGTGCTACCCATTCTCCGCGTGTCCTCACAGAGAGCCGCACAAGTTAGGGGCTGGAGCTGCTTAATGAGTGCGTTTTGTCATTTATCTCAGGGGGCCTGGAGGGGACGGTGGGGAGGCGGTGAGGTTTGCTTGCACAGAACAATAGAAGATTGTCCCCTAAAATAACAATCCCCCTGCCCCCAGCCAAATAAAGGAAGACTTTCAGTTGCCAGGGTCAGGGCTGATGAGAACCACCCAGCCAAATTGGCATCGCCCCATAAATTGGGAGAAATAGTTCCATTCATTCGGTCCAGAAGAAAAGGGCATTTATGCTGGCGAGGAGGGAGGGGAGGCTTCAAGGACGATGACGTCCGCTTTAAGAATTTACACGCCACGTCATGGGGACTGTGTGGGGAGTGGGGCTCTGTCTGACCAGGACTCCTCTTGACCGGCAGCTCTGAGGGTTATCAGCTGATCAGGGTAGACGGGGCCAGCTTCTCCACGCCAAACACTCTCCACAGAGTCCAGTGGCCCGGAGACGGTGGCTGCTTGGGCTTTGGAACCAGACAGACCTGGATTTTGACCTTGGCTCCACACCTTCTAGCTGTGTGACCTTGGACATGTTCCTTAACCTCTCTGGATCCTAATTTCCTCATCTGTACATAGGGAGTTGTGCCAAGGGGTGGAGCTGCTGTGCGGAGCTCTCTATCAGACACACAGAAAACACACAATCACAGTTACCCATCTGCTCCTTTTGCTTATTCCCTCGCCGCAGAAGACGGAGTAAAGGTGGGTCTCTGAGAGCAGACTCCAAAGTCTAGTTCTACCTCTCAGCTGGCTGTGCACCCCGGGGAAGATGTTGCGTTTCTCTGTGCCTTGGTTTCCCAGGTGTCAGGTGGGAATAACAGTACCCGCCTCTTAGAAACCAAATGACACAGTCTGTGAAAGGACTCACTCCGGACCCTACGCATAGTGGACGCTTGATAAACGTGAGCTTCCAGCATGACTTTTCCGTCCTAACAACTCATTCCTGATCCCGCCCAAGCCCAACCTTAAATCGCTCTCACCCAATCAACACATTCCAGTGAGACTCAGCTGTGCCTGAGAACATTCCTTTCCTACCCACGTCTGGTGCTACTGCCAGTCCCTTCCGTGAAGCTAATTCTTTGGGGTCAGAGAGGGCACCAGGCGGACCAGGCTAGAGTGTCAAGAAAGCTTTTTCTGTCTTGGTGGCCTCTCTTTTTTCCTTGTTGGAATGAGACAGTGTAAGCCTGTGAAACAAGGAGCCCAGGGTGGACCTAGAGCCGCGTGCTGCAAGGCTCATCCCGGTCCTGTGTGTTGGTTGTTTTCTTTCAAAATTTTGTGTGGTGTTTTTTTTTTTTTTGAGACAGGGTCTCGCTCTGTTGCCCAGGCTAGAGTGCAGTGGCATCATCATAGCTCACTGCAGCCTCCAACTCCTGGGCTCAAGTGATCCTCCTCCCTCAGCCTCCCAAGTAGCGGGGACTACAGGCGCACACCACCATGCCTGGCTAATTTTTCTATTTTTTGTAGAGATGGGGTCTTGCTCTTGCTTAGGCTGGTCTCGGACTCCTGGCCTCAAGTGATCCTCCCGCCTCGGCCTCCCATAGTACTGGGATTTCAGGCGTGAGCCACCGCACCCAGCCCTCAAAAAAATTTTTTAAGTTGCCAAAGTATCTCTCGTCTTCAAAGAGTCTCACTGTCATCTCTGCTTCACCCTCTCAGGTCCTTTTTAGTTTCACCCTTGAAAGCTTAAAAAATGTCATTGCACACGGCTGAGAAAAGGATAAACCCTCACTTCCCACTCCTGCCACCCCCCCAATTTGGAGTCAATTATAAACTGGCTGACACTGTCCTTGGGTCCTTCTCAAGATTAACTGGGAAATCAACATTAAGGATTTTTTTTTTTTTTTAAATGAGCCTGGCTGTTTATTCACAGTGGAAGGAAAGGAGGGTCATTTCTAACTCTGTCTCCTCCCATCTCCACATGACACCCTCAGCAGAGGCTTCAGAGAACAGATCAGAACTCAGTGTAATCTACAATGTCAACTTTTCTTCCTTCCTTTCTTTTTATTAAGCATTTGTTATTTATTTAGGTATATAACCTATTCAAAAGGTGTCTTGGTGGCACAAGAAAGTGCTGGGCCCTCCTATGAAGGGAAGCTCATCTGTCAACTAGCGGGAAAATCAAATCCATCTGGGAACTTTAAGCACTGTTTAGAAAGTGACATTTAAAGAAGCATTCAGGGGGCATCTCAGGAAATGTGTTCGGTGGACAAACCCATCTTGGCATAAATACGGTTTTACTGAACATGACATCACATGGTTGCTCCAGGGAAGAAGGAAGAATATGCACCCCCGGCTTAAATATTTGATAATTGCAACAGGATGTTAAAATGGAAGTTTCTGCTGAGGCGCCAAACTACATTAGATGGCACAGTCCACAGGAGGCGGCACTGGACCCTGTGCAGACTTTACAAAAGAGGTGCCAACAGCTAACAGCCAACTCTTAACCCGGACCCACAGTCCCACTCAACTGTGCCCACATGGAGCACCAGACGGTTGGGTTGCAGGAGAGGGGGAAAGAGATTTTAGAGAAATTTGCTGGAGAGAGCTGTTGAAGATCCGGAAGTCCCACCTGCCCATACACCCGAGGGAGAAGGCTGGGAGGTTCCTTCACCTTAAACCAAGACAGAGAGGGAATTTAAAATCACTGAAGAGTTGAATACATGCGTCCCTACAGTTTGAGGGGCCACATATACCCACTGTCGGAGGGCTCAACCGTGCACCTTACTAGCAACTCTGGCAACAAAGGAAAGGTTGCCCCTGAGCTGGAGTGTGGCCCGCCCTCTCAGACCTTGCGAGGAAGTGGGACGTGGCTTCCCGTGGACCAGGGAGGGTCTCGCTCAAGGGCGGGCCAGCAGGGTCATCCTTGGGCCTGCGAGGGGCCACCTGGAGGGGTGTGGAAAGGTTCCCAGGCCCAGAGGGGCCAAGAAACGAGGTGGGAGCCACAAGCTGGAACAAAGCCTCGTTAAGAAAACTGATGGGGACATCTACCCAGGGACCTAGGAGTCTCCAGAGAGCCACGAGAGTGCCACCGAAGAGCGAGCCCACTGGAAACATCGGCCCAGTCTGGAGAAGCCAGTGCCAACTCCACACCGCGTCAGGGATGCAGGAAGTTTCCTACGTCTTTGCCTCCCCTCCTCGCTCTGCAGTCCAGAGGAGCAGAAAGCCCGCTGGTGGGAGGAAGAGTGGAAACCCGAGGCAGAGAAGGAGAGAGGAAAGAGACCCAGAGAAGAGGCTCAACTTCACATGAAATTTTTTGACAGCTTTCCTGATAGAATTCACGCACCCTGCCCTTGACCCGTGTAAAGTGCACTGTTCAATGGTTTTCAGTTTTTGTTACTTTGAAGAGAAACCCTGTACCCATCATGACCCTCAGCTGGCACCGTCTGTCCCCGTACACCCCCGCCCTAAGCAATCATTCTCCTGCTCTCTGTTTCTACGGCTGTGCCTTTCTGGACACTTCACAGAAACTGCATCGCACACTATATGGAGCTCTGTGGCCGCTTTCTCAATGAAAGCACCAGCACGTGTTGGCTGGACCCTGCAACTTCCAAGTCTTGAGTTCTTCGGCTGGTCACAGAAGTTCCTTCATCAAACGGAAGTGGCAACGATTAAACCAGACATCCCAAGTCAACTGCTTCATTAGAACAAGCTCATCGCGCTCCCTGGCTTTGCCCAGAGCTGACAGAGAAACGTCCAGCACACCTTGCCACGGTGGGCGTCATTCTTTGCATGAGGTCTGTCCTTCCCCCAGATGAGAGCCCCCGTGAGGGCAGCGCCTGTCTG
Source organism: Propithecus coquereli (assembly GCF_000956105.1). Lineage (NCBI taxonomy): Eukaryota > Metazoa > Chordata > Mammalia > Primates > Indriidae > Propithecus > Propithecus coquereli. Next base: position 3,207,864 of record NW_012148797.1, on the reverse strand, counting down.
CTACCAAGCCGCGATTAATGTTTACTTGCCGGCCGAGGACGGGAGGAAGCAGGGGAGAAAGAGAAGGCCCCGGAGCCAATCCCGGGTGCGGGGCGAGTCTGTGGCGCAGTGGGCTCCTGGTGTCCCGCAGGAGGGCAGCAGGCAGCGCCAGATGGCAGACAAACTCTGTTGCTCTCTCGTTAAGTTTTATGCCTTTCTTTGTTGTGCAGTTTCTTTGTTGCTGACGTCTGCTGCTGTGTATTGTTCCGGAGGCAAATGTAAAGCAGAGAACGTGTCTTGGGTGCTTTGTTCCTCCCCATCCTGGGTGCCCTGTTTGAACGTGCCCTGTCCTTGGACCCAGGACCTCTGACCCCCACTCCCTGCCCCCGTGACCTTTCACTTTCCTGCCCTTAAGGCCAGACATCGGGAAACTGCCAAGGCTAAAATGAAAAATCTTTCAACTGATGCTCACTACAGTATCCCAGGGATGCCCCAAAGGGCCTCTGCCCCAACGCAGGTGACACGGGTAATCCAGGGTCATCGTACCGGAGCCTGCTGGAGATGGCGGGGCAGGAGCAGACCCCGCTGAGAAATCACACACAGATGGCATCTCACGGGGATGTCTCTAAATGGCCCCGACAGCGGTTTTCTAGGGAGAATCCCATATGGAGGAGAGCCCAGCCTGGCTTCCAGGTGACTTCAGGGAAGGTGAGGACAGCATGGGGCGGGGTGGGCTGGGAGTGGGCACATGGGGGAAGACATGGCCTTGGGGAATGGAGCAGTGACCCTCCAAGTCCCTTCCAGCCCCACCAGCCTCTGTGCCCACACTCTTCCCACAAGAGCCTGACTTCCTCCTCACCAGGGCCTGCCAGGGACAGGCGATTCTCATTTTATCCAAGAAGAATCTGGGGCTGGAGGCCGGTACGACGCCACACAGCTAGGGAGGGGAGGTGGGTCCCAGCACGCCTGTGGGGGCAGCTGCTGCCTTCGGTAGCCATGCTATCAGCTTGTCCCCACCACCTCCCGGCATGACTGTCGTCAGCAACACTTCTCAGGCGAGGAATGAGGCTCCGTGAAGCAAAGTACCCGACCAAGGCCACTCAGTCAGTCAGTGGAAATTCGAACCCAAGTCAGCTGCCTGCAAGGCCTGTGGACACGTCCACTCCTGACCCCAGGTGACTCTGGCTAGTAGAGAGGCTGTGTTCCCCCGACAGTTTGCAGAGCTGAGCATGGCCTGGGAGTCTCCCGGGGGAGGAGAGGTAACAGACAGTGCATGAAATGGAATGAGATGTTCTTGTGACGTGTGTGTGCATGCATGTGTGTCTGTAACTGTGTGTCTATGTATACATGTGTACGTTTGTGAGCATGTATCTATATGTATCTCTGTGCATGTGTCTGTGTACACGTGTTTGTATGTATGGGTGCACATTTGTGAGTGTATAACTGTGTGTTTGTGTCTGTGCATCTCTGTGTGAGTGTGGGTGTATCTGCCTGCATGTGTGTCTGTGTGTGCTTGTGTCAGCGGGTGCATGAGAATATATACGTGTATGTGTGTGTGTTTGTGTGTATTTATGAGCGTGTAAATAACCCCATGCCTGTCAGCGGAGACCCACGAGATTGGGTCCCCTCTACACTGGAAAATTATTCATTTTTTTCAGCTAATAGAAAACAAAGGAATCTTTTCTTAAAGTTCTGCTTTTGGGGCCCCAGAATGTAAACTTTATGAGACTGGGTTTATAGTCTCCAAGGGAAGAATGTTCCTTTTGAAGATCTAGACTGACAAAACTTAGAATTCATTGCTGAGTCTCAAATATTTTTACTCCACAGCAGGAAATATGTTATTTCATATATATATTTCTCAAAACAATACTTACCCTTACCATGTGGAATGTGCTCTGATTTTTTTAATTCTTCCCTATTTCATTTTTCAAAATGCCAGCTATGAGCCACTAAACTGATGTCGTGGCCCACTTGAGGGAGGCGACCTGCACTTTGACAAACACTGGCTGGGCTGACCCCTGCCCCACCTCCCCAGGAAGGGATTTCGGCCATCCAGTTGGCAAACGAACACCAGGCAGTCAACTTTGTGCCAACTACTTTGCTAGGTTCTTGGGAAACAAGTCTTCTGCCTTCTTGGCACTTAGATTCTAAAGGAGAAAATGAAACACAAATGCAGAAGCAAGTAATTTCAGGTCTAGGAAGGTAATGTGGGGAGCTGGTCAGGGAGGACTGCTCTGAGGATGTGACATTCGCACTGAGGTCCGAGTGATGAGCTGGCCTGGGCAAGTGTCGGGGAGGAGGATCGTCCTGTATTTTGTCTCCAGTCTCTGCCACCAAAGGGTGGAAAGGGACCTTGATCCAGAGCCTCCGGGACCCCGCTCTCCTCCCCAGCCGTCCTCTCCTCTCCCCTTTCAGCTACATTTCGTCCCAAGTCCTCCATGTGAAAATGTGGCAGTGGCCCTTACTCATTTTTCCCCGAGGACATTTAAAAATAACATTTGGTTGGGCTGATTGATTTTGGTACTAAGACGCACTCTCTGAAGACACAGCCGATTTTATGGAGGGTGATTTGGTTAATCAATGAGGCTCAGAAGAAGGGAGAAGCCTGGAGGACGGGGTGAGCGCCGGGCGTTGGGAAGCCCACAGCAAGAGGGGCAAAGACAGCGAAAGGAGACCTCGGCCCTCAAAGTGGGCGCTGCTTCTCCTGAGACATAAAATGCACGCTCCCTGGTGTGGGTGCTGCGGGCCCCCTCACCGCTCACCGTGGGGTCCTTGCTCAAATGCCAGCTACCCAGCGAGCCCCCGACCACACTGCTTAAACTGCAGCCCTCCGCCCCTGACTCGCTACCTATTTCACTCGCTTATCTGTTTACTGTCTCGCTCCACATCCAGAGTGTTAGCTCGCAAGGGCAGGGGTCTTTGTTTTATTCCTAAGACACGGCTGCTGTTAATAAATAGCTGCTGTACAGGTCAGCGAACAGCCGCTCCCGTCTACCGAGCGCCTGGCGAGCGCCGAGCCCTGTGCACCCATCTCCCCTCGTCCTCACACACACCCTGCAAGGTGGTTACAATCGGTCCCACCCTAGAGACCATACAACGGAGGCTCGGAGAGGGCCAGTCAACACAGTGAGCCAGGGGTGGCTTTGGAGCTGAAGCCTGGTTCTTCCAGACTCCAAACCGGCCAGGTCACGATGCTGCCACTCAGAAATAGCAACGCCGTGCAAACAGGTGACCCGAACGGAGACCCTCCCCGAAGCCAGCTCTGCAGGCACAGAGCGCTTCTCTTCGCTTTGCCTACAGAAGGGCAAAGGGGGTGTCGTTAATCAGCAGAGATGCTTCTCTGCCAAACAGCTGGCTCGTGCTGAGGGGAAGGATGGTTTCATGCTGTAGTACTATTCATAAGGAGTTTCCACGCTTTTTGTTTTGCAACACACAGAGGCACACGGAACATAAACGGGCAGATATTTATGCCACTAAATACCCTCTGCTGAGCCCCCTCAGGTCGAAGCTGGGCGCGCACCTCCTGAGTGCCTCAGGAGGGGGATGGGGGGCCAAGGTGGTCCACTGATGCAGAGCAAGACAAGCTTCCACTTCCCTCGGGGCCGAGTGGCCGGGGCGAATTAACCAGGCATCTGACACTGCTGAAGGCTGGGTTCGGGGACACCAGCAGTGATTGTGCTTAGAGACAGCAGCTGCTTCAAATTTTGAACTGTTCTAAACAGCAGATTAACAAGGTTTTTCTGCTCTGGGAAGAGACCAAGAGACTTAGGCCACAGCCTTCATCCTTGGACTCTTCTGGATTAAAAGCCTCCAGCTGTGAGGCAAGAAAGAAAGGCCACGAGCAGTGGCAGCTGGGTCCCCACCCCTTCCCTGACCAGCAGCAGCTCCCAGTTGCCTGGGCAGAACCTGAGCGCCAAACGGGAGGGTGGGAGACCCCGACACAATGGTGTCACCTCTGCAGGGGATGCTGCCCCCGTCCTACAGCACCCCCTGCCCCTACCCCCAGCCACCCCACAGCCTGGCCTGGAGCTCGACCCCTTCAGGAGACCACAGCCCTGGCCCTCCCAGAATCCTCCAGGCACGGACCCGGGAAGCAAGGGTGAGGGCCCAGACAGGTGACACAGGCAGGGCTATGGTCCCAGAGCGAGGAGAAGTGATGGGCTGTCATCTCTTTCTCCAGCTGTAAAGCTCGCGTAGCCTGTACTAAGCAGGCTGTGCACGGCCTCACAGGGCCACCTCTCTATCTTCAGTGTGACAAACATTTGAGTTCCCGCTTGGTGCCAGGCATCGGGCCAGGCCCTGGCCGTGTATCCCATTCAACCAACCAAGGGTCTGCTATGAATTAGGCCCTGAGGGTCTGTTGTAAGAATACGGCAATAACTAACAGCTATTGAGCTAGGCACTGTGCTAAATGCTTTGCACATGTGAACACATCCGTCCTCAGAACCAGGCCTTGCTGATAAGGGCAGTGATTTTTCAGCAGAGGCCTGAAGGAAGGGAGGGAACTAAGCCGGGGAGGGTGTCCCAGGCAGAGGGGACAGCAAGGGAAAGGCGTGTACCGGGCGTGTGCCTGGCGTGTGCGAGGCACCACATAGCACGCCTGGAATGGGGGAGGAGCAGCGCCAGGCCTCCCAGGCCATGGGGAGGCCCTGGGGCTTCATTCCGAGCTGGGAGCCCTGGGGCTTCATTCCGAGCTGGGAGCCCTGGGAGACGTGAGCGCAGGAGGGGCGTGGTCCGACTTATGCTCTGGCACAGCTCTGGCTGCCATGGTAGAATGTTCGCTGGTGGGAGGGGGTGGAGGCAGGGCTCATCCAGGTGAGACTGCAGGAGAGAGGCGGCAGTGGGTGCAGAGAGGTGCAGGGAAGTGGCTGAATCGTCGATCTGTTTTGAAGGCAGCGCCGAGAGGACTTGCGTAGGGCCAAACACGTGGCAAGGCAAAGGAGGGGGTTGGAGAGGCCTGCGAGCAGCTGGAAGGACTGGGTTGCGTATGCTGGGGCGGGAGACACGAGCTGTTTCAGACGTGGCAAATTTGCAACGCCGGGAGGCAGCTGGGGAGACAAGTCTGGCGTCCAGGAGGCTGAGATGTTAGCTTGTGGCACTGTGAACAGGCAGTGCGGACGCACGCATTCAGCACATACTCCGTTGTGTGCCAGGCACTGTTCCAGGTGCAGAGGACAGAGCAGGGAACAGAGACACACAGTCCTGACCCTGGTGAGTTCTTGTGAGCCAGCAGGCATGGGGCAGGCATGACGACAGGGGACTCTGCTGGGAGGAACTGGGAAGCCGGCATTGCTCTGGTTAGTCCCAGGGGTATGGGTGTGGGGCTGAGGGGCCAGGAGGCCAGCGGTGACCACCCGCCTGCTGTCCCCTCCAGGCTGGGGACGTGTGAGCTGTGGACGTGCGAGGAGGACTTGGACTCCTGAGTCTGCGGAGGGCGCCGGGCTTGCGTTAGATCTGAACGGCATCCAATCTGCTGGAATCCATTATCGACTTTTGCTGACCCGCTGTCTGCCCTTGGAGAAACGTCAAAACTGCACCGTCGGAGCCAGCGTCGGCCAAGATGAATGGCAGGAGACAAGTTAATGTTTCCAACGTGCTTTAAGCCACTGCTGGGGGCAGGGTGGGATCTGAGAGGGAGCCCAGGGGGTGGGGAGGGACAGGGGGTCTGTCCCAGTGCGAGGGGCGTCGTCATCCACTGGGACAAAGGGCCGTCTGTTCCCTTCCTGCCGCTTCCTAAGGGACCCAGAGGAATCACCCGGGCACAGTCCTCCGCCGTCCCACGGGTCCGCATCATAGCATGGGCTCAGGCCTCCTGGGTTCCTTGCTAGCTGTGGACCTTGAGCAATGACTTAACCTCCCCGTGCCTCAGTTTCCACATGTACATCTCTCAGAACTGAGAGGACTGAATGAAGCAGCGCCGAGCATGACACAGAACAGCGTCTGGCATAGAAGAGTACTCGCCAACTGTTAGCTATTGTTATTATTTATCGAGCACCCAGAACATGCCGGCATTAGGGATTTCTTTGACACGACAATGGATAGGTGGTGAGGTGGCAGGGCGAATGAGACACCATGAGTCACCAAGGCAGAGATGCTCTCTCCAAGGGTCTCTGAAAATGAAACAGAGTTTCTCGGCCCACTTGTCGAATGAATAAAAGATGGGCTTCTAGAACCCAAGGTGATCTTGGCAGCCAGCTTCCCATCTAATTCCTGGCTGACTCCTTCCCTACCTCCCACGTCCTGAAGTCTCACCTGGAGGGGCTGTGCTGCTCTGTCCAATGCTGAACAGTTCTGAACGCCGAGTTTTTGGCCTCTGCTTGACTGCCGAAGTGACAGGGAGCTCTGCACTCCTAGGCGGCCCGCCCCACCGTCCCAGATTTAAAGAGCACAGGCCTTTCTCGTGACAGCCCACCCCACGCAGTGTGCCCGACAGGTGTGCTTCATGCTCAGACCTACCGTCTGGGCTCACAGAAAGCAGGCACCTTCTCACTGTAACCTCAATGATTTCTTTTTTTTTTTTTTGCCTGGTCTCCAATAATGTTGGAGATGAAAGATGTCTCATCATAGGAACAAATTTTTAGATACATCAAAAGGATTGATTCTGTCACTTTAGTGGACCGAACCATGAGTCAGTAGAAAGACCTGGGTTTGGATTCAGCTCAGCCACTGAGCAGCAGGTTAGCCTTGAACCAGTTACTCCACCTCTCCGTCTGTGTCGAATGGAGTGTTATAAGAAGGAAATGAGACCATGTGTGTGAGACCATGAGACCACTGCACTATGAGGCATTTAGTGTTACTATTGTTACTGATGTTGTTCTTTTTGCCTGTCCAGCTCCTGCAACTTTTCCTTCTTGAATCTTTTGGCTGCTTACGTCTTAATCCTGTGCCATTTTCCCTAAACGCTGCTGTAACAGGGAGGAAAAGGTGCCTTTCTCTGGGATATTGGGTGATACCCCAATAACACCTGGCATACAGTGGGTGCAGAATAAAAATTTTCGAAATGTCAACCAGTAACATAATAATAACACTGACGCAGTAGCAGGTGCCAGGTGACTGTGTTAATTGCTTTACATATGTTATTCTCATGTAACCCTCCCATCTTACAGGTGAGTTAATTCTAGTATCATCCCATTTTACAGACGAGGAAACTGAGGTACTGACTTAATTTGCTCAGCCAACATAGCTAGTAAGATGTAGGGATGGGACTTAAGCCCAGATGATCAGACTTTGCAAATTTCCCTTTTGATCACCATACTGCCTCGTGAATATGTAATTTTCAGAGCAATTTAAGCAAATAGCCTACAATGCTTCCCGTGAAATACTGAAGGAGGGAGGCATTTCCGTATTCCAGAACTTCATGGCGTTTCAGAATGGGTTCATATAATTTTCTTTTTTAACTTTTGGTAGTTTTTTATCTACTCAATCAGTATTTTTAACAAATGTTTATTGCTGCGCTTTTTCCAGTGTATCATTATTTTACTGCCCTTGTAGTATTGAAATTTAGCTGGAAGAATAAAACATTTACTTCTAATCTGCTTTTCTTTTTTAACGGATGAGTAGCATTCAAATAAAGCCAGGATTTTTTTTTTTTGAGACAGAGTCTCACTGTGTTTCCCGGGCTAGAGTGCTGTGG
>NW_012148797.1:3168154-3199776 GCF_000956105.1 Propithecus coquereli | reverse complement strand
TATTCCTAGTTCTGCGTGAAACCAAGAGATGTAGGGAAGGATCACAAAAGAAGACACAATTACAGAGGATCCCCAGGAGGCTTTAGCCTCACTGCTCCTAAGCAGGAGACAGCATCATTTCCTGCCCCTGCTGCGTGATGCTTTGCAGTCAGTACAAATAGAGGCCTCAGATCCTTTCCCTAAACCACTGAGATGCAACTGGAAGAGAATCAAAGGGCTCCAGTTACTCTGCTTATGTTACAGATGAGAAACTGAGGCCCAGGGAGGTGCAGCAGCTTGTCTAAGTCCCATAGTGGGTAAGTGGAAGCCATGTGTTACTAGTCAACCTCATTCATTCATTCATTCATTCATCCGTTCAACAGACACTTAATGAACACTGACTGTCTGAAATTCACCAGAAGAGAAGCACCATCTTCTCAGTGACCCAATAATTGAGACCAGTGCTGTCCCATAGGGAGAGACACAATACAAGTCACACATATATTCTAAAATGTTCTAGCAGCCACATTCAAAAGTAAAAACAAGCAGGTGGAATGAATTCTAATCATTTATTTAACTTAATATGTTCAAAATATAATTTTAACTGATCAATATTTAATAAATATTAATGAGACATTTTACCTTTTTTTGGTACTAAGTCTTTGAAATCTGGTATGTATTCTATATTAAGTCTTTGAAATTTGTTGTGTATTTTGTATTAAGTCTTTGAAATTTTGTGTGTAATTATACTCATGGCACATCTCAATTCAGAATGGCTACATTTCAAGAGCTCTGTAACCGCATGTGACTTGGTGGCTACCACGCCAGAAAGCCCAGATCCGGATGTATGGTTCTCAAAGTCACTATGCGGAACTTCTTCAAAATAGAGCTTTCCAGCCTCCACCGGAAGATTCGATTCATTAGATGTAGGACGTGGCCTGGGAATCTGTATTTTCATCAGTATTTCAGGGCAATCTGATGCAGCTAGTCATTTTGGAAGCAGTGAGCTGAGAAAATGCAGCCCTGTCATTTATTGTGCTTAATAGAGACTGGCCAGATAGCCAGTGAGGACTCTTCCCTAATTCATATCGATTAGGAAGAGCTTGATTTTAACTAGCAAAGTCTGAATTAGAGACAACATTCAATCTCATTCAGTTGAATTATTTTGAAGTAGAAAGAATAAACTCAAAAGCACTTCCAAGTAAACAGTGCTTGATTTAGTAAGCAGGTAAGACTTCCTGGTTAATACTAAAGAATATTCATTTGCACACACTCTTGAAACACCAGTTTGTTTTCTTAAGATTAAACAAACCTTCAATCGTGTCTCCAGCACTAATTTGCTCAAGAGAAAAACTTTCTAACAGATAATGACAGTTGGGTGGTAGCACTGCCTGTGCCAAGCCGGTAAGTGCAGCAGTGGAATTGGTAGACAATCACCAATATGCTTTAATTAAACACCTTCTGCATGCCAGACACAGCCCTCAGCCCCAAGACTACAGAGACGGATGAGAACTCCGGAAGGGTCTGCACCGCAGCTGGAGAAAGAGGTAATGCCAGGCGAAGCTCTGAGGAAGCACAGAAGGGAACAGACAGTCCTGTCCTGGAGCTCGGCTGGGGTTGTGGGAGGAAGGTCCTCGGATCAGAACTGAGCTGAGCCTCAAGTGACAAGAAAATGTTTCACACGTAGAGACACAGAACACTGGCAGAGGGAGCAAGAACACTGTCACCGAGTGCTTGGGGAGCTGTGGGCAAGGACACTGGGTGCCTTGAGCTGATGCTGGAGAAACGGGCTGGAGTTGTGAAGGTGAAATGAAGTCCAGGCTAAGGAATTTGGGTCCTGCAGGTAATGGGGGTTGTAACTGCAGCTACAGAGATGCGCAGAGCAGGGCTCGGTCAACGATGGATGAGTAAGCGGCTCCATCAGTGAACGCATAAATAATAGATGCATTAAGCTGAGGGCGTCGTAGCCAGGAGACCAGTGAGGACACACCGCACCTGTCCAGGTGAGAGGTGGGGAATGAGACCTGGACCAGGTGCTGACAGCAGATGGGGGATGAGGCACAGATGTTCTTAAATGACCCAGAGTGTGAAAGTCAGGACTTGGTAAAATTGCCACAGGGAGTCACCCCTCACTTGGCTGCGGCTGAAATGCGATGTTGCCGTGAGAAGCTGAAAGGTCCCAGGAAAGGAAGAGAAGAGGCTCATGAGGCCAGGATTGCCGGGGAAGGGAGATGTTGAACCCTGGGATTTACAAAGCGTTCCTCTTCCTGGGCAGGCTATGACACTTCTGAGCAAGCTCCTCATTTTCCATTTTTTATTACTTTTATTTTTTCAATGGAAAGTCACTCAATTGGGAAGAAATGCAAGACATCTGTGTATTCGTCAGAGTTCTCCAGAGAAACAGAACCAATAGGATATATATAGATACATATATAGATAAAACAGGAGATTTATTACGGGAACTGGCTCCTGAGGTTATGGAAGCTGAGGAGCCCCACGAAGTGCTGGGGGACCAGGAAAGCTGGGGTGTGGCTCAGTCTGAATCTGAGGGGCCTGAGAACCAGGAGCTCCGATGTCTGGGAGAGGAGAAGATGAATGTCCCAGATCAAGAAAAGAAAGAATTCACCCTTCGTCCACCATTTTGTTCTATCCAGGTGCTCCACTGATTGGCCGATGCCCACGCATACTGGTGAGGGCATCTTCTTTACTCAGTCTGCTGATCTGAATGCTAATCTCTTCTGGAAACCACCTCACAGACACACCCAGAAATAACGTCTTACCAACCATCCAGGTATCCCTTAACCCAGTTAAGTTGTCACGCAAAATTAACCATCACAATACGTCAATATGAAGTGGCTGGGAAGAAACAGGGAAACCCTCACCCACTGCCAGTGGGTGTCCTGGGACACATGTCATAGGGAAACTTATACCTGTGCATCTGGAGGAAGACATGCACCAGAATGTTCTGATCAATGTTATTTGTCACGACAAAAAAATTGGAAGCAACTTATGTGTCCATCTGTAAGAGATGGATAAATAACATGTGGTATAGTCATATGATAGAATATGATACTGTAATTAAAATGAACTGAGGAATTCACAGGGCTGGATCTCAAAACACATGGTTCAGGGCAACAGGCAAACTGAAGAATAATATATTCAGTATGATATGAGTTATGTGAATTATGAAAACGCAAACCTGTGTTGTATGTTGTCTATGGGTACAGATATAGGAAGTAACAGTATAAAAACAAAGACTAGAATTTTTATAGTAAATTTACAATATGAGGTTGAGAGGAGGGAGGAGAAGGGGAGATTCAAAAGCATTTTCTGCCTTGGTGATGCTTTATTTCTAGCATATATGCAGACCTATAAAAGATCTGAAGTAAATATGCCAAAATGCCACCTTTGTTCATTCAGGATGGTGAGTCGAAGTGTTTATTATATCATTCGCTGCATTTCCCTTTATCTTCAAAAATTTCCCAAATAGAAAAAAGATAAAAAGAAAAAAGGTAGGCTGAGTGGGAGCCCAACAGAACGCTTGGAAACCGTTAACCAACCAGCTTCTCTGCGGAGCAAAAGGAGCGTGCAGATGGCTATAACATACCTAGGAGGCCCCCCCCGGGATCTGCCGTGGCATTGTGTACACTGAGGGCTGCTCGGGCAGAGGCAAAATAAACACATTTCCTGTGCTTCCCTTTCTCAGCCCTGCACCCCTGCCAAGGTGGGGGTGGGGGGGTCACATCACGTATTTACACAAGGTCCTCTTTATATGCGTGCCTCCAATAACGTTATTCATCTGGTCGGCTCCTCCAGGGCCGGCCCACGGTTCCCAGCAGACCCAGAGCATGACTTCACTGCCAAGCACCACATCCAAGTTGCCTCTGTATGTGGCAACGGCGGACACGCACAAGAAAGGAGGCCTGTGCCCGGGCGAGCGGGGGCCGCTTCTGGGTAGTGGATTTCCTCCCTCAGTTCTGGCCAAGAGCGCTGAGGGCACAGAGTAAGAAACCTATTTCATTGTCAGCTAAAGCACAGGATGGGTGGAATGGAGAGTGAGGAAACCTATTCTCATCACCAGCTCTGAAGACAGATAGAAATGTCTCTCTGGAAGCTCCCTCCTGCAGCCAGGAACTGTGCCTTAGCCATCTTACTGTCTCTGGGGCTTTGCCTAAAGTAGGTGCTCGAGAAATGCTCATTCAATTTGCAAACCACAAGGTCTCTCTCACACACACACACACACATTGTTAAGAATGATGTTTTTTTGAGTCTTGTCTCTCTTAAGAGGTAGTGTCACCAAATGGTTAAGGATATTGATTCTGGAACCAAACTGCCTCATTCTTCGAACAGATGCAAAACCTCCCTTTGCCTCAGTGCTTTCTCCGTACAGGGTCTCAAAGGGGGTGAAGATGAGGCCCTCGGCATCCTGGCTGGCCTGTAAGAAGCACTTGCTACATGTTGGTAATTTTCACAAAATTGCCAGCTGGACAGGCAATACCATGTCCATTTCACAGATGGGAAAGCGGAGGCTCAAAGAAGTTGTTACTTGTTCAAGGCCACACATGTTACTGGTAAATGACAATGCCCAGATTTGAAGGCGGTGCATCGAGCTTCAAAGAACTCCCCAGTGTCCCTTGTGGCTGCCATTTCTCAACAGCTGACTCAAGGACCAACTTCCAGATTCTTCTCTGGCTGTTTTGTTTCCCACTCAGCTAAGGGTCTGGTGGGAACCCCCTCCACCAAATGGAAGCCAGACTTGTCCTGTGGCACCGGGACCCAGAACGTGACTCAGGGCCGGGGAACTCTAATTCCCACATCAAAGCTGACGACTCAGAGTTGCTCTGGCTAAGCTCGCAGAGAAGGCAGAAAGCTCCGATGCCAAAAGAAGACAGTGGAAACTCCAATGGGCTTTAATCACTCACCCATCGGGAACAGCTCCAGTGACAGCTTGGCCTTTTTATCCCAGAAGTTCAAAGAACTTCCATCGTACATTCTCACAAAAGCTCACACCCCTTCTGCCTCATTCATGCTTCACTTTATTGAAGTAACCATGACGCCAGATAAGGGCCTGGCAGGTGGCCCAGGTGAAGGCACCTGTTCATCAAACTCCCTCCTCCACCAGCGCAGCGTCAAACCAGGGGGCTGTGCTCCTGACCACGGGCCCAGCTTTTCCAAGGAAATGACCACAACAAAACACATTCGAAAAATACCTACCAATGGCATCCTGGCTACCTATGAACTCCAGGGCCTGGTGCAGAATAACTAATTGTTTGATGAACGCTGAATAAGAGAATGGCAAGGTAGCCGTCGAATGAATTCCCACTTGGTCTTCACGGCGGCCCTGAGAAGTAGGTAGTACTGCCCACATTCCACAGGGTGAGGACACTGAGATTCAGCTCCCCACGCAGCTGAGTAGCTGCTGTAGGTTTGAATATGGGTTTCTGCTGAGTGTTTGACTTTGAGCCGGGTAAGTCTATGATACTGAGCGGCCTCCCCAGGTCTGTATAATACCTGGCAAGGCTTTCTGATGACTAGGTATGCCAGTTAGAGCTGGGCAAGACAGTAACCTTTGCTATTAATACAAACCCACAGGCCAAATCCAACTAGCTGCCTGTTTTTTTATGGTCCTGGACCTAAGAATGATTTTCATATTTTTTAATGGTTACCTTTTAAATGGTTATATAAGTTCTGTATAATATCCTTGATTTTGCCTACAAAGCCTAAAATATCTACCATCTGGCCTATTAAGAAATCTCTGCATACCCCTGATAAAAACTATACCGCATTTTATTTAGGAGGTCCCAGAGAGTAGGGGAGCGCCCGAGACCAGAGGCCTCCTCACTGGACTCAGGCCTCGGTATCCCTTTAACCACGACCTAAGCCACTTTGGCTAACTCCTACTTGTCCATCATTCGGAGATAAGGTCTGGAAAGAGGTAATTAAGTTACAACAAGGTCTCTAGGGTGGGTAAGCTGACTGGTGTTCTTATGAGAAGAGGAAATGGAGATGCCAGACATGTGTGCACAGAGGGGTGGCCATGTGAGGACACGGGGAGAAGGCAGCCATCCGCAAGCCAAGGACAGAGGCCTGAGAAGAAACCAACCCTGCCACCACCTTGATCCTGCACTTCCGGCCTCCAGAACTCAGAGGCAGTAACTTTCTGCTGTTTAAGTCCCTTGGTCTGCGGTGCTTTGTTACGGCAGCCCAAGCGGACGAATACAGCAAGTTACTTAACCTCTCTGAGCCTCAGTTCTCTCGTCTGTAATATGATAACAGTGTTCAGCGCATAGGTTTGTCGTGAGGATTCGGTGAGTTAATATATGTGCAGTGCTTAAAACTCCACTTGGCAAACTGCAAGTGCTATGAAAGGTTAGCTGGTTTTGATGGTCACACTGACCCCTCGTGCCTGATGCAATGTCTTGCATGGCAGCCAGTCACACACTCTGCCTGGACAGACAGCACCTGACCGCAGAGGCAGGACAAGCCAGGCCTCCAGGCCGGCCCACCCAGATGCCCCGGGAGCAGCCGTGGGAGCAGCTGTGCTCATGGGCTTCCCGCTCTGAGGACCCGAGGACCGGGGCTCGCTCCACGGGTGTAACTGCAGAGTCTGAGCCGGAGCTGCCTGCGGGGACGTTGCTGTGTCCAGAACCAGGTGTCCCACTCAGAAATCCTCGAGCAAGTTCTTCACTTTGCTCTCAGTATTCAAAACCTCTGTATTTAAAAGTGATGACAAAGTCAAGGCAAGGAGGCAGGCGTGAGGCCTGTGGCAGGGCGCCGCTCTGCAGAGAATGTGCAGCGAAGGGGACAGAAGGGGCTTGTCTGAGGCGGTGGCTCCCCGACCGATGGCAGTCACTCACCACGTGGCAGTCACTCACCATGTTGTCACACTTTCGTCCACATCTGTGTGTCAACCCCCACACCTGGAATTCATCCGGTCTGCACAAGGCTGGCTCCCACAGCCTGGGGTCCCTTTTCCTGTCCTTAGGTGACTATACCTGCAAAAGTGTGACTCTAATGTGCCTGTTCTTTCCTAATAGTCTTTAAAACAGACATATCATGATTAAGAAAATTTAATTGTTGGTTCCAGGACCACACTTTGGGGACCGCTAGCGTGTGCTCATCCAGGAGCTATGGCTGAGCCGAAAGTCCAATCGTCCTTCTGTGACCACCCGGGCTCTCTCTAGGAAGCCCTCCCCGGAGAAAGGCGACGGCACCCAGATCACCACGTCCTCACGGCACAGCCAGAGCTGAAAGGAGTTCGGGACGAGCCGGGCCAACCCCTCACGAGCCTCGCTGGGCACTGGCACATTTTCCTAGTTGGGAAACTGACACCCTAGAGACCTGTCTAAGGCCACCCCTTCCTCAGGGGCAGAGCTGGGGCCGGCATCCACATCTTCTGACTCCAGACCTGGTGAGAGTTGGGAGGAAAGAAGACAGTAGCAGTCTCTGTATGGAGGTTACCTCATTTTTTCAACATAGCCAAGAAAGGATTCTTTCAGACAAGAAAAGACCGCTCTTTGACGTTGGCTAAGAAGATTCTAGCATGCAGTAATCATGGTGAGATAAACCGCTCTTGTAAAAATCCTGTTTTGGTCTTAACATTGTCTAATCAGTCTGCTTTTATTCCCTTGCTCTCATCTCTTGTCAAGCAGCCTGTGGTTTCTTTCTCTGGGACTGGGCCGGGAGGAGGCCTGGTGTGTCGGGCCCGATGCATCCATTTTTCGTGGGAGCTGGGGTCAGAAGTCAACTTTTATCCCTCCCCATCACGAAATGACAAATGAAGTCAGCTTTAAGAAAAAGAATAATTTGAGAAAATTGAATAGAGCAATACAAATGAAGCCATTCAACCTTCAGAACGCAGAGCGACGCGGGGACAGGAAGGGGACGTCTAATCCTCGAGGACTCCCCGTGCAGTCGTCCCCGTCAACCACGCTGTCATAGAAAGCTATTAGCCAGACCCTCGCCTTATTTATAGGAACCGTGTCATTGTACTAAAAGCTAAATCTCACTTGCTCTTCTCAATCCTTTCTCTGCCCCATTGATTTCCTGTGGCTAGACGGAATAATTTATTTTTAAATCCTCACCTCCATCACGACAGTCTGAGCCCACCTGAATGGGGACACGATTACTATTAGACAAATTGAAAACTCTCTTGAGAACGTCATGCCAACTCCTCAAGCTCTCCATGTTGAATCGATCTAGTTTTGACGGAAATTACGATTTCTGCACGGTGGTTTTAAATTAAAAAAATATACGCTGGCATTTTGTGAAAGAGGTGTGTGTGAGAGAGACAGGAAAGGGAGAAAAGGGGAGAGACCACAGGAGGGGGTATAGGGACAGGTATGTAGAGCACAGCTGGGGACGGGGCCAGGGGAGAGGGAACTGAGGTTTTCCCCCTGGTTAAGCACATGGTAGCTGTGCTGGGCTCTATTTCCCCACGATGGTCTTCCTGGGGCTTTGTCTCTCCCAGGGCGGCTCTAATCTTTCCCCTGTGTTCAAGGCCAGGTGTCTCCCCCACCCAGCCTCTAACTTTGTGCAGGCATGCTGCTATCTGTCTTGGGCACTGCTATAAGGCAGCACCTAACACAGTGCCTGGCACAGAGAAGCATCAAATAAATGGAGTTACAGTCATTAATTATAATTATAGTACGTGCTCATTAAAAGGTAGTTGAATGAATGCAGCACAAAAGAGAGCCTCAAAGGGCTATGCTCACCTCCCCCCTGCTTCATAGATGCTGGGAGGTAAGTCATGCTCCACTCTTAACCAGAGCACAACACATATGCGAGGGTCTCATGTGTCAGCTTGCTATGGGACAGAACAGTCACTGGGTCCCACCCTCGGCAATAGAAAAAGCCTCCATTGTGGTTCTATCAGAAGGAAGCACATTCACTCCAGGAGGTGGCAGGCGATTTATGACTCTGAGGTTTCAGGTTGGGTAGGAAGGGACTTTGGCTGAGGCCAAAGTTTGTTTTGATGTTAAAAAATTTATTTTCCTAACCCTTGCTTATTGCAGAAAACTTGGGGGAAAATGAGAAAAGTTACAAAAGAATGAAGCCCAAATCGTAATAGACAGCCAAAGGAAATATTGTTAACATTTTGATGTATATTCTCCTAGAAATGTTCTTCTATGCACTTATATGTATACCAAGAATTATATCATACAACACCTACACTAAAAGCCCACAATTTCTATTTAGCAATAGCTTGTTAACATCTTCCCAAGTCTGTAAATTTTATTCTACAACATCTTCTTAAGGGCTGAGTTTTCCTTATATGGCTGTGACAAAATACACTTACCCAAGCCCCTGTTTCTGGTTATTGTCTACTTGCAATTTCTTGTTATTATAAATAATACCTGATTGAACATCCTCAAGGATCCTCAATTTTTGCACGTATGTCTGAAGATGATCTTGAGAATATTTAAAAAGTTTTAAAATACATGTTTCAGGTTGAAGTTTTGACATTAATTTATGTTCTAGCAAAACAAGTGAGAGGAAAAGCAAACAGAATTTATTCAGAAGGATTCCTAAGACACTGTTGCTATTCCTATAGAATCGGGGTTCAGTACACAGGCTCAGGGGTTCTTGAGCCATGCTCCCTGGTGCCATGTCTCACTTTACCACTTACTGGCTCAGGCACTAGTGAGAAGTTACTTAACTTACTCAGTTTTCCCATCTGTAAAATGGACAGAATAGCACCCATTGAATAGGGTTATTATGAGGATTAAACCTGTCAGTATACATGGAAAGCACTCGTGATCAGGGCAAGACCTCCAGGAATTTCTCTGAACCCACTTTCTTGACAGCAAACGATTTATCCACAGTTAAAGCCCACGGCAATAGTCATTTGAATGCTTGCATCTCATTTAAAAATGGTAGAACGGGGACCAGTAGGTCTCTGTGGTTTCCCTCTGCTGTGACAGCCTGGGGTTCTGAAAGCATACATGGGGACCCCAATTCACAGCCACACAAATAACCACATCTCAGTGTTTTCTGAGAATTTTAAGGCCCATTTGACGCCATGCAGGGAAGTGACGCACAGAAACCGTGACCACACGCTTGCCAAATTCAAGTGTGAACACTCACCCCTCCACACACCCGCCGAGAGCAGGAAATACAGCATCACAACCCCCACCCTTCACCTCACAGCACTGAGCAGTATGACGTGGGTATGGTATGAAAACAGTGGCTCGTGGACCAGAAGACTGCGCTGGGAGTACTTCTCCAGGAAATACTGTTGGTGTTACTAAAATCCAAAGTTGCAAAAGAAAACATGTCTTTGGTGCTATTTGGAATATGATCATTGTGGGTAGAAAATGCCATTTCTTTAAAGGCAATCTTGAGCTACACTGACCTTGACATCCATCTTCCCATCTCAACTCAGAGCACCTGTTCACTTCCTGGACGTTGCCTAAGGACCACCCTGGCATCAAATCCTTGCCTCTTGCTTTCTAGCTATGACTAACGGCAAACTCTTAAGCTTTTTGACCTCAGTTCTTCATCTGTAAAATACGGACTGTCCCAGCATCTCATTAATGAAGTGGTTGGAGGGTGAAATGAGATAATTCGAGTAAAGCACTTATGGTGTGTGGTGCATAGTAAGTGCTCAATAAATGTGAACCATTACCACTAACCATTACTACTGCTGTGCCATCTAGGATTTATACACATTGACTTAGTGCTTCCGATGTGCAAGATGCTTTTAAGAATTCAGTCAACAACCATTGGCTTGAGCACCCGAATGAGAAGAAGGCAAGGTATAAAGCATTTGAATACTTAAAAAAAAAAATAGCCCCAGGAGTGCTGGTATCTGGCATGGGCCCCTGCTTGAGGTCATACATCTAGTAAGTATTTGCTGACTTCCCAACACAACTGCTGAATGCTACGCTCCATCACAATCACTCTTAGTACCTGGCAGTGACAGAAAGGTTGCTACACTAAATGCAGGTTTGTGGCATCTACACAGGCAAAGGACCATGTGCCTTGGAAGTTGAGACCACAATTCTCAAATCAACCCCTACACACATACATATATACATATATATATATATATATGGAGAGAGAGAGAGAGAGAGAGAGATGGAAACCGATTCAAAACACAAAATCTTAAAACAAAACAAAAACGAACAGGAACAACAAAAAACCAAAAGGTTCTACTTCGCAGCCATTTTCTTTCGATACGGTAGCACCCACATTTGCAAGTCTTGTGCACAAGTCCTAAAGTTTTAAATAAAGAGCCCACAGGAAGTGACACGTAGTAACTGAATTTGTGTGCCCCTAGTACCAGAATCATCAACCAACTACCTAGTCTTTGGCGTCTTCTGTATCCGAGTGAGCTGGGACACCCAGAGGACTGTCTCTCAGAGCACCGCTGTCCCACGGTCGGGCACCTACCTGGGAGAGAGTCAGCCAGCCCTGGGCCACGCCAGAGAGGGTGAGGAAAAGTTAGGTCAGCCTATGAATCGCTCTATAGAAATACTTTGAACAAATTTCAGAAACTATCAGAAAACACCAGAGTGTCTGCGTGAGAAGTCCCCAAATAGCACGACACTTAATGGTGGCACAATTCATGTCTCAGCAAGTGTATAGGCAGAGAACACACAGTCAGCACCAGCAGTGCCAGGAGCTGTTATTTTGATCTCACTTGCTCCAAATAAAAGTCCAGGCACCATCTCTCACACAAAATCCTTCATCAGCTCAACCATACCAACAATGCTACCTAACAACATTTATTAAGTGCTACTATATGCCAAGAACCCCGTATACATTATGGCATTTAATCTTCACGGTAGCCCTGCAAGCATACACTTAGGTGATGGAAATGTAGCTCGGCTAGGCCAAAAGACTTGCCAGAGGTCACATACAGAGTAAGTATTTGAATCGCTAGTCACCAACTCATACATTATGCCTTAGTGATTAATATTTAGAAATGGAGAAAAGGTGTTCACGATTTATCATTGGGTCATAAATCACAGCTTAATTTTTCTCAATAAAAAGCAACTAAGTAACTTGAGACAAGCATATGTATTAAAAGTCATAAAAAAAGTTTAGGTTTCTTATACCAAACAACCCAATTTGCTTATATATAAGTATCAAGGGATAGAAAAGCAGAATTTCAAGCCAAATTGAATAAAAAGCATGCAGTAACATCGCACCTCGGCCCTCTCGGGAGGCTATATATTAAGATTTTTTTAGACCTTACACCTAATGCTTCGGGAGCAGTAAGACAGATGAGGTTTTGCAGATTTATTTCAGCATAAATTAATGCTAACCATCTGGATGGATAAGATAACCAAATAGCCATAAAATCTTGGCAACCTCCAACATAAGAAAAATTGCTTGGGAGCCAAGAGGAGGAAAAATCCATGCAGAGTCTTTTGGAGGAAATCCAAAGTGATCACAGAGTTTACTAAGATTTTGACTTACTCTTGCACTTTAATCATAATATATTTGCAGCGTGAGGGATTAAAGCCAGTCTTTGGAGGGAAGAGGTTACATAGAAAATAATTCCTGACAGCTGTAGAGCACCTTGACTAAACAAAGGTGTCTGGCTTTTATTTTGAGCTTTCCGATGGCCCTTGGAGCTAGGGAGTGGCAGGGTTTGTCATTCCCTTTTTACAGATGGCAGAGCTGGGCTCAGACAGGCTGAGTAGCTCTGCCATTCAAGATCAATGATCTTTTCACTACTCCATATTGCTGCCCATTTATCCATCTACCTATCTATCCATCTATTCACCCATCCACCTATCCATCCACCTATCCATCCATCTATTCACCCATCCACCTATCCACCCATCTATTCACCCATCCACCTATCCATTCATCTATTCACCCATCTACCTACCCATTCACCTAGCTATCCATTCATTCACCCATCTGCCTATCCATCTATCTATTCACCCATCCACCTATCCACCCACTCACCCATTTATCTATCCATCCATCCATCCATCCATCCAACTGCATATCATACCAATTCCTATTTATTCTGTAATCCTTCAAGAAAGAATGAAAGGCAAGGACAGCCCTTTGGGGGAAGAGCCCACCTATCTAGGCACAGTTTTGCAGGAGCAGTCCTTCCTCACCAATAATGCCACCAGCTTGGGGATGTGGAGCCTGCCCTTCTGCCGGTTCTGCTGCATCTCCTCGCTCCTCCCTCATTTTCTTTGCTGGCTTGCCCTCTGCCAGCAGTGTGCACTTACAGTCAAGTGCTGACCATTAAGCAAACATTAGTTCACCTCTCTGCCCCTCGAATCCACCAGACTGGTAGGACTCCAGGCCTTTCCAGCTCGGGTTACTTGGTAACAAATGCTAGTGTGATGGAACTGACTCCAGAAGTGAATATCCAATAATAATGAATTTTCCTATAGGTGCGAATGCATGCATTCACTCACACATTCATTCGTTCACTGGCATAATCCTTCATTTATCCAGTAAATAGCTATTAGGCACCTACTAACTGCCCAGCAATGTGCTTAAAGGACATAACCACAAAAAAGATTCAAATGTCAAATAGAAATGTTTAAATAATGATTTTAAAAAATATTCCCTTGGGGGTGTAATCTGATGTTGACAAATCAAGGATGGAACCCACCAAAGTTGCAAGTTCTGGTTGGCTGGTAGGGTAGTCTCGTGTCTCACTATTTCCAGAGGAAGAACAATGCATGCTACATGTTCTGATATGTGAGAACTGGATTTAGACCTTTTGAGGCCTGAAGCCCTAACAAAACCATAGGGCCACCTCCAAAATGTGATTCAAAGTAAAAATAATGTTAAACCATAAAGCTATTATAAGCCCAACCGATTTCTGACTGTTCCCATGATGACTACTACAGTGATGATTTTTATAAATATGAAAATTTCTCCTTCCCTCTCTCTTTTGTTTGAGGTGGGGAGGGGGCACGCTTCCAGCTTTGCTGAAGCCTCCACATTGGTGTTATCTGACTGCTGGGTCATCATGCTCTGAGCAGGAGGGTATTGAGCCTGAAAATGTCAACCTGCCCCTTGGTGACATTCTCCCACCCCCCAATCAACTTCCATTCCTCCTTCTGCTCAGGACCCTCCCCTTTGCCCTCCCCTGCTCTCTTCCCTCCTGTTAAATGTTAGTTGCCCTTTTGAGGTTTACAGCACATCTTTTAAAGTGGATTCACTTCTGTCTTTGAATGCATAAAACATCCGTGAAGACAGGTACAGTTTATACCCACCAGACAAATGTGGAGATGGAGGCAGGGCTGGGCACAGCGTTGGCACTCAGTGATCAGTGGCTATGGTTACAGCATCTGGCTAGTTGGTTGTGTTCAAATCCAGAACACACTTCTCAGTGCTTTCTGCTAGATTATGCTGCTGCCATTGGGATTGAGCATCTATTGCCACCGGGCTGTTTTCGTGCCCTAATGGGGTAGCTTCACATGAGAAATAGATACCATAAAGCTTAAGTCCTTAGACCAGAGAGAGGACACAATTACTATCTCTATCTGTCTGTCTCTTTCAATGACAGTTTGGTGAAAAACAAGACCACGAATTCCAGAGAGATGGAAACTTTCAGTACTGAGATCCAGACCAAGACATTCCAGGTGTTACCAAAATTGGGGTAACCAGTAGTCAACTGTCACAATGACCTTGTGTCTGGTGGTCAGCGAGGACTTCTTGTCACCAATGACAGAGCCAAAATACAACCATAACAAATGCTATTGCTGTTCCTGCAGGGAGGGAAAAGCCAATGGACTATTACAGATCTTTCTGCATGCCGCTGCAGGTCATGAATCCAGATCATCTCAGCTGGCCAGACGAACACCTTTGTTCCTCAACAGCCTGCTCACATGTAACCTCCTTTAGAAAACCTTCTGATGCTCTCACACCCTCATTTTGTCCTACCTAGGTTGAATTTGCTGTTCCCAGTGTTGTACAACATATATATTTCGAGTACAGCCCAACCCCATATTATATTATTTCAGCATCTGTCAAACTATTCTGTGTGATATACCAGTTTCTTTTTAAAAAAATCAAAACAAACAAAAAAGAAAAAAAATAAAAATGGGTGTATGAGTGTTTCTAGACTGGTCAGATTGAGATACAGTGGGTTTGTGAAGGTAGATAGGTTTCCTTTCACTGCAGGACTTGTCAGGGACTTTGGCTTCCAAATGTACACTTTGAATTCTCAGGGACTATAGAATGTAGAACTTCCCAACTCTTCCAGGAACTCTGGCTGGAAGGGGCAAGGGCCACGACGTTTCACTGAACTAGTGTGATGGTTCATTTTATGTGTCAACTTGACTAGGCCACAGGGTGCCCAGATATTTGGTCAAATATTATTGTGGGTGTGCCTGTGAAGGTGTTTCTGGGTGGGGTTAACAGTGGAATTGGTAGACTGAGTAAAGCAGATTGCCCTCCCCTTTGTGGGTGGGCCCCATCCAATCGGTTGAAGGCCCAAATAGAACAAAAGGGCTGACACTCCAGAGAGTAAGAAGGACTCCTCCCGCCCGACTGCGTTTGAGCTGAGACATCAGCTTTTCCTGCTTTTGGACTCGAGCTGAAATATCAGCTCTCCCTGGGTCTTGAGCCTGCTGTCCTTGGACTAGACCTACACTATCGGCTCTCCTGGGTCTCCAGCTTGGGACTTGTAGGCCTCCAAAATCAAATGAGCCAATTCCTTATAATAAATCTCCTTCTGTATATATCCTATCTGTTCTGTTTCTCTGGAGAACCCTTACTAACACAGCTAGTGTCCAAGGAACACCCTTGAGGATTTACAGGGCCAAACCGGAAACTCCTTGAAGATACTGGCCATACCTAGTCCTGGTTCAGCGTTTAGGGCGGTGGTTCTAAGGAGTTCTTAACATGCATGCTTGAACAGATGATAATGAAATTTAATATAGACTTAGGAATCATTTCTATTTCTGTGACTGCATAGGGTCATACTCTGAAAAAGACTAGAAATCCAGCCCTCACAAAATCAAGGATTCCTTCACTGACTTTAATGCCCTGTTAGGAGGGAACAGAGGTGAACCTTAAATGGTAATCTCAGATAATTGATGCATATTTTGTATTAATGCCTAATAAGTCTTATTTATAAATTTCTGCTATTTCTGAAAGGAATATATCTCTTTTTAAAAAACAGCTTTATTGAGATACAATTTACATACCATAAAAATCACCCATTTAAAATGTAGAATATAATTATTCTTAGTGTATTTACAGAGTTGTACAACCATCACCGTAATCCAATTTTAGAACATATTTATCACCCCCAAAAGAAACTCCATCCGCTCTGACCCCCAAGCCTCATGCAAACACCAATCTGCTTTCTGTCTCTACGGATTAACCTGTTCTGGACATTTTACATTAATGGAATCATGTAATCTGTGGTCTTTGGTGAGTGGCTTCTTTCACTTAGCATAATGTTTCTGGGGTTCAGCCGTGTCATCACACGCATTAGCACCGCATTCCTTTTTATTGATGGTCTCTTTCTATGTGTACTATCGTAGCGCACAAAGTCATTATAAACTCGTTAGATGGGCCAGCCCTACTCATTGTCGCTCGATGATGTGCTCCTAGAGAAGCATCGTACCTTTGCTTCCAGGTACTATGCAGCAGACTCGTAAAAGACTACGAGAAGAGGAAACCTTTAGATTCATTAAGCACTTACGTTGTGCTAGGTGTTTTCACCTATTATCTCAATTCATCTTCACAACAACCTTTTGAAGTAGGTATTATTATTCCCATTGTTATCGAGGTTCGGAGACTTTAAGTGATGTGTCTAAGAATACACAGCCATTAAGTAGCAAGATTGGGATTCAACCTAGATCTGTCCACCCCTCACACCTGTGCCCTTTGCACCTGAATCCTCCACCCCGGCAGGAACGGGGGCTGTGGCTCTCAGAACCGAGGGCCCTGCTAGTCGAGCTTTGCCTCCACCTGAAGAACACACGGGAGTACAGCGGCAGCTAAAGGCTGGACTGACTTAACGATTTCCAAATTAGTTTGGGTGAGCACAAGCCAGAGAAAAGATTGAGAGGGGCTGACTTTACTTAATGCACAGAAATTGAGAGAGAACCTGCATTTCCTCCCACCTGGAGCAGGTGCAGGAGCTGAATCATTGACCCAATAAGCAGAAATAAACCCTCGAATGAGAGGACACCAGGGAGAGGTTCCACGCCCCTGCCCAGCAGTCCAAAGCAAGCCCTCCTTACCTCACTGCACTGCCTTTGTGTTGGGTTCTTCAAACCCCCAAGCTTGCTTCCACTGCGGGGCCTTTGCACTTGCTCTTGCCTCTGCTGAATATGTCCCCCAAACGTCCCCATGGCTTTCATACCTCACTCAACTCAAATGTGCCTGTCTCAGCGAGGCCTTCCCTGACCATCCACACCCCTGCCCCATCCCCTGCCTTTGTTTCCTTCGCTGCATTCTATTCCGACCTCGTATTTCTCACTCATCTGTTCGCTGTGGCTTGTCTATCCCAGCCAGCACGTATCTCCCCTGAGAACAGGGACCAGACAGCCCTGTGCACGGCTATATCCCTGGGGCCGAGCGCAAAACCTGGCCCGTCGCAAGCAATGCTTGGTGAGGTCTGACCGCTGAATGAGGTTCAAGTCACTCGATGAAAGCAGACCCGTTGGTGGGGGCTTTGCCAGGTATAAGGTGGCCCAGCAGATAACCCTGATTCCCACGGCGATGAAACGAGAACAAAAACAAACCAGGGGCGGGGTTTGTGGGGGTGGGGAGGGCTCTTCCTCTGCAGAGTCAGAGCCGCCTTGACAGGAGCCAGCGATGGCCGCCACGAGCCTGCAATGACTCCGGCAGCGCCACTGGGAGCTAAGGAGGATTTTCCGCAGGGCGGGGCTGCTCTAGGTTGTCTTCTGTGTTCTGCCATGAATTACACACGTGTGGTTTCCACAAGGGAAGGAAAGGTGCCCGCTCTCTTCCCGGCAGGCGGCGGGGCTGGCTGTCCCTGCAGCTGGGACTTGGCGGCCGTGCTACAGTCAAGCCGCGAATCCCACCCAATGTCCACGTGGGCCTGGCCTCACCGGCCACTGAGGGCCCGCCAGGAAATGGCCCTCTCCATCCCCAACCCTTCCTGCCTGGACTGCACAGGCCAGAGCAGGCTCTCTGAGTCCATGACGGTGGCCCTGTGAGAAATGGGGGTGACGCAGCTGCTCTAGGGCCAGAGATGATTCCAGGCCTCTCGGGGGGGTTACAAACATATACGCCCGTTTTCCCCTTGCCTTTCTCCTAGTGGGGGCCCTAAACTGTGGAGAACACATTGGGGGCCCCCAGGTCCTGGCTGCGGAGTGCCACCTCGTGCAGACAGCACTGGCTTCAGGAGGTGGAACTGTCTGGGCTGCAATCTGGACTCTGTCATTTACTAGGGGATCTTGGACTGAATCTCTCTGAATTTCAGTTTCCTCATCTGTATAAGATGAGGACAGTAATGTCCACCCTCATGGGTCGGCTGGTGTCCTTTCCTCCTCCTTCATCCATTCCACCAATGTTTCCTGAGCGCCTACTGCATCCCGGGCACCCGACCATGGGGTAGAGCTTTTATCTGGAGACACGCAGGGGAAATAAAAATAGAATTGAGACTGGGTGAGCTCGAGTAAGTTATTTTACTCCCTCAGTGTCTGCCTCCCAAACTGAATGAAAGGGGAACGATGCCAACCTTCTTAGCACCGCTTTGAGTATTTAATAATAAAATACAGCAGAGTGCCTGGCACATGATAGGTGCTCAATGAATGTTTGTTGCAACTCTCTGAAAATATAAAATGCAGTTTCTAACCCCCTTCCACCAGTAGAAAAATAAAAACCTTGTTCTTTCCATTCCTTGGCACTGTTAACAACTAGCATGAAGAAACAGGGTGTTTTGTTACATGGAATTATCACAGTAACAGATAACCAGATACAGCCACTGAATCAATCAGTAATACCTTGAATACACCAGAGTACTCTACTGATTTGATTTTCTTCATTTTTCATACCATGCCTTAGTTTCCTCATCTGTAAAATGGATTTGTTGAGAAGACTACATGAATTAATGCTTGTAAAACATTTAGAACACGACGTGGCCCATAATAAGCTCAACACGTTAGCGGTCATCGTCACAAATGTTCTGTGCATGTTAGGCAATGTCCTAGCTCTGGGGTTATGGCAGCCAGTGAGAGCCAAGGTCCCTGCTCCCGTAGAGGTTATATTCCAGAGGTGGCGAGAGAGATACCAGACAAATAAATAAACGAGCGAGATCGTCTCTCACGGTGACGGTGCTGTGAGGACAGTAAGAAAGGCGGTGCACCGAGGAATGCCCAGGCTGGGGGAAGCCTCTGGAGGGAGGTGACGCTTCATCTGAGACTTGATGAGAAAGCTCGAGCCACAGAAAGCCACAGAAAGTATGTTCCAGGAGCGGGAACAAAAAATGCCAAAGTGCTAGGGTGGAAGCAGTTTGCCACGTTTGAGGAACATGGGCCGGGGCTGGGAGGTGACCGAGGGGCAGGGTGATGGGAGATGAGGCTGGAAAGAGAGCAGGGCCCTCGGACACAAAGAATCGCCTCACCCTTCGCCACCAAATCTCCAACTGCCCGGGGTGGTGCCTGAGGAGGAAGGGAGACCACGCACAGCTACGGGCCAGATTTGAACTTGCGTGGGCGTGCAAAGGGGCAGAATTTCTCTCTCTCTTCTGCTCTACTCCCCTCAAACTCCCAGAGGTTTCTCCAACTCTCACACGGACACCTTGAAAGATTTATACCTAATTCCTCCTGGAAACATCACATAACCCGTGAAAGGCTGATCAAACAGGGTTGCTATTTAGGCTCTGGGCCTCGATAGCGGCTATAAATATCTTGTGACTCTTTTAATATAAACGGTGTCACAAAAGACCACCTTGATCTGCAGCGTTCACAAGAAAATACTGCTTGACAAGCTAATCTCCACTCGCCTTGCCCCTCTCGTTCACACCTATCCTCTGCTCAGCTCAATGACTCTTTTGTTCCCAACCCAGTCCAGTTCTGGCTAGTTGGAACCAGGTTTTGTTTTTTCTGCTCTTTGTAGACCATTATTAGGGACCCCTCGCTCTGCAGGCTAAGATCCTTGTTCATTCTGACCAAGCCAAGACACTGGGCTCTGTTTGTTGTTACAGGAGCATTAAACATAGTTGAAAAGTAATCACCGTGAGAATAACGGCTCCCATTCTTGAGAGCCAATTAGGACCAGGCGCTTACACAGATTACTGCATGCTGTGCTCGCAACGGCCATGCAGAACTAGCACCGAAACCTCCATTTTCCAGACGAGGAAAGGAGGAAATGGCGGGGCGTGTGTGCAAAGAATGAAATGCCAGCTTAGCCTCAGCTCATAGGCAGGAGGGCAGGGGCTGGGATGGGGACCAGACTTGCCCGCCTGCCTCACTCCAGAGCCCACCACACAGCCCCTCTAGAAGCAAGAATATGGTCGGCATCCTGGCAAGATGAGAACAAACATCCGTGCTAGGCTGAACGATGCCCCGAAAAGAGGGCCGCGTCCTAATCCTCGGAACCTGTGATCATCACCGTCCGTGGCAAACGGAAACCTTGCGGCTGTGATGAAGTGAAGGCTCCTGGGAAGATTATCTTGGGTTACCCAGGTGAGCCCAGTGTCATCACAAGGCCCTCGTACGAGGGAAGCAGGCGCGGGTCAGAGGGTACGTGAGGACGGAAGCACAGGTTGGAGGGATGTGGCCGTGAGCCATGGAACGCAGGTGGCTTCTAGAAGCTAGAAAACGCAAGGAACAGATTCTTTGCTGGAATCCAGAAGGAACTCCTCAGATCTGCTGACATCTTGATTTTAGCCCCAGAAGATCCAATTCGGACTTGGACCCAATTCAGTCCTGACCGCCAGGACGGTAAAACAGTGCACTCATGTCGTGTAAGCCCCTCATTTGTGGTAATGTGTTACAGCAGTGAGAGGAAACTAATTCCTACACACTGAAGGTCAATCTCTTGCCCAAATGAGACAAATGGCTCAAAAATCAAAACAATATAAAGCTAATCATCGAGCAGGTCCCTCCTGTGCAGACAAGATTACCAGAGAGGAGCAGCTGAGGCACGTGGGGATGCAGGTTGTGAGCCCAGGATCTGGAATCAGACCTGGGCTTAGCCCACCCTTCCCGCCTAAGAAAGCCCCCAAGCCTCTGAGCCCAAGTCCTCATCCATAAAACAGGGGGGTACCTCTGCCAGAGAGCTCCTGAAGGTACGCAACTGAGTGCTTACATTCTGCCAGAAAGCTCGTGATGGACTTCACATATATATGTCATTTAAGCCTCAAACAAACAGCCCTAGAAGAAGGACAATGCTACTAATCCCATTCTACAGGAGAGGAAACTGAGGCACAGAGAAGTAACTGCTCAAGTACACATTCAGGACCAGGAGTCTGACTCCAGAGCTGGTAGTTCTTCAACCACGACATCAAGTAAAGTCCTATCGTAGCATCTGGCACTGAGTAAGCACTCAGCTGGTATTAGTGGTTGCTATTGTTAGTTTAATTAATTAATTAATCTATTTATTTGTTTATTAGGGTCTCAAGTTAACTTCTTGGATCCTGTGGACTGAAGATAGTAATGCATCCTACTCACATTACATAGCTAAGAGAAAAGAAGAGAAGAAAAACAAAGATTGGAAAGCGAGGACCCTGTGTCGCCCAGGGGAAAAGGGCAAGAGTATGCCTGAGGCAATCCGATACCTTCCTCGCTGGGCAGGAGGAACGTGAGCGTGTGCACTGCTCCCGTCAGGATGTGAGCACAAAAGCAGCTCAAGTAATTCATGTCAATTATAGTTTCTTAATTAGATCCATCCATTTCAATGGTAAATTATTCTGTTTCATGAATAATGATGACTATCATCGTCTATTTCTGGTTTGACTTTGAAAGTATTAATATTTCTTTATAAACCTTTCATTTGGCCAGAATATTTCAATATAAGTAACTGATTAGAGTGATCACCACTAAAACATTATTATAGTGGAAATATCTATACTAGATGGATCTGAGCAAGGAAAATATAGTAAAAAAAATTTAAGAGTTATGCAGTGCCGTTCTTCAGAAAAATGCAAAGCATTTTATATTTTATTCCTCAAGTTGATATGTATTGAGACCTGCTATTATGTCTGGCACTTCATTACATTAAAATGTTTAATGTGTTAAATGTTATTAACCCCAGAAAATTAAGGCTCAGAGAAGTTATGTGACTTGCCCAGGTCACACAGCATATAGGTTTGAAATACCATCCTTTTCCTACCATGCACAGGTGAGAAGGCAAGGGCATTGTATCCTAGACGTGGGACTGGAAGATCAATGAGAGCAAAACTTGCTCTTGTCTCAAGCGAGAGGCCCAAGGAAATGTTCCAATCTGCTAGCGAAGATGGAGTGAGTTTCCTCTTTTAACAGGAAAAGCCATTCAACACTCAATTAATTCTTTAAAACATTTATGGAACTCTGACTCCTAGAAATAGCTCAGGCATTTATTGAGGGATGGTCCCATGTGGTGGCTCAGAGAACAGCTGCTGGACTTATGAGGGCCTGGGTTTGAATCCCAGATCCATTAATTATAAACTGGGTGACACTGGGCAAGAAGTTACCAAAATTTGGGGGGCCTCGTTTATTTCCTCCTTTGTAAAATGTGGATCATAACAGGACCATCCTCATCAGGATGTGAGGATTAAATATAAAGTCCTCAGAACACCACCTGGAACAGAGTAAGTGCTATGGAAGGGTAGCTATCATTATAGAAATATTAGCTACTATAGGATTTATGATCTGGTCACTGCCTATGACAGACTACTAAGAGAGATGATGCAGCATTTTAATGAAAGGTTAGGAGTTTGAAACCTACAAAGTCAGAATTTATGAAGAAACCTTTTAACTAATAGAACAGCTAAGGTTGATTAGATATTAACACCCCTTCTCCCCAAACATGCCAGCAAAAAGCCTGCTCCGGGACAGCAGTCTGGAATGTACAGCCCTATCTGAGCTGGAAACTGAAGAGAAATTAGACTCAGGGGAGGAAATCGACTAAAACTAACTGCAAGCCATTCAGTGTAGGCCCGGAGAGCTGACAGCAGGGAAAGATCAAGCAACCATAAAGACACAGGCAGGGAAGAAAGATGCCACCAACATTTATGAAGCGCCAATGGACCATAACATGCTGCTTTCTCACTGCTCAGCCAACGTGGATTGAAGTAAACCATGTGTCACGAGGCTGATCACATTTAATCTTTTAGCAGCCTTTCCAGGGGATGGTCTACCAGACTCAGAG
The DNA here is from genome assembly GCF_000956105.1 of Propithecus coquereli. Taxonomy (NCBI): domain Eukaryota; kingdom Metazoa; phylum Chordata; class Mammalia; order Primates; family Indriidae; genus Propithecus; species Propithecus coquereli. The sequence continues at coordinate 3,176,529 of NW_012148797.1, read as the reverse complement.
AGGTTAAGAAACTTGCCCAAGGTCGCACAGCAACCAAGTCCAAGCTATTTTCACTAAGCCAAGAAATCAAGACATAAAAGGGCTGCACACTAGAAAAACACCACTGTGTTAAATGTTAAATGAGTTGTTTAGGACAGTCTCATTGTCTGGGGTAGGTTCCAATGATGATTATGATGTTGTGATGATAATCACCATAAGAATGGCTGGTATTTCGGGATTGCTTGCTACGTGCCAGGCAGCGCTCAAAGCCCTGTGCTTACATGAACTCACTGAATCCTCACAACAAGCCTATGGGTAGGTACTAGGGTTGTTCCCATTTTACAGGTGAAGAAACTGAGGCCCAAAGAGGTTAAATAACTTGTCCACGCCAAACAGCTAGAAATAGATTATCACCGGGTGTTTATTCCTGAGAAAATGCTCTAGGCTCACCCCAGAAAAACCTCTTCGAGTCTGTGTTAATCTAACGAACTAACTATTCTGTGAACAGGTGCAGTAGGCTGAATGGTAGCTCCTCAAAAGATATGTCCGAGTCCAAATTTCTGGAACCTCCAAATGTTACCTTATTCGGAAAAGGGGTCCGGGCAGATGTGCTTAAGTTAAGGATCTTCAAATAAAGAGATTATCCTGGAGTCTGTGCGTGGGCCCTAAATCCGATGACAAGTGTCCTCAAAAGAGACAAAAAAGGAGAAGACACCGCAGAGATCTGTGGCCCCAGCCAGGGAAGCTGGCAACCTCCCGAAGCCGGGACAGGCAAAGAACACATTCTCCCCTGCAGCCTCCAGAGGGAGCGCGGCCCTGCTGACGCCTTGACTTCGAACTTCTGGCCTCCAGAACTGTGAGAGAACACATTTCTGTTGTTTTGAGCCACTCAGGCTGTAGTAATTTGTTAGGGCAACCTCAGAAAGAATGTAATGGGAAGCTATGGCTGAGTATCGGGCCTTCGGGCCACGCTTCATGCCTGGGTGTCTGGGTGGTGGCACAGGGAAAACAACGGGGCCGTGCATGTGGCACGTGAGACTTGGGGGAGGCTCGGTGCTGGAAGGTGTAGGAGGGGGAGACCCACAGTCAGAATCCAGAGCCAGTCTCCAGCCAGCCCAGCAGTGCACACGCGTCTCGCCATGTGCAGAGCTGCCCGTCACGGAGAGTAATCTCGCCCTGTCGGGAGGTCATTCCTTCGGAGGTCTCTTTGGAGGTGGGACTGGTAGGTTAGCATCTGAAGCCAACCGCACTCACAAGTCCTCCTTCTCCTCCCGAAGGAGGCCAGGGCCAGGGCAGCGGCCAGCTCTCACAAACACCTGCTCGTGGAATCAATGGCCACAGGGCGCAGATAGCTCATAAAAGGGTTTTCCTTTAAAGTTTTTCATTCACCGTAGTATTTCAGCGGAATCTGCCAGGAAGCAGAAAGCAATGGCCTCTTTATTCTGCATTTCTGGAGCTATCTGCTCCTTCCGTCCCTCTCTGCATGGACACCTGCCACAAGACAGCCAGGCCCCTGAGTGAAGTCATGCATACATGTCGCTCACACGACCTGTCATTCTGTGTGCCAGCGCTGACCTTGGAGGTTCCACGCCCCCTCACTCCACCCCAGACGGGTCTCAGGGAGGCTGCAGGTACCGTGTTTCCAGAAAACATACTTCCCTGGCATTCCTGGGCATTTCCACTGTCAGGGATGGAAAACCCAGGCTACCCAAATTGCATCAAAACATCTAAAGGCAGATGTCTTAGCATTCCTTCCTCCAAGGCTGATAATTACAGTATTCCCTAATGGGGAGGACGCGGTCGCCGACCAGTCCGGTGTTGGCTGGATGGGAACTGTGCCAAAGCCTCCTGCCAAGTGCCAGTTCTGCTCCACCCCTCCCCCCGGTTACAGAGAGGAAAACTGATGAGTCATTGTCCAATTTGCTAACTTCGGTGTCCCAAGGCCACATGCCTACAAGGTGACACAGGGGGTTTCCACTGGGCTGTTGAAAGAGTCTCCTCACTTTATGCAAGACAATGGGAGAGAGAGGGAGAGAGTGTGTATGTCTGTGTGTTTCGGCCTAAAAATCAAATCAGAAGCTAAAGGGAACCTTTCTGTAAGTAAAGGAATCTCTCATGAACAAAGTATCACCTCACGTGCAACAGTGGCTTTCCCCACGTTACAGCCGTTCTCCAGTGTTGCATGAGACACTGTCCTGGCTCCAACCTGGGGGAAGCCAAGACTTAAGAGTCCACTCTCCTAAGTGCTCCTATGATGGAGACCAAGACCACACGGCAACAGCAGTGACCAGTGGCCAGATATGCCAAGCACTGGGTAAGGCTCATCTCATCGAATATCCTTAACAATTCTATGAAATAGCAGTTAATAGGGCCCCATTCTGCAAATGAAGAAACTGAGGCAGAGCAAAGCCGAACAATTTAGAGTCAGGATTTCAACCGAGCAGCCTGGCTCCGGTGCTCTGTCCTGCCACCCTACATCCTTGTTAGGATCGTGGGAGCACCAAGGAGCCGCATCCAATCAGACCAGCTGAGATCATGAGAGGCTTCCCGGAGGAGGTGCGTCCCCGGCCAGCAGACCAGATGTGAGCTAAAAGGAGAAGGTCATCAGCTCCCACCCATGGTGATGAGAAGAGCTAAAACTGGCCATTGCCCACTGTTCTAACTTAAGCCTCCCAATCGGGCGATTGCATTTTCATCTCCACGCGTGATCTTCCGGCTTTTTCATTTGTCCATCATTCTCAGAAGGGAGGTCAGGAAAATCCATTTTGGTTTTTTGGGAAATCAGAGTAACTGGAAAGGCGGAAGCAGAAACACAAAGTGCGGAGCGTGTGTATGTGTGGGGGGTCCACGAAGGAGGCTGAGTGGAATGGAAGCAGTTCATGGCGGGTCTGGAATGGAAAAGGGAGAAAGGAGCAGGCTGCCCAGGGCTGTGGGGGGGCGGACACGGCTGGTGAGCTCCAAGTGGTGGGGAAGCCCCTTGGTTTTGAGGAGTGGCTCTTCCACAGGCCTCCTGAGCGTCCCAAGGACAGAGGGAAGTCGGCAGACCAGGGGCCTTCTGTGGGCTGTTCTGGCTACAGTGGACCTAGCTGGGGTGGACCCTTCCCGTCCCGCGCCCTATTAGCAAGCTGCGTGGGGAGTACAGATTCCTCTGACCCTTCCTGGCCAGTTTCCACCGCTGTCCAGCTGTTGGCTTGGGTCAGACTTCACCAAAAGAGGGAGGGGGAAAGGGAGCTTAAATTTATCAAGGGTCTCTTCTTAACTAACATTTGCTGAGCTGAGCACTTCCTGTGTGCCAGGCACGGGTACTTTCTATGCATTAACTCAGCCCTCTCACTACCTTTTGAGGGAGTCACTACTACTCCCAACTGAAAGGTAAGTCAATTCAGGAAAAAGAAGCTAAGATCCCAGCATGAGGAAGTGGCCAGATGCTGGCCTCTAAAGCAAGTAAGGTAGGAGCTGTGATAATTACCCATTTGCAGATGAAAAACTAAGTTCCAGAGAAGCTTAGAACCACGCCCAGAGTCACACAGCTAATTGGCAGAGCGTGGCTTGACCTCAGATCAGCGTGGATCCAAACCCCAGGTTTTCTGACCTCCGGTTTGTTGCCGCATGTGTTAGAAAAACTCACAGTCCAGTGCAGGAAGGGGAGCAGTCTACGCAGTGTGGGCCTAGAGAAGGGAGGTGCCCAGTGAATGTCTGTGGACAGCCAAAATGAAGAATGAACAAAACCTCAGCAAAGGCACCCAGGTCTGCGTTCAGAATCCAGCCTCAGGAATAGCGGAAGAACCCAGAAGCATCCTTTTCAAGGGGGAAAAAAAAAATCATTTGCACCATTTCTGAAAGCTGGAGGGGGAATGGATTCAAAACAAGCAAAGCCTCTCCAAATAGCGATAAATACCTTCAATTACCCAGCAAGTTTAAAAGCCTTCATGCTGCTGTCTTTCCCAGTGCAGAAACAGGCTCCTGACTGTGGCTGTTTAGAATGGAACATTCAGGAGGCCGTGGAACCGACAGGGGAGGGGAGGGGAGCGTGACGAGGGGAGAAGCAACGCTCTGCTGTCCAGGAGCGTCCACCCGGACGGCTGGCGGGGACACAGCGGGCAATTGTGCCTGCAGAGGGGTGCGTATGTCTATGGCGCACTGGAGCTGGGGATTTCCTCGGTTCCTGGGGGTGGGGGCCGTACTCCTTGCCCACAGAAACGGGGAGGGAGAAATGTCAGGGCTGAAGTAGCTGCCTGAGGATGACTGCATTTCTGGAACCCAGCATTGCCCGGGGCTTCTCTGTGTTCTTGCAGGAAAATGGCTGTATTGGTTCCAAAGAGAAGAAGAGTTTGCTGAGGGCTGCGGATCCCCAGAACCCAATTGCCTCCAAAAATCCCTCTCCCACCATGACCCACATATCTATGGGGACTGCCGCCACCAGACTGGTAAGAATTAGCGCTGTCCACCCCAGGAGATAACAAGTGTCAGAACCAGGGGGGCAATACAGGCCCACAGACAAGACAGCTGGAAGGACCTGGAATGCCTCTTCCTTTCGGCCCAACACAGCTAATCTCCAGCCCCCGATAAGATAAACATCATTTAGGGAGAATGTATTCAGTTGCCCACTTGTGTGGTCAGCGGCAGCTCAGGGAACAGGCGTTCGCAGGTCCTTTCGCTGACCCAGCTGACAGCTCAATATGGCGTGTTCTGTGCCATGTCATGGTGTCTCGGGAGTGGGTTTAAACACCTGTGACCTTACAGAAGTTACATCAATGCTCCACAATGGTGAACTGTGGATAACGACATTATCTGCTACCCAAGGTTGTTATGAAGACTGAATGAGTCGACGTGTACAAAGTGCTCATGGTTTATGGGGGCTTCCTCTCTGTGGGAGGCACTTTAGAAGGCTTGGATGATCTCATTTCATCCCCATGTGACCCTAAGAGGGTGCTAATAAATATTGTCCTCACTTTCTTGTTGAGTAAGCTGACTTCCAGGAAAGTCAGGTCATTGGCTCAAGGTCACCTGGTAGTGGTGACCTGGGTACATGATAGTGGTGGTCCTGGGACTGGAACCCAAGTATTCTGGCTCTAGCTTCGATGGGTTGGCTCTACTGGCCACACTGCCTCCCAAAAAGAAGACCCCATGAATCCAGTTGCTTTAGAATTAGTAGTTTCAACCCTGGCTGGGCATGCATATCATCTCTGGGGATTTCAAAAAACATGAAATCCTGGGCCCCAACCTCCAAAGACTCTGATTCAGTACGTCTGGGCATCTTGGGCATCTGAAAAGCCCTGCAGGTGGTCTGGGTGTGCGACTGCAATACCCAACCTCACCTGACAGCTCAGGTGGTGCTGATTCAATCCTCACAATCCTTTGAGGTAGGACCAGGACTATCCCCACTTTACAGATGAGGAAACTGAGGCCCAGAGGAATTCACGACTTGCCCAAGGTCACAAAACGAGCAGAAAGCAGACCCTGGATGAATGCCGAAGTCCCTCTAGCTCTGACATCTTACTCTGGATGGAAACGCGGATGAAGAGGTTAGGGCCACTCGTCCAAAACCACCCTTTGTCTCCAGTGGACCCCTCCCAACGAAGGGCAAAATTCTGTCCCTGATTGAGATGCAAGGTAAGGGCTGGTATGAAACTCCAAGGGCTGGAGTTTTCATGAGCATATGTGTTATTTTATCACATGACATTTATCTGGAGCCAGACTGTGCTCTAGGAAACCCTGTGGAAGACACAGCCTTGGTGTGCAATCTGGAGCACAGAGTCACGGCGCTGAGGTTGGATGACTTTCACATCTTATTAGCAAGAGTGAAGGGGGAAACAGCGGGTCTCCACGGCACCAAGATGCTGTCAACTTCTTATGAGAGAATCTGGAGGACGTTTAACGTCTGCAGTCAAGAGCTCAGGCCAAATGACTGGTAAAAACCAGAGCCTCAGCTGGACCAAACCCGCCGAACTGAATGATTCTTGTTGACAAGGTCAGGGCCACTTACCTCTCAAGATATATTCATATCATTTAATATGAGTTCTGTAAATGAAAATGGCTATGCTCATTAAGAAATTGTCAAGTCAACTGGAATGTTCCACTCAACAAGCATTTTTAAGGCACCTACTATTTGCCAGGTCCCATGACACATGCTGGCAGGAGTATGACCAAGACAGAGTCCTTGCCAGTGACCCCTGGCACAGTTTTGGGGAACGGCATGGGGCAACGACTGGGCTGCTCTGGCTCACTCCAGGCCCCAGCACACAAGATACAGCAGAACCAGGAATGCTGGGTCAGCAGACCTTCCCCGCCTCTCTGATGAGGGTCCCTGCCCCCACCCTGCTGCTGCGCACTGCACTTCCCTATCCTCCCCTCCTCTCCCTCTCCCTCCCTTCCACCTTTTTTACATCAAGAAACATTTGTTGGCCATCCATTGTATCTCAGAGCAAAATCTGTATTTCAGGCATGTTGAGCCTTGAGTACTGAATTTGAATACCAGCGTAGCAGGACACCCATAATATTTCATCCCATTTTATTCTCCATAATCGCACCCTCTAGAATTCAGCATGCAGACAGATGCAAACGAGTTACAAAATGCAGAGTCCCCAGAACAAAGGAAGGAAATTGGATAGTCTTATCTTAATAAAATCTCACTTTGGCAAAGCAGAATTTAAGGCAGAGGGGGCTGCGAAAGCCTGCTCACGTTTCACAATAACCCCTGGTCTCCCACATCGCACTTTGGAAAACAAACAAAAATCTTCCTTTATCACATTTCTCTATTCTTGCTTCAAACCCAAGATTGAATTGTTTTGGAAAGTTTGAAGGAAACAGTTCAGGTGTTTTTCAGGGAAACAGAACCAATACTTGCCACAATTTCAAATATTAAGCACATTTTAACCCCTACCCAAACAGAACGTGTGATCAGTGGCAATTTAAATAAAGTATCCCAATCCCAATTCTGTATAAGTTGGTCTAAATATGATAAGAAAAAGAGAGAAAGAAAGAAAAAAAATCCATGAAACGTGGGTATTTGCTTTGCTTCCAGAGAAAATTCCAAATACGATGTTTCAAATTTAGATGCGGAATTCTCAGTAGGCATAAAATAGTTAAATATTAGGAATATGACTACTCACGTTGACTGAACATGATGTGCACGGCACCATTAGGTTGGTTACCTAAGTGAATCCTCAGCACCTCCCCAAGAGTGTCATGACTATTATTTTCCCATGTTTATAGATGAGGAAATGGAGATTCAGCTGCAATTCACATGCAGGCAGTGTGACCCCGAAATCTGCACTTTTAACTTCTATGCTCAACCACCCCTACATAGATGGCATAATCTGAAGCGAGACTTTTCAGACTATGATACATTTTCAAATGTTTTTAAGGTGGTACTATCTTTTTTTCTTCCTATGCTGCTCTTTGTTCCTCCCGAAGTTCTATTTTCCCCAAATTCCTGAGATGAGTGTCCTTACTATGCCTGCCTTTTACACATGTAAAAATAAGCCCAGAGTAGGACAGTAACTTCACCAAAGCCACACAGCTAATAATAAATGGGGTGGAGCCAGACCTCAGATTCAGGGCTTTCGACCCCAAATCTCAAGCTTGTTCCCATACATCTACCACCGATCCAACAGTGGACAGACCTCCTAGACAGAGGGGAGCAGGGAAGAAGGCAAATATTTGAGGGTTCATGGAGGTTACACCCCGGATTTGCCGTACACTAGTGGAACGTGTCTGAGACACTCGTGCAGAGCCAGGAGCCATCGTCTCTGAATAGCAAGGGTGTCGGCCACATTCATTATTATAATTAACCTTTAAGGTTTGCCTCAGGGTTGGGTTATTAAATATATTTTGGTATCTTTAAAAAAAGCACATACAGCATAGTTCCATAAAGTAACAAATGGGCCTAAGTTGGTGACATGGAAATGTTTCCATGAAGCAGTTCTTGCAGTTTCATAAATGGCTCATGTAAAACTTTAGGATGTCACTAAGGCCCATTGGAGGAATTATTTCCTTATAAATCTGTGGCAGTCTTAGGAAGTCAAAATGGCACCATAAAAAGCAACAACCCCATTTCCCTGGAAAAAGCGCAGTATACTCTGTCTGAGGAATGACTGGGCTGTTCATACTTGTAACGTTTTATAGTAACTGCTGCCAGTATCCAATGAGGGACTCCCTCCTGCTGTTGCTGGGCTAGGCTGGGCCTTATATTTTACCGGCAAAAATAAATCTTACCTTTTTATACAAAGCTGTGCTTCTCTAGAACAAACCAAGAGAAAGGGAAAATGCTGTTTAAACCTAAACAGAATAGCCTTGCCATCTTCTCAAAGACCTAAGAAGACCACACTTAAGAAAAATAAATCCTTAAATAATAAAAAAAAATGTTTGTCACCATCCTCATTTTTTTTTTTTTT
>NW_012148797.1:3145232-3167584 GCF_000956105.1 Propithecus coquereli | reverse complement strand
GGAGACTGGTACCCTAGTGGACAGGGGCTGCCTGCATCATGTATCTCTGCATCCTTATCACCAAACACATGCCTGGCATAGCCTAGTTGCTCTATACAGATAATGGGCAGATGGATGGATGGATAGAAGGAGGAAAGAAAGGAGACAAGAATAACAAAAGTCACCCTTAGGAACTGGTTAAGAATGGTACCTTAAATGGACTAAAGAAAGAGGGGGGGCATCCGTATTATGTCAGTGCCCTTGAAATGACATTGAAGCAACTCAAACAGAAATGCACAGCTGCAGCCAATCTCACCTCTCTGCAAGGACATGATGCACTTGGGCAAACCATTCCCAGTGAGATACTTTTTATTAGGGTCCATCTACACAAGCCCCTTTGAACACCACCAGTTCAAGCAAAGCAGCTGAGTATTACAGAGAAAAACAGCTCAAAAAGGATATGTAAATAAAACAGGTTACCAAACAACATAAGCTAAGTGTGTCCATTTTTTAAAAATATAAAAATGTATACCAGAGAAAAAAGTCTGGAATCATATTTATCCAAATTGTTAACAATGATTATCTCTGTGTGGTGAATTTGCTGGTGACTTCTAGTTTATTCCTTTGACTTATATGTATTTTCTGTATTTTCTGTACTAAACAAGTATCTCTTTCATACCAGAAAAAAAGGAATTTTATAAATTGCAAAAAATCTGAGTGCCCCAGAGAAGGAAAATTAACGGCAAAACAAACCCACTGAAATCAGCCTTAGCAAAATCGCAGATTCAACATAGCATCGGAGTCAGAAGTCGCACAGTGGCGAGGGCAGAGTGGATTATCAAGGGCCCACCGAGGCCTCTAGAAGGCCTCGCCACACTGACCAACGCAGGCCAGCCTGCCAGGTCTTCCCTGGTGCCCTCCAGGGTGTTTGCCCCAACCCCTTGGGCACCCCCTGCTTTGCTGGGGGAACAGTCGATGTTTTGTTTTTCCTTCGGCTGTGGTAGGAACAGCTGTACGACTCAAATCACATTAAATAAATTAGTGGCTCCTGAGTGGGCTCCGTGGCACAATTTCTAATTCATACAATGCCTCCAGTTTTGCTGTTTCAACTAAATCATTTATCAGTCCCTTCACGGATGTCAGTAAATCTCAGCATCTGGGGACCCATAAACATTAAAATAAGAAGCCATAAAAAATATTAGTAAACCAATTAAAAGCTCAAATGGCAATAAACTCTACTTGCATTACCCCTAGAAAACAAAAACAGACCCTCCTCCTCCGAAATTAAATAAACATTCCATATCAGCAGTTTTTCAAAGAGCTTTTTCTTTCTTCTCCAAAGAGTCCCTGACCTCCCATTTGGTACCTTGGTGAGGATCACTTACACATCAGGTAACAAGGAATAAAGGGTGGAAGAGATCTAAATTTCGGACCCCAGAAAGCGTGATCAGTATTTGGTTGTGAGTTAGGAAATGGCCTAGAAACTGTCAGTATCATTTAAAAAAAAAATCTAGTTTGAATCATGACTGGGATTTGACGAATATTTACCCAAATCAAACGAAAAGGATGTACAATTATTATCATTAACCACAGCAATAATGAGGGACAACTACCATTCTATGGAGTTTTGCCATTTACAAAGTCCTTTCATTTAGTTATTCAAGCCTCACAACTACCCCATGAAGTAGGTAGAGTTTCGATTATTTCCAATTTTTAAGATGAGAAACCTCAGGCTCAGAGATGTTAAGTGGTTTACCTGAAGGCACACAGCTAATGAGAGACAGTGCTGAATGTGAACCCAGACCTTGGAGTCCAAGTCCATTTCCTTTGCTCTACAACCTGCTTCAGGCATGATACCAAGGACAAGAGACTAACACACACCAAGGCCCTACTGCGCCATGTGCCATGTTACTAATGCGGATCCTCGACTTTCGTTAATCCTGTGACCATCTGAGTTTATATTTCTATTAAAAATGACTTCCTGCTGTCCTTCACCTACACCCATATGGAGCTCGCTGACTCATCCCCAAATGAGAAACGAGGCTCAGGATGTTTAATTGAAAGTAACATCTCCTTTTTGCCAAAATTCCATGTTCTAATCCTGACACAAATAGAAAGAGCAGGTGGTTTCTGAAAAGCAAGAAGGTGGAAATATCAGTAATCTCCAACTTCCAGAATACTTTATCCAAATTGCATATTTCCACGGAAGAGACTTCTTCACTGGGCATCATGAGATTGGGGTGAAAATCACGTGGGTGCTGGGAAACCAGGCATCCCTGCCCTCGAGTGTCCCGGTCAGGGGAAAAGAGCACCTCACTTCCTCCCGCCATGTTCCAGGAGGCAGAGGAAGGCAGGATAAAAAAGCAAACCCGTGGGAACCAGTAGGAAAGGTGACACTCACTTATGTCTACCACACGCTGGGTGCTACTTGCTGCTTTTTATATATTGTCTCATTTAACCTCGCCGACAAGTTAGGCAGGAGCTACTCTTCCCATTCTTACAGATGAGGAAATGGAGTCTCAGAAAGGTTGTCACTTGCTCAGAGACACGTGACTCAAGCAAAGCTGTGTCAGGATTTGGGCGTAGGTGAATTGCTGTGCCTATAATTCAGCTTCATCACTGTCTCCCACAGAAGAGAGAACAGGACAGTCCAGGCCGTGGTCGCAGGCCTACTCCTCTTGCACGCTGAGCCCTCACCAGCAGCAGAGACGTCCCAGAAGGACAAGAACCACAGAAATCCAAAGTGTAAGGAGTTTGGATAAAGACCCACCACAGCTGCCTCCCACTGGCCTCCAATCTTGGAGCTGGGTGGGACTGTGGGCAAAGCTGGACTCAGTTTCCATAAGACGTGAGGTCAAAGAGGAAAGCCAGATACACACCCCGTTACAAGAGCTGGCTGTGGGGTTTTCTTCTGGGAAGCCGGGGGTGTGGAGAAGGGACAGAGGTAGCAGGATTCCGTTTTCTACGTTCACAAGGCTCAGTGTGAGCGGCCCAGTCCAGAAGAGGACCTCAGACCGGGTGGAAATTTCCCCCGGGCCTTTCTCTCCTGCTCTTTGTGCACAGAGTTCTCTTTCACGGGGCTCCTCTGGCCTATGAAATGAGCTTTCATGTCCTCTGTAGAAGGTTGGTTTCTCTCATGTGCTGAAAATAGAAGAAACTTCCAGAGCCGTGTTTTCCCTCTGGCTGAAGAGCCAGGCGGTGGCGGGACCATCAAACCCAGCCATTCAGTGGGGGGGGGGGCCCACCTGCGCCAAGCCCAAGGTCGCGGCAATACCACCGAGACCCGGGAGCCAGAAACCCCGTCTGCGGGGCCTTCCCTGAGCTCTGGGGCCCAAGGGCTTTCCTCTGGTCCTGGCTTGGTACTCAGTAGACCTTTCCAGAGCTAAGAACAGAGCATCTGTATAATCAAAACGGCATCAACAGCTATTTTTGAGCGCCCACTGTAAGGCCAGGATCTCAGTTAGGTGCTGGAATACAGCAGGAAGCAGAAGAGATGTGGTCCCGGGGCACGACGCCTCTAGTCTAGGCCCATACAGTCTAACAGAAGCGTAATGTGAAAACTTCCTAACTGCAACATTAAAAAAGAAGATGAAATTAATTTTAATATATTTTATGTAACCTAACATAGCTAAAACATTATTAGCATTTCAACAGGAAATCAATATAAAAATTAGTAATGAGAGTGCTTACATTCTTCTTTTGTAGGAAGCCTTCAAAGTATGGTATGTATTTGATCTCAGTTCACACCAGCCACATCTCCAGTGCTGAACAGCTGTCTGGGGCTCAGGGCCCCCGCACTGCACAGCACAGCTCTGGACCACGGAGATGGAGGCTGGGACAGCGGCACCTCTTAGAGGCTCCCGGAGGCACTCAGAGGGATACAGAGAAACGATGTCACCACCAGTGATGACATTTATCGAGCAATTGCCATGTGCCAGCCACTCCGGTAATGCTCCCTAAACAACCATGAGAAATTGTCACCCCCACTTTGTGCTAAAGTCACACAGCTGGTAAATGATGGCGCATGAGTGTGGAACCCAGAGCCTGTGCTCATTTTACCCACTGCATCATCCCAGTTCTTGAGCACAGAGCCAGATAGATCTCAAATTAGAACCCATTCCTCCCTGGCCTCTCCGCTCCTTATGATGTAGATCAAATGACACAATGTATCCGGAGCCCTCCCTAAGCTGGGAAGGGCTTCATGTCAAATGTTAAGTGCATTAAGTGAAGTGGAAGTGGTTTAAAAAGCACCCTCTACAGCCAGGCTGCCTGGGTTCAAATCCTGGCTCCACCACTCACTAGCTGTGTGCCCTTGGGCAAGTTACTCAATCTCTCTGTGCTTCGGTTCTCTTGTCTGTACAATGGAAATAATATTATAATAGAGCGTACTTCAAGGGTCAACATGAAGATTACACAAGTTAATAAAAATGAAATGCCGACCACTTTGCTTGGTACCTAAGGGGCAACCAACAAGGAGGAGCTGCCATCATCATGGTGCAAAAGGGGCACAAATGCCGTGGGGTTCGGATGTCTTGGAGAGCAGAGGGTCAGAAAGGGCAATCGTCAGTGCTCTGGGAGGTGCCCGAGTCGTGCACCCCAGACCTGCCTCCCCGCCTCCAGATAAACGAGAAGGAAGGTAAGGCACACGCTGTCATGTGTTGAAATCGTCCCTCCAAAAGTCCTACGCTTAAGTCCTAACTCCCAGTACGTCAGATTACGACCTTATTTGGAGACAGGGTCCTTAGGGTGGGCTCTAATCCAACATGCTTGGTGTCCTAAGGAGAAGGAGAAGCTTGCACAGAGACAGCTCTGCAGGGAGAACGCCATGGGGACACGAAGACGGCCATCTACACACCAAGGAGAGAGGCCTGGGACGGCGCCTTCCGTCGCCGCCCTCAGAAGGAACCAACCCCGCCCACACCCTGATCGCAGGCTCCAGAATGGTGAGCAAACACATCGCCGTCGTTTAAGTCCCCCAGCCTGTGGGACTCTGTCATGGCGGCTCCAGCAGACTAATGCACATGCACACACTCCTGCCCCACGCCCTGACCGAGAGGCCCTGCGGGGAGGGGTCTGCGCAGGGCACTCAAAGCCAGCCCCAGCCCCCGTCCACACAGCACGCTCGTAAAAGTCGGAGTCTCCTCGGCCGGCTGCCTTCAGCCGGCTGTCACAGTGGAAAACTACCCAGGAAGGTGGGCCACGTCCCTGAACACTGCTCACTCTGTTTCCCCTGCTACCTTCAAAATCCCCCTCTGTCAACTGAAAGGCAAAGAAAGCGTGTCTTTATTCGGGTCCGGGCTCCCTTGGACACCACGCTCCAGCTCAAGCCAAGACAGACACAGATGCTTATTGAGCAAGGTTCTCCGCGTGTTCCCGACACACGGCACCGGAGCCGGGGGACCCTCAGGAATGTGTGGCCGTCCATCGGAGCCCGAGCACGGAGGCGGCAGAAGCTGCCCAGGTCACCAGTGCCCACCATTACCTGTTTACTCAAACACATGAGGCACCTGGAAATTTAGAAAGAAAATCCTTCCAACATCCCAGCCATTTGAGACAATTACTGCTCATTTTCCAAGCTGTGAAACGCAACGTGCATTATTTCTCACGTGCTGCTCACAGAAAGGACACGGGAGGGGAGCTGGCCGGCAAATGATCCCCAGGGGTTTTTTTTTTTCATCTGCCCTGGAAGAAAGAAGGGTCACGACTCCCAGATCAATTCTCTGCTCCTGCAAACCGCTGTGTGAGAGGCGGGATCCTGAAAGCCCTGAAGTTCCTCTCCAGGAGCGGCTTGTGAGCTTCTAATCAATCACGCCTTCCACCCCGGAGAATTACCTAAACATAGCAAGTCTTGTGTTTTAAAACACAGATCGCTGACAATAACTTAAAATGTAGGTAAATGGTCACTTAGGACAAAGGGTATGAAACCTTTAAAGTTTATTCTTTTTGTTTCTGTCCCAGAGATGAGAAAGACCTGCAAATCGTGAATTAAAGACACGTCCTAGACCAGGGAAGGTGACTCCGCCAGACAAAACGGTACGGCGGCGTGGGCGCGGGCTGACGCCCCAGAGACCCAGCGCTGAGGCTGGCTTCGCTGCTCACAAGCTCTGTGGCCTTAAGCAAGTCACCTAATCTCCCTGTACCACGCTTTCTACACCAATTAAAAAAAGACGACGTTTGATTAGGCAATGATTAAAGGTCTTAGCATTCTGTCCTTTTGTGAGAAATGTCAAACATCAGACACACTGAAATCTCCCAAGTGTGAACCAAAGGCCGGGACCCGGGATGGTCACCTCTGTGCTCTCAGCACCTTGAAGGGGCCAATAAATGCTCATTGAACAGAAAGACAGTAAGTAAGGACAAACGAAATAAGGACTTGGTCTTCCTTTCACCTCCACCATGTCTCCTCCTTCAACTCAACAGTCTTCTGTGGTCGTGAAGATGGTTCGTGTGTGTTTTACTCTGTATCCCACTGGCTGGGGACAGCATCCGATGCCCCAGGAGCAGGGCTGGCAGGGGCCACTTGTGCGTTAATTAGACCAATCGTACTGAGCCTGGCGCTGAGGATGTCCTGTGGTTCAGACTGCGCAGAAGCCAGTGAAGAGTCACCATGTGCACCCGACCCCCACAGGCACAACACAGTTGGCCTCACGGGGGTGACGCAAGACACTGGAGCTGGATCTATGCAAAGTTACCGTGGCCACCTGGGTCTGAAACTCTGCACTGTGCCTGGGTCAAGGCACTGTCTTTAGTCTGTGAAGACAGACCCAGGGCCCCGGCCCCAGGCTGACCACTCTGTCCCAGTGCTGGGGAGCTGGATGCATGACTTGGATAGAAAATGAATAGGAGAAAAGAGGAAAATTGGATGGAAGTGAGAGTAGGGGCTAGAATTTGATTCAACTCAAGAGAAGAGCTATAGCAGGGTTTCTAGTCACCCACCCAATATCTGATTTCCCCTCTGTTCCTCACCAAAGAGAATCGGATTTGATTGAGGAGGGGCAGACGCTAATATCCCAATCTCCCTAGCGGTGGCCAACTGATATAGTTCTGTCCAACGAACTGTAACCAGAAATCTTCTGGAGTCTGTTCACAAAGTTTTGCTTTCCAGGTCTAGACATTGCCCCTTTTGTGTTGTATCCCTTCCTCCTTTCAGCTGCCTGGAATTCAGACATGATGGCGGGTGCTATAGCAGCTATCTTGCAACCATAAGGGAAAAACTAAGAAAATCACAGAGACTTCAGCTCTGTCATTTTTTTTTTTTTTTTTTTTTTTAGACAGAATCTCACTCTGTTGCCCGGGCTAGAGTGCCGTGGCATCATCCTAGCTCAGAGCAACCTCAAACTCTTGGGCTCAAGCAATCCTTCTGCCTCAGCCTCCCGAGTAGCTGGGACTACAGGCATGCGCCACCATGCCCGGCTAATTTTTTCTATGTATTTTTAGTTGTCCGATTAATTTCTTTCTATTTTTAGTAGAGACGGGGTCTCGCTCTTGCTCAGGCTGGTTTCGAACTCCTGAGCTCAAACAATCCACCCGCCTCGGCCTCCCAGAGTGCTAGGATTACAGGCGTGAGCCACTGCGCCCGGCCCAGCTCTGTCATTTTTGAGTTGCGGACACAAGAGTAACTCCGATTCTGTACTTCTTGTGACAAGAGAGAAAAGAATCTCTGAATTTACAAAAGCCACCATATAGGAGGATGTCTCTGTCACTTACGTCTGCATGGGCCCACTCTGCTTTAATGCAGAGCACAGCACCCCGCATTACACTCTGGAACTCTTTAATCCAAACATGTTCCTTGGGGTCGAAACAATTACATTTCCACTCCTTTTTCTTTTTGTTTTTAAATTCAAATCGCTTATCCACGTCATGTGACGCTGTTTCCCTGTTAAACTGACTCCCTGGTATATTCTGGCTGAGCAACAAGGAGTGAGGCAAGGCAGCCTGGCCTTTGCTAGTAAACTCCAGCAACGAAAAGCAAAGAGGAGGCTGGCCCTGGCCTCCCACACACCTTCCCCACCTCCTGAGGGCTCCTGCTCCCCAAATGAAAGTCCGATGCCTCAAGCCTCTGCTCAGAAACCCCAGGCTTAAAGGGATCTTCAGGGGAGTGAGAGCAGAGAAGAATACACCCCGCGTCACCCTGCTGGGGCTGAAGGGGCAGAGCTGCCTCCACACTGGCATCTCTTACATCCATCACGAAAGAATTAAAAGAAATGCCGTGAGCTGGAAAATACCTGCCCGCGGCTCCAGCTCGAAGGTCGGGGGGTGGGGGGGTTTGTACCGCGCAGCTGGACGCCTGTCTGAGCTCTGCAAGGTTGCTCACTGCTCCACCAAAAGCGAGGCGTGCAGAAACCTTCGTCGTCAACTTGGCAAAGTCCCCTGCCATTTCCACCAACGATTACTGGGCACAAATGCACCCTGACTGCCCCCCACTTTCTGAGCATTGCCCCCAATTACATGAAGGGATAAGAGAGAGACAGACAGACAGAGATCCAAGACACATGCAAACAGCCAAAGGATGAGAGAAATGACTGCTGACTGCATGTCCCTTGTGTGCCAGCCTCTGGGCCGAATGCCTCACGTTTATTCCATCCAGTCTTTATGATGTGGATACTGTGATCACCTGTGTTTCGAAGATGCGGGGGCTAGTGATCTGCAGATGAGTTCCATACTTGGGGGAAGCTGGCAGTGGAAAGGAATAGAAAGTAGGAGTGGACAGGCTCATGGTTATCTTGGTTCACTTCTGCACAAGGCTAGAGGCTGGCATCCTTCCGGAAGTGACCTTGCATCATCCAGCCTCAGCAACGCGCTGGGGGTGTTAGGTACCAGTTCCTTGCTCCTGGTGATTGGACAGGCCAGAGTCTGCAGAGCCCTGGGCTGGGACCAGGGGGTGGCACAGGGGTTATAACCCCCCTAGGAATGGCAAAGGAGGAGTCCCTGCCAGGCGGATTGCTCCTCTGGGCTCTGCCTCCGTGCTGCATATTATCCGCACAGGGAATCCGGGGACCCGGGGAGCTGCCCCAGCCAAGAGCTCAGCGTGTTATCCTCATTTCACAACCCCCTCCCACGTTTCCACGTCCTTGGCCACTTCCCACTGGGTCTTGTGGGCGTCTTTCTTTTGATCTCATCATCATCCTGTTGTGGCACCAAGCTGCTCGTCTCACTCTCCCGGCCCAGTGCCTTTTTATAAAACTCTGGGGAGGAGCCAGTGGAAAAGTCTTTGGGTTCCACCAAGTGCTGGGAGAAGCCCGGATGACTCTGAACGCTGGGTGCAAAGGGCACTGAAATACACGAATATCACCCTCCTGAGGTTTTCCAGTCCGACTGTGCATCCGCTGCTTAGGAACTGCCGGCCCAGAGCCAGGCTGCCCACGTTCAAATCCTGGACCTGCCACTACCCGCTACGGGATCGTGGGCATGTCACTCGACCGCTCTGAGCCTCCATTCCTCACTGGCGAGAAAGGCAGCACCTACTTTATAGAGCTGTTGATATGATTAAACGAGATCACCTAAAATAGCCACACAATACAGACCTAAGACCAGGTCTGGCATGTGGTAACAGCCCAATAGACGTGCGGTGTCACACGAAAGAGCTGCTGTGACAGTGGTCCCTGTTCAGCTCTCACGCCATGGGAGATGCTGTTTTCTTTCTTCTCAGGCTCTGGGACTCACACACCCCACCCTCCCACTAGGACATGTTTTGGCACACGGAGAGAGGGGTGCTGAGGTGGAAGCTGACACAGTGTCTACCGTGTAGAAGGTGCTCTGTCGATAATTTGTTTAAGAAGGGCGAGCTCAGGTGGAAGCAACCCAGTGTCCACTGACAGATGAATGGATGAAGAAAACACGGTATGTACACACAGTGGAAAGGTATTCGACCTTGAAAAGACAGAAATGCTACCACATGCTACGACATGGATGAACCTTGGGGACATCAGGCTAAGTGAAATGAACCAGTCACAAAAAGACAAACCCTGTGTGATTCCACGTATCTGAGGTATCTAAAGGAATCAAACTCATAGAAACAGAAAGTAGAATGGCGGTCACCAAGGGCGTTATTGTTCAATGGGTTTCAGTTTTACAACATGAAAAGGTTCTAGAGATCTGTCGCACAACGATGTGAATATATTTAACACTACAAACTGTACACTTAAAAATGGCTTCAATGGTAAATTTTAGGTTATGTGTTTTTTTAACAAAAATAAAAAAAAAAAAGATAACTGCCTCCCAAGATGGAATGAGTGGTCCTTACGCTCGGGGCGAAGCAGCTTGGCTAAGATGAGAAAAAGGGGCCCATTCCCCATGGTGTGGGCAGGGGCACAGTCCAAGCGGGGCGGCCACCCCTCCTCACCGGCGAGGACAGGCTGCCCTGAGCAAAGCCACTGGCCCTCTGTGCCTGCTTCCAGAGGGGGTCGCAGCTCAGGATCAAACCAACAAGACTCATCCATCAGCAGCCTCACTCCAGCCTGGGAGCATCAGTTGATGGGGCTTCGGTTCTTCCCCCAACAGGAACAGGGTGGCCCTTCCTGGGCTGGCTTTGTAAATCATGTCCTCTGTCTTGGGCCTTGGCAATTTAACAATTTCCCTGCCATGGCTGGGCCAGCAAACGGTAAACACAGCAGTCATGAAATGTTTTCTAAATGATCCCGAACGCCTGCTCTGTTCTCCAGAGGCAACCCAGCAAAATGCACTCCAGTGATCGCTTGCTGACGAACTGGGAACATCTCCCACTGCAGACGCGCTGCTCCCCAGACTGGGCCCCACCTCGCCCCGTACCTCCCATTCTTCCTGTAGCCACTCAGGCCTCAGGCCTCGGGACACCGCGTCAGCTGCTGCCTGCAGGGGCCAACAACCGGTCAGGGAGCTGCTTTCCTTTGTGTAATTAGATCAATTATCCCACTGCTGCCAATTACTGTCATTGCCCAGTGCCATTTTTAGTTTATTTGGCAGTGATTCTTCTCATCTAAATCAAACTCCAAGTTTGATCGCACTGAAAATGTAAATGACTATTAAACAACACTGAAAGATCTCACGTGAATCTCGCAGAGTTGGAGGTGAGTGGGGAGGACAGAACCTAGCACGGACTGGGGACACTGTTGGGAACAGTTACCAACCTGCTGGGGGGGTACACTTATCCCTCCTCTCCAGATAAGGAAACCGAGGCTCAGGAAAATTATCTCCCTGTCTGATGTCACCTAGCAGGTAGGTCCAGGATTCAGTGGCCTCACTCACACACAGAGAGAGAGAGAGAGAAATGTTAACTCTGCGTTAGGTGAGGGTGAAGGACAGGCGCCATGCCAGGGGATCCTCCAAAACTCTCCGACTGGGAGCTCCTGGGAGCAAAATCCATGCCCAAGAAAAGAAAATGGGTCACGTTAGCAAGAGCCGGGACTGTGAGGAATCAAGAGGCAGTAAGAAGAACAAATTATTTTTTTTAAATGAAGGGCAAAGAGCAATAAAAAACAAGAAAAAAAGAAACAAGGGGAGTGCTAGGCTAGGAGTCATGAGCTCTGGAATTGTTTCATTAGAACCTTCCAGAATGGCCTTGGGTGGGTCACTTCCGATCAGTTCTCCCCCAGGCACAAAGAAAGAGTGACCTGGGACCCCGGCCCGGGAATCTCAAACAGGACTAGCCCCCAGGGTGGGGAAGGAGAGGCTGGGATGGGGGAGTCTCCACCTGCTTCTCCATCCCACCCCAGCCTGGAAATGTTCCGTTTTTTCCGGAGGTTCCAAGGCAATATTTTGTTTAAAAAGTGATCATCTTCTCAAAAACAGTGGAGGGCAGAGGTAGGGCAAACCGTCGAGGTGTGCGGTGATGACCGGCACAGTGCGGAGCAGAGGTGTTCAATACACGCTAACTGAATTCCACGCATCCAAACATCCCCCATCTCAGAAGGAACACGCCAGAGTGTCACATTCTCGGCTCACATTAAACCTTTTCAGGGAGAACCTGAAGATTTTCACGTGAACTGATGCCAGATTGGAAATAAGGTCTCATACATCTGATGTTAATTTTTTAATGCAAATAAACAATGAACACAAAGCTTTGGATGAATTTAGAAATGAATCGGATGGTGGTACGCCAGACGGCTTTGAACCAGGAGGTGAATGGGCAACTGGGCCACCAGACAGGAAAAAATCCAAGGTCTCAAAGGCCAGCCTGGCTATTTAAAAATGGAGCTAAAAATTAGGAATAATAATGACTAATAAATACTATGTGTTAAGCTCTACACAAGTACGAAATCATTTCACTCTTGTAACAACCTCGTGAAGTAGGGTAATTACTACTTGTGACTTGCCCAGGATCACAGAGTGCAGGATGCAAATCCAGACCATTTGTCTCCCCAGACCCTGTTTTTTTTTTTTTTATTTCAGCATATTATGGGGGTACAGATGATTACATTATGTATGATGCCCTTGCCGCCCCCCCAAGTCTGAGCTTCAAGTGTGTCCCTCCCTGGGATGGTGCGCATTGCACTCTTTGTGTATGCATATACCCGTCCCCTCCTCCCCCTCTCCTCTGCCCGACATCCAATAGATGTTATTCTTATATGTACACTTGTGTGTTGATCAGTTAATACCAATTTGATGGTGAGTACATGCGGTGCTTGTCTTTCCACTCTTGGGATATTTCACTTAGTAGAATGCGTTCCAGCCCTATCCAGGAGTATACAAGAGGTGTGATATCACCATTGTTTCTTAAAGCTGAATAGCACTCCATGGTATACATATACCACATTTTATTAATCCACTCATGCATTGATGGACACCTGGGTTGTTTCCACATCTTTGCAATTGTGAATTGTGCTGCTATAAACATTCGCAGACCCTGTTCTTAACACCCCCATACCTGCTAGGTCCTCAGCAGTCCTGGCTGGGGAAGCGCCTACTATGTGCAGGATCCTGGGTCAAAGTTCACCAAGCACTATTGTGGCTCCCACCTTTTAGGTTCAGACCAAACTCCATTTCCAATTCCAGCCCACGAGGAATTGTGCATTGGCTGGCAAAAGCTTGCATGGATATTGGTCCCCTCTTTACTGCCCTGGAGACTTTGTGAACACATGGGCTACGCACCCCTCCTGTCATCTCCTCTCTCCTGTGTCCCCCTCCCCCTCGCACTGTGCCTGCATCTCCAAAGTGAGTAAGCAGAGTGTTCAGGTGACCCTCCTGGAGACCCCGCCTAGGTTCCAATCAGTGAGATTAACTTGGCAGGCATCTGAGCATGGCCGGGTTGATTAGGTATTTCAATCATGGCACCTACTACAGTTAGGAAGTATAAATAGAGAATTCTCTATCTGGAAGAGAAATGCAAAACAAATCCACCAGACCCACCAGGTTCTGGCTGCAGCTCAAAGAGAGCTCCACCCAAGAGTTGGACCAGAGTCTTCCAGAGACTGAGATCTCGGCTGCTCGAGCCCCTCCTCCACCTATGCAACCTCCCCAGCACAATGTCATCAAGACCACTCCTCTCTTGCTAGGAGTGTCCGAAGGATGTAAACAAAAACAAACCAGAGAAAGTTGCTAAATTGTTTACCCCGTGTCCAGCACTGAAGACAGAGTGAGTAATTTTCATTATTGCAAAATGCCGAGTGCAAAGTAACGTCATTATGTTGCAACTCTCTTCCTCCCCTGTTTTCCTGCCAATCCTTCTCATGCCATCCATCTGCAGTGGGGGGGAAATTTTCTTCTAGAACTCAGTGATTGACAGAGCGCCCTTTGGGTGTCCAAGGCTGCCAGAACACTGTTTCAGGGCCACGGGGGACCTTGACGGATGTCAGCATGCCTCTACATTAGCAGCAGCCTCTGCACGATAATTTACTGAGATCTCCAAGGTGACCTCTAGTACGTGAGCTCACCGTGCCGAGCGCTGCGTTCCTCGTTCCATTATTTCAAGGGTTCGTTTTCCCCCTTCTTGCCTACTTTGTATGCACTGACACAAAGCTCATAATTTGCCAAATACACGATACTCTAACTCCTGGACCATCGTTCAGATGAGTTACTGTTAGAAGACTTCCTTCTTCTTTTTAAAAATGATTGCTCCACAGTAGAAGTCACTGAGAAAGCCTCTTGCAGAAACTACATCAGTTCCCCCACGACCCAGGTGTCTAACCCTAGCTCTGCTAGTAATTTTGTGACCTCAGGTAGATACTGAGCCTTTCCAAACCCATTCTTTCTTGGCTGAAAGAGACTCATGAAAACATGTGCCTAACAGATTGGCTATAAAAATTAGAAACAGTATGTGTAAAACGCTCTGTAATGTAACACACTGCCCTGTACTTGGGACATACTTAACACATGGTAGCTAATCCTGCTGTTATGATTATTGCTAATAAAACTCCCCCTCATCTATAGCATGGCAAGGGTTAGTTATCTCTCTGTGCCCTACTGATGCACCAAAAGTACTGACGACAGAGGTGGTGATTAGCCTCTGTTCCCCCTTCTCTCTAGCCCCCATCCACTCTCCACCCTTCTCTCTGCTCCGGCCTTCAACCCTGGCAGGCAGATCCTTCCTACAGCAGGGGGCTGGCCACCTCTGTTCCAGTCTGGCCAACAGGGGGAGCCAGCAGGAGGACAGAGGGGAGAGGGATAGGACTGATTGGGGACAGAGTGCATCGTTCTTGCTGCCACCGTGGTTCAGGCAGCTCTGTCACCCTGACCCTTCAGCCTCAGGGTGGCAATGGCTTATCTCTGTTGCCAATCTCAGGGGGACTCAAATCCTGCTGGTTTCCTAATCTCTGTTCACATCTTTATAAGTGGGCCCCTCATTAGAGTCTCAGAGTTGAATTTTGTTTCCTGCCAGACCCTGCTAACTCACCGAATCCCTATGACACCCGCCTTGGGGGATTATGCACAAAAATGATTAAAGGGAATGGTCTAAAGGAGAGCTAGCTTGGAGTATGGCCCCAAAGGACTTTGTCCTAAGTTGTAACTTTGAGACCCTGGCTGGACTAAGTGAAAGCAAATGCAGAGCAGGCACTTGTCCCACATGAGGTGCCTAAGGCTTTCAGGAATGCACGTTCCCTATAAGAGCAAAATGATGCGTCAATATAGATGCTCAATGACAGGGGACTGGTTAAGAAGCAACTGCTGTGGACATAGGATGGTGTGGCAGTTGGCCTCCGACATGGCTCCAAGTGACTTTCATCTCCTTGTATTCACACCTTATATAGTCCCCCCAACAGAACAGCGCTGACCTATGTGACTGATAGAATACTGCCCCAGTGACAGCATGTGGCTTCCAAGGCCAGCTCAGAAAAAACACAGCCTCTGCATCACTCCCTCTCCCAGATCATCACTCTGGCGGAAGCCAGCCGCCATGCTGTGGGGACAGTCAAGCAGCCAGTGCAAGGGCCGTGTGCACAAGCACGATTCTGACAACCACGTGAGGGCTGCACCTGGGAAGTGGGTGCCCCAGCTTCAGTCCAGCCTTCAGATGACGGCGGCCCCAGCCAACACCCTATTGCAGCCCAAACTGGAAACTCCAGACCAGAACTGTCCAACCAAGCTGACTCCCAAATCCCTGACCCACAGAAATTGTGAGAGATAATGATTAGTGTTATTTTAAGCCACTAAGTTTTAGGGTGATTTGTTATATCAATAGATAAAATATACATGGAAACCTCACACAGAGGTAAACGTCTTATTTTGAAACAACACTTAGCAAAGTAACAAAATGTTCACAATCTATTAAGCATGAACAAGATACAAGATGTGATTCTATTTTTAAGAAATGCATATTTTTATGTATTCATCAAAAAAGACTCTAAGAAGATAAATTTAAATGTTTACAATAATTATAGAGGAATTAAAATCCTCCTAATTTTCTTTCAGTCTTTCTGTGTTTTCCAAAATGATCATTTTCATCTGAAAAAAGTATACTTAAAAAATAGCTTTCCTGGTATATTTTTAAAAATGAAAATTTGTTTTACGTTGAGTGAAAATGTTTAGTTCTGGTTTTCAGGAGGAGCCTGTTGACTTCCATCAGGAAACACAAAGACGGCGCCGACCTCGCAGGCTGCCCGGCTCTTTTCCTATCTCGTCTTGCCTCCTCCCCGCTCACCTGGCTCCAGGGTCACCCAAGCTAGATCTAGCCGGACGTGACAGCCATGCAGCAGCAGACAGCCCATGGTGGCCTCCAAAGAATCTTGGAGGTGAGAGAGACCTTCAGGAGGCTCCACTTGCACCATCATGACAATGGGTTCTTATTGAACACTTCCTGTGATGGGGAGCTCACCTCCATGTGAGGCAGCCCATCTGTTGGCCAGCAACGCTCAGAGTTAGAAATGTCTCAGTGAGGCCAGGTGCGGTGGCTCACACCTGTAATCCTAGCACTCTGCGAGGCTGAGGTGTGAGGATTGCTTGAGCTCAGGAGTTCGAGACCAGCCTGAGCAAAAGCAAGACCCCATCTCTACTAAAAATAGAAAAATTAGCAGGGTTTCATGCAAGCCTGTAGTCCCAGCTGCTCGGGAGGCTGAGCAAGGAGGATCACTTGAGCCCAGGAATTTGAAGCTGCAATGAGCTATGATCATGCAATTGCACTCTACCTGGAGTGACAGAGTGAGACTCTGTCTCAAAAAAACAAAAGAAAGAAATGTCTCAGTGAGGATGAATGGGTGTTCTTCTTCCTGCTGACAACTTATTTAACCCACACAGGATGAGCAGCTGGTCACAAGCCCCGTGGCAGCAGCACTCTGTGCCCTTAGCACCTAGCATGGTGCCTAGCACCAAGTAGATACTCAAGAAATACGTGTTGAATGAATGACTGAATAAATGAATGGACGAATGAATAAGCAGCACTTGCCAGGCACTTTAGGATCTGGGAATTCAGCGCTGGGTCTGACACATGCTGTCCTGGCCTTCACTAGCTCAGAATCTGGCAGGGAGATGGGCGCACAGGAAATGACTGTGTCATCACCACTATGACGAAGGTGAGCTCCAGGGTCTACTCACCAGCTGGCTGTGTTGGCAGCGTCCTGCACTTGGGGATCAAAAACGGGTCAGGAGGGCCTGGTGCGAGCAGAGGGCTAGAGAATGTGACGCCACCATCGAGGCCCCAAAGAACATGTCTGCGGAAGCCACTGTGATGACCAGCTTGACTGCGGCAGAGTGAAGGCAAGAGGTGGTGGCCTAATTTGCAAGTAGCCCTGTGCCCCTTTAAGGTAAACAACCTGCCCTGTCAACTCATCTGCTTCGGTGCTCTTGCTTTTTCTCGTTTGGAGTTTGTTTATCCTTTCATTTCCTAGTTTAATTTCCTTTTAATAAAGCTCTAATCTTGTCTTGGCTCACCTAATGGGAAAAGGGATTAGTCCACAGCTAAGCCAGGGGCAGGGTGGAAGGAAGGCTCTGGGGCCCTTGGAGGCCAGGCCCAGGTGGTGAGGGGGAGGGGGCTGGGGAAGGGCCCCCAGAGCCCAGGCAGACAGACAGCAAACTCAGGAGGGGCCAAAATAAAGACAACTGCGGTGTCCACCCCCACCTGCGGGTCACTCGTCCTGCGAGCCCAGCCATGCTTCCAACACAAACATCACGTTGCTTCCAAGGCAGAGGCAGGAGGCCTGAGCTCCAGGCCCGGCCCAGCCCCAGGGCCCTGTGTTGGGCCAGTTCTTTAACTTCCTGAGCCTGTTGCCTCACCTGTGTGATGCGGATGACAATCAGAGAGTCCACTTCAGAGGATTATTGCAAGTACCTGGCACAGAGTGAGCACGCCCAAACCATGGTAACGATAATTAGTAATTTAAAGTAGAATAAGGCTTGCTGTGGTGGACCTATCCTCGAGTGTTCATGCAGCTAAGCCGTGGGCCTATTCCAGCACCCAGGGCTGGTCTCTGCCATGGCTACCAACTCTGTCCCCCTCAGTCACCTGCACTCAGGCCTCTAGGAGGTCTAACCCCAACCCTACTTTCAAGGGCCAGATCTGAGTCGGTGGTCCAGATATTCTTCCCCCACGTCCATTGGTCACTCTGCCACCTTACTCCCAGACAGAACCATCCCAGAAGGAGTTTGCCTGCCAAGGCCACACTGTTTTGCTGCGTACGGCAGGTCCAGGATTCAGACTCAGATTCCAGGCCCTGGCTTTTCCCTTCCCTCCCCAAAGCTGCTGGGAGTCTTTAAAACCTGAAGCAGGGAAGCCCCTCAGGAAGGGGGCACACTGGCTTGGAGGGATGCCCGGGCAGTGCCACGCCAGCCGCAGGGAGCCCAGGTGTGTCCTGTCGGCAGATGGGAGCGAAGCTGCCCAGCCTATGAAGGGAGAGGCTTGGCCGCACGTTAGACACTGGAGGCAGGAAGTAGAATCTGGCCTTGGTGAAGGATGGAACCAAGGAGAAACCACATAAAAGGTGACTGAGGAAAGAAATGAGTGGGGAGGTCCTTGCATGTCATCGTAAGGAGTGGAGAGTCAAAAGGCAGTCTGAGATGAAATGCAGCAGGAGGGTGTGGGGGCCCATCTCAGTGCATGAAAGGTGGGGGGTGTCTAGAAACTTCCATGGACAGACATTCAGGGGGTACACTCAGTGGGGGTGGTAGCCTCAGGGAACACTGTGATTAGGGCGCAGAATCCTTTCTCAGGAGGAAGCAGCTCTCCGTTCTGTGAGCCATTCCAAATCCTGCCAGACAGCTCCTCCCAGAAACCCTCCAAGGAAAGCAGCCTCCACTAGCAGACGGCAAAGGCGAGGATACCTAAGGATTCTCTTTCTTTGCTAACGTACCCCTGACCTCCAGGGAAAATAAGAAAAGTCAAGTTGCTTCCTCTTGCAATTCCAGAGGAATAAAACGTGACGGTCTGATTACCAGATGACAGCCAAGAAATGTTCTGAACTGCTCCCTTCTTGCCCTGGGTTGAAAAGGTGAAGTCTTGGCTTTCTGGGAGCCAGTCAACTCATTCAAGAGAACGAGACCAGATTCCTGGGCACAACTGACGTTTCCATCCCCCATCTAGATAGAATAAGCTATTTCAGAGAAAGGACTTTTCTAGATAAGAAAAAGTTCTCCAAGTATCATTAATAACAACAACAACAACAAAAAGTCATGAAAACTTTGTGTGTGTGTGAATAGAAAGTCTCAGAATGTTCTCTAAGTTCCCAAAATGGAAAAATTCCCTAAACATCTCCGGGTTCTTTAAAAGAGCATATGGAAAGAAATCCAACTTGTTCCTGGTGATCCCACCTCGGCACGCTAACCTGTACGCTGGCACCTGGGCCCTCCTGCGGGACAGAAGGGGCGACTTGGATTTAGAAGTGTGGGGAAGAATCCCATTTCTGCTGCTGACCCAGGTGACCCTCCAAACTTCTGCTTCCTCATCTAGACAACGGGTGAGGAACAGCAGGATTTTTTGAGAAGTGAACGAAATGTATCAAAACCTGCACGTGGACACATCAAACACAAATGAAAACCTCCATGAGGTATCGTCTCACCCCAGTTAAAATGGCTTTGTCTCACCCCAGTTAAAATGGCTTTTATCAAAAAAACAAAAAATAATGAATGCTGGTGAGGATTTGGATAAAGGGGAACCCTCGTACACTGCTGGTGGGAATGTAAATTAGTACAGCCACTATGGAGAACAGTGTGAAGGTTCCTGAAAAAACTAGAAATTGAACTACCATATGACCCAGCAATCCCACTGCTGGGTGTATATCCAAAGGAAAGAAAATCAGTATACTGAACAGATATCTGTACTCCCATGTTTACTGCAGCTCTATTCACAACAGCCAAGATGTGCAATCAACCTCAGTGTCCATCAATGGATGAGTGGATAAAGAAAATGTGGTACATATTCACAGTGGAATATTATTCAGCCATAAAAAAGAATGAAATCCTGTCATTTGCAACAACATGGATGGAACTGGAGGTCATTGTGTTAAGTGAAATAAGCCAGACACAGAAAGACAAATATCTCATGTTCTCACTCATACGTGGGAGCTAAAAAAGTGGATCTCATGGAGATAGAGAGTAGATCGGTGGTTACCAGAGGCTGGGAAGGAGAGTGGGGAGGGAGGATGAACAGAGGTTGGTTAATGGACACAAAAATACACTTAGAATGAATCGGATATAGTATTTGGTAGCACAATAGTCAGTGACTATAGTTAACAATAATTTATAGTATATTTCAAAATAACTAGAGTAGATTTGGAATGTTCCCCCAAAAAAGGAAATGATAAATTTTTGAAGTGATGGATATCCCAATTACCCTGACTTTATCATTACACATTGTATGCTTGTATCAAAATATCACATGTACCCCATAAATATGTACAATGATCACGTATCCATAAAAATAAAGAAATATAGAAGATAAAATGAGAACAACACACAAAACAAAAATAAAACCAAGAACTTGCATGTAGTGGGCACCTAATTAGTGTAATAATTTTTTCCATAAAATGCTTGTGAATGTAATTAATAGTTGAAAATAAACCTTAATATTTATGCAACCTCAACTTGACTACAAATCTAGTTGCATAATTTCTAAAAATGTATTTTTGCTTTATTGTTTTAATTATAATAGTAATAAATATTCATTGTAAAAAAATTCTAAATCTCCAAAATAATTCTGAAACGTAAAAATCACCTATAATCCAACCACCCAGACACAGGTTTGAGATTTTGTTACGTATCTTCCCAGAGATCTTAAGAAATGCATAGGCACTCTCTCTGTCTTCACAATGATAGAATTATTCTACAGGAGTTGCTTTGTAATCTTTTTTCATTTATAACGTCTCATGAGCATGTTTTCATATTAAAGATCATAGGTCCACACTGCCATTCTAAAGGCTGCACAGGATTCCACAGTATGGATATGCCATTCTCTATTTAACTAATTGTTGCCATATGATATTTTGGTTATTTCTAATTTCTCATGACTATGAGCAACACTGAGATGAATATCTACATACCTGCACACTTCCCCAGCAGGGTTTCTCAGCAGCAGCACTAATGACATCTAGCACCAGATAATTCTTTACTGTGGGGGGCTGTCCTCTGCATTGTAGGATGTTTAGCAGCATCCCTGACCCCTCTCCACCAGATGCCAGTAGCAGCTCCCCAGCAGTAACTACCAAATCACCAAATGCACCCCCCTACCAGCGGTGGGTGGGGTGCAAAATGCTCCCCGGTTGAGGACCACTGCTTTAGGATAAACTCCGAGAAGTGGAATTGCCAGATCAAGGAGATTCCAGACTTTTCATTTTGTTACCCGTTGCTAAATTGCCCTCCAGAAGGCGGAGTGCCCCAGCCAGCACTGGGGAACCCACCCTCCTCTTCATTTTTGCTAGTATGAAGGTGAGTAGGGTCAGTCCAGTTTTGTTTTTTAATTAAACAGATTTTTTTTTTTTTAGCAGTTCTAGGTTTAAAGAAAAATTGAGGAGAAAGTACAGAGAGTTCCCATATACCCACTTACCTCTTACCCCCAGTTCCCTATGAACACCTTGCATTGGTGCGATACATTTGTTATAACTGATGAGCCAATATCGATACTATTAACTAAAGTCCACAGTTTACGTTAGGGTTTGCTTTCTGTGTAATGTCACGTATCCACCATTCCAGTATCATACAGCGTGGTTTCGCTGCCCTAAAAGTCCCCTGTGCTCTGCCTTTCATCCCTCCCCCCACCCCCAGAAACCCTGACAAACACTCATCTTTCTACTTGTCCCCATGGATATTTATTGCATTTTATAGAATGTTATATAGTTGGAATCATACAGTACGTAGCCTTTTCGAATTGGCTTCTTACACTTAGTAATATGCATTTAAGTTTCCTCTAATGTCTTTATGTGGCTTGATAGCACATTTCTTTTTAATTGCTGAATAATATTCCATTTATGGATGTAGCATAGTTTATCCATTCACCTGCTGAAGGACATCTTGATTGCTTCCAAGTTTTGGCAATTATGAATAAAGCTGCTATACACATTTGTGTGCAGATTTTTGTGTGAATATAAGTTTTTATCTCATTTGAGTAAATACTAAGGAGTGCAATTGCTGGATCACATGATATGTTTTATAAGAAATTGCCAAACTGCCTTCCAAAGTGGCTGTACCATTTTGCATTCCCACCAGCAATGAATGAGAGTTCCTGTTGCTCCACATCCTCATCAGCATTTGGTGTTGTCAGTGTTCTGGATTTTAGCCACCCTAATAGGTATGTAGTACTATCTCATTACATTTTAATGTGTAATTCCCTAAGGACATGCAATGTGAAGCATCTGTTCCCATGCTTATTTGCCATCCATATATCTCCATGGGTGAAATGTCTTTTCATATCTTTTACCCACTTTTAATTGTGTCATTTTCTTATTGTTGAATTTTAAAAGAGTTCTCTGTATATTTTGGATACCAGTCCTTTATCAGATATGTTTTGCAAATATATTCTCCCATTCTATGGCTTGTCTTTT
>NW_012148797.1:3132864-3145122 GCF_000956105.1 Propithecus coquereli | reverse complement strand
CCTGGCTAATTTTTTCTATATATTTTTAGTTGTCCGATTAATTTCTTTCTAATTTTAGTAGAGACGGAGTCTCGCTCTTGCTCAGGCTGGTTTCGAATTCCTGAGCTCAAACAATCCGCCCACCTCGGCCTCCCACAGTGCTAGGATTACAGGCGTGAGCCACCGCGCCTGGCCTGAACAGTTGTTTTTTGAAGAGCATACATTTTTTAATTTTACTAAGCCTCACATCAAGTTTTCCCTTCATGGATAGTGCTTTAATGTTGTATCTAAAAACTTAATCCCCATACCCAATGTCACCTACATTTTCTCTAGTGTTACCTTCCAGGAGTTTTATCGTTTTACATTTTATGTTTGGGTCCATGATCCATTTTGAGTTAATTTTCTGAAAGGTGTAAGGTCTGTGTCCTGATTGATTTTTACAATTTCCTACTTTTAAAAAATTACTACTGAGGTTGGGCATCTTCATCTTTTAATTGACATTTGTCTTCTTGCCTAAATTGCCTTAGTGTGTTCTTTGCTTTTTTTATGGTGCTGTTCACAACCAGCTAGCTACATTATTTTTTTTTTTGTCATTTAAAACTTGTTTTTACCAATATATTGAGGTATAATTTACACACAATAACTTTTACCCATTTTAAGTGTACAGTTTGATGAGTTTTAGTAAAGTAAGGTAGTAAAAGTACAGTAATAACTGCAACTACCACCACATCCAAGTTTTAAAATCTTTTCCATTGTGTCCCTGCAGCCAATCACTGTCCTGCCCCAGGCCCAGGCAACAACTGACCTGTTACCACCACAGCTTTGCCTTGTCCAGAATTCCACATAAATGGAGTTCCACAGTTTGTAGTTTTTGGGGTCTGGCTTTCTTCAGTTAGCAGAATATTGTTGAGATTCATCCTTACTGCTACATGTATCAGTAGCTATGCCTTTGTAACTCCTGAGCAGTATGCTATTGCATGGATATACCACATTTTAAGTATCCATTCACAAGTCTGTGGACATTTGAGTGGTTTCCAGTTTGGGGCTTCTATGAATAATGACTATGCATGTACAGTCTTTATGCTGTGATTGCTGTTTTAAAGTATTTTGCCATGTATTTGACCTGTAATATATGAGTATGTCCTGTTATAGTTCAAGGTATGTGAACTGATACCAAAAATGTCAATACGGGGTACGTGGCTCCAGACCTGTATTTCAAAGCACATCAGTCAGAAGTTCCTACCATATGCTCTGCAGACTCCAGAATGGCGTAAAATTTTAACACAGGTCCTAGAAAGACATATGCAATTCTGAGAACCCCAGTCCCTGGAAGCCACCAAGCCACAGAGGAACAAGACCAGGAAATGCACTTTACACTGACATTTCCAAGCTTCCCACTCCCAAATTGACATTTCTAGAAAAGACACGCTCAGCTTGAGTGCCAGAAGAAAAGTCATGTACACCGCGTTTGGGATCCGTGCCTGCCACTGGTATTTGGGATTTGTTAAACTCAAAAGCCACTGAGCTTTGAAAACTGCCTGTACCTCTCGGGTTTAGGAAGCAGAAAAACCGACTGAAAACTAAAATTACAGCCAATGAAAGGAGTTGCAGGACCTGGACCCATTCAGATAAAGAAACTCTCTCTGTAGATGGGCCGCACGTATTCAGTGGAGATTTCCACCAAAGCGACACTGGATGAGGAACTTAAGACAAATGTCCCACGCCCATTCCTCTTCAAAGTGACTAGGCCCAAACCAGGTGACTCCTGGCAGAAATGTGAGCCTTACCTCAACACACCCTAGCCTACCCCTCCCCCCAAACGCCCAACCTTTCCCTTTACCAGCAGAGTTGGAGGGGCGGGGGGACTGCCTGCACTTCCCCAGCCCAGCTCCGTCGGGGAGGGCTGTGCCCAGGCTGGGACACGAGGTCGACCTGGGTCCACACCTGCCGCCAACTTTAGTCAGGTAACTTTCCCACTCTTTTCTACTGCGACCTACGGTAAGAATACACTGTACAACTTCACACACACACACACACACACACACACACACACACCCCCATACACACATCTACAAAACGAAACAAAAAGTTTTATGAGACAATACTTTTATCCTTCCGCATGCAATGTCTTCTGATATTGCCTATTTTGTTCCTTTTCTTTCTCTCCTCCTCCTCTAGCTCCTTCTCATTTTTCTTCTCCCTTCTTCCTTCCTTCCTCCTCCTTTCTCCCTTCTTGCAAAGTTGGTTTCGACCCACTAGACCGATGTTACGACCTCCTGGTGGGTCCCAGCACACAGCTGGCCCATCGCTGCCCTGGTGCGGTGCCTCCTCGAATCATTCAGCAGCCTCCGCTGAGAGCCTGCCGCGAGCCAGGACCTGTGCGACAGGCACCAAAGAGATGGTGGCGAACCCTGTAAGGAGTCCCGGTCCGCATGCAGGTTCCAGTCTGGCAGGACCCAGATCTAGAAGTGCAGGGAACTTGTTACAAGGACACAAGGATCAGCGGGGAAGAGGGCTCTGGAAAGAAAAGGGAGAAGGGTGGAAGCAACAGTTTTGCTGACCCCCCCCGGCAAGAAAAAAGGAAAACAAAGGAAGGCCAAGAACGGGAGAATTGAAGGTCAGAGGGAAAAGAATTCCACCCAAAAGGAACAGCAGATGCAAAGCCTCTGAGTTAAGACGATGCAAGTCACAGCGAGGGCAGAGAAGAAGGCGCTTTTGAGAGCCAGGGCGGAGGGCAGGCAGGGGCTAGCTGAGGCGGGGCCTCATGGACCTTGTCAGAGATTTTGCATTTTGTTCTAAGGGCAACAGGAAGGAAGCTATAGAAAGGTCTTAAATAGATTTGAATTTGGATACAGTTTGGGCATTGTGTAGCAAGGACTTTTTTAAAAGCAAGATTAAGTTTAGTCACTAAGTACTTATGCTTACGGGGGATTACAGTGTTTCTTACAGAAACCAGGCCCAAGACCATCTATTCGAGGACAGCTGAGCAAAAATAAAAATACTTCTTTTTAAAAGGAAAAGATATTACAATAGGAGGAATAGAAGTTGCAGTAATAGCTGACTTTGTTGTGCGCCTTCTATATGTTGGTCCCGTTCTAAGTGCCCTACCCTGATTAGCTCATTAAATTCCTATGACAATTCCATGTGCTAGATACTATTATCCAATTTTACATATGAATAAACTGAGGCACAGAGAGGTTAAGTGACTTGCCCAAAGTCACATGGCTGGTAAGTGGCAGTGCCAAGATTCATATCCAGGCTCTTAAACACTATCCAATACCATTAAATAAGTAAATAGCACAAAAATCAAGTGCTACGGAAGTAAAGGGGGTGGTTCTTCTTGACACTTTACCTGAACTGGCCATGAAAGGTGTCAGAGAGAGGGTGCCAAAGTGCACCTAAAGGGACAAGGACTTTCAGGGGAGCATTGGGTTCCTCATAGGCTGGCTGAGAGAACATGGAGAACAAAAGTAGGGAATGTGTAAAGGGCTGAGACCCGGGAAGTTTCTCTGGTTCAGCCTTCCTGCTGCAGGCCTCCCCTGTTCTTCCCTGGAAAGCAAAGACGGGCACGTGATGTTTCGAGTCAGGAAGTGACAGTCTTGCCACAGCAGAAGGGCTAGGGGAAGAAGCAGGGCAGGATCCCTGACGACAACTGAACACCACGGAGGCCAACAGCCTGGGTCTGGATGCCACCTCCACCATCCACTGTCCCACAGGACAACCTGGATCAGAGTTCTCTAGGCCTCAGTGACCACATCTGTAAAATGGGGATGATCGTGGTCACAATCCATAGTAGAGCCTTCCAGCAAGCTCTTGGCACAGAATATACACTCAGTTAACTCTATGATTATTATTATTCTTCTTAAATTGTACTGGGTTCAGCAGCCCATCCTGCCCAGAATGAAAACCGCATGGGTTGAACATCAATGATGTTCACTAAGGCAGTGTTGCGTTGGGAGCTGGGAGCTGTTTTTCAATTTTTTATTTTTAATTATTATGGATGCGTAATCATTGTACATACAGGGAGCTGTTGAACACAGAGGACTTGATCACCGGCAGCTGCTTCTCTGCTGAGTGATTACAAAGCCACTCCCTCCCGAATTCACATCTGCAGATGAAGCCGGCGCTGGTGAACTCTTCCCCCATTAACAGAGAGAAACGGGGATTAATAAAACTCAGCTGAGATCGGGGATAGCAGATGTGGCCACAGACGTGTCCTACGGCAGTGTCATTCCACCAAATGTTGGGAAACCGTGGCGCCGTCAACACAGTCATTTTTAGTCTTGTTCAAAGACATTATCCAGCTGAATTGGATTTGCCAGGTGTTCCCGCTGCTGTCTGCCTCCTGAACTCTCTTCCCGACCCCCCTGTGATAAGACGATTGCTTGTAAGACAACTGGCAATTACATCTTTTCAGAGTCTGAGCATAAATTAAAAGATCAGAAGCCTTGAACTTGTGCCACTGGATGACCAGGTAGCATTTGCAACGGAAGGAGCTCTAGCTAATCATAAAAAATGTACTTTTTATTCCTGAAAATGTGGGGATCACCCCCCTCCCCACGCTGTCTTTGATGGACTTTTGCTACGTGCAAAGTGCAGACGTGGAGAGCCCTCCGTGGGTTACCCTGGGCTGACATCTGGAGCTCAGTTATCACCTAATGAAAGGCTTTTGTGGCAAATGAAACTTCAAAGGGGAGTGGAGTTGGGTACAGAGGGAGGACAAGTCTTCACTTCTGCTGTTTTGCTCCTCTCTCCAGGGAAAGGCCTTCCAGCTTTCACTTGTTCCTTCACGCCCACCCACATACCCTTTCTTCCCCGTTTGCTCTCTTCCATCTCTCTCTCTCCCTCCTTCCCTCCCAGGGACAGGACTGCCCGACACCAAGCCCGCCAGCCCTGACAGTGAACGCGCTTACATTCTGCAGCCCAGGGGCCTCCTCGCCACACCCTAGTCCTGGCTCCCTCCCTCCTCCCTGCCAGGTCACTCAATGAACAGCTGAATACATGAATGAGTGGTCAAATGTCCAACCTCAGGAAACAAATGGAGCCAAAGCATCTTGCTGAGGAGGGCGGCGATCTGGTTTTCAGCCGAAGGTGTGGGTTTTCAAGAGGCCCACGCCCGGTCTAAGACAAACCAGGAGGAAGCAGCTAGGCCAGGGTTGAAAACAAGAGTGGCGAAAGAGAAGTTGCCCAACCAGTCCCAAAACAGGGGAGACCCCTCTCACACCGGAATGAGGTGGCCTCGGGGCGAGTAAAGGGCCCTGTCGCAACCACTCAGCAAATATATATTTGACGTAAAACAAAATGACCCCAAGAAGTTATAAGAGCGAAAGTACACAGAAGCCGAGTAGAGGAGAGGCCCCGAGGAGTGGTCTGGAAATGGTGCGAGACGTGCAGGGCACGTGGCAGAGGACGGACCAGGAGCATGCGGTCCCCGAGGAGCCCCAGAGTCATCTGGGAGACCTGTGGCTGCGCCCGTCCCGCTTCCCCTGCGTCCCCTCCCACGGGCTGTAGTCCAGTCCCGAGGGGCTGGTTCCACAGGAGGGCCTCTGGATTCCCAGGAAAGGTGCAGCACCCCAAAAAACCCAAAACCGCCAAAAAAAACCCCCAAACAAAAAACGCCCGTCAACTCCCAAGGAACCGCCGAAGGCCCAACAAGCGCCCGGAATCAGGGGAATGTGGACGAGAGAGATTCCACCCTGTCCTCGTGGGACTTCTCGTCTAGTGGGGAAGAAATGTTAACAAATCATTTGCTGAAAAATTATTCATCATCACAGCTTAAATATAGATGACAAGCTCCACGAGGACAGGGATGTGTGTTTGTCTTGTCACAAGTGCCCGGAACAGAGCCCAGCGCACAGTAGGTGCTCAATACATATTTGCTGAATGAAGTGCCACAGGAGAAAAGCGAAGGGCAGGGGAGAGCACATGAGGGGCCCTAAGCTAGGCGGGTCCCCGAGGAAGAATGCGGAGGGTGCTCCGGGCAGAGGGAACAGTGAGTGGGGTGGGGGCACTCAGAGGATAGAAGATGCCCCTATGGGACGGAGGGACATGCCAGAGGTAGGCGGTGGCCAGATCACGCTGAACCACGTTCCGGGATCCTTCCGATGCCAGACCAAAAAAATCAAATAAAATTCTACAATAAGACAGAGGAAGAGGAGCAGTGTGGCTCTTTCCCGCACCATTCTCTTCCCTGTTCCAACACCACTAATTAAAGTCATTTGAGTGTATATATATTCATAGAATAATGTATGCCTTCTTTTAATTGCTTAATAGAAGGCAGTGGAGAAATCATGAATTATTGCCCCAAATGGGACATTTGTCAAGGAAGAATTATGAGCCAGCGCTAGCTGGTGCTCAGCCCGAGCCCGGGAGCAGCCGAATGTTCCAAGCATTAGAAAAAGAACACAACAGAAAGCCCAGGGCGGCCCCCGCGTCCTGCTTCCCGGCAAAGCCCAGCGGCTCTGGTGGCTCATTCGCTTATTCCCGGATGGAACAGCCGTCACCCTCCCTGCCCAGGAGCACCCTTTGAACCGCGAGGGATGGCCTCAGCCTGACAAAGTGGATCGCAAAGAAGAGAGTCTCCCGGGGTCCCTGGGAACCGCCAGCGTTTCAACGTCGCCGTCCCTCAGCCCTTGCAGGGGACCACAGCCAACTGCCGTTTCCCAGCGTTGAAGGAAGCTCCTTAATGTCAGCGACAGCGTCAGTGTTCCAGGAAACCAGTGGGCTGTTTGTGGGCTCCCGGGAGCAGCGAGAAAGAGTGGGCGCAGCCCGTGAGCACCATCGCCAGCACCGTCGCCAGCCCAGGTTAGGGCGCAGCTGAAGGACTGAGGGGCCCGCGGTCATTTCAGATAACAGCCACACAAACTTGGGAGAGGACTTAACACCTTCACCTAAACTAGGGGACACATTACATGAGTGATTTCTGGGGGCTCCCCTCCCCCAAATCAACCCGACAACCTGCCAATTTCTGAAATGTCACAGTTCGAGAATCTTTTCTTCGATGTGATGCTCTAGGACTCCTAACGCCTAGTGGCCAATTCTTGGAAGGCCAGACTCTTGTGTCCCCTCCTGTCACGCCCTCGGCTCAGCACTTCCCTTGCACGGGATTCTACCTGAGCTGGTGGCATCTCCTGGGAGCCACCCGGGGCAGGAAAGCTTGGTCTCTTCAAATTCAAGTCTTCTGCACGGAGCACAGGGGAGCACCTGCTAAGTCCCCCCTCTGCACCGGCTCATGCTCTGCCCTGTCTGGAGCAGTCTCCCCTCCTCCCACACCGCCAACCCCGCTTCTATTCGCCCATCGTCTGGGGCAGAAGAACCCTGGCCTGGCAGCGTCCCCTCCCCACGCTGCACGCTGCGGGCACCTCCCGGACGGGGCTCTGCTTCACGGTCTGAAGTGTGACATGACGATCTGTGCCTTCATCTGTCTTCCCTGCTAAAGAGTCGACTCCTCGAGGGAAGGGCTGGCGCTGTATTCATCTTAGAATCCGTCCCCTCGGCGCTGTGCCTCGGCAGCTGCCTTAACTCGGGTTCACCAGAGTGGAGTGAGAAACAAAAATTCACACGCAAGTGGTTTGATGAGGGAGCGCTCCCAGGAACGGGGGCGAGCAGGCCGGGCCGGCTTCGTGGGTGCGCAGCCTGTGCAGCTGCACGTGGCCCCGCAGTCAGACGGGTCTTACGCTTGGTTTCATGCTCTGCTGCCACTGTCTTAAAATGCTTAATCGTTTTTTAACAAGGGCCCCCGTTTTCATTCAGCACCGGGCCCTGCAAACTACGTAGCCAGTCCTGCGAGCAGCTCCGGGAGGTGGAGAGGCCCAGCGAGGATGTAATTTCAGGCTCCATGCCAGTCTTAAACCTGATCCCCCGGCGCGCGGGGTGCCTGGAGCATAACTTTACTCCTCTGAATTTGTCCTGACTCGAGGCAACTTCCCAAGCTCCTCCCCACCTCTGGGCAGGGAAGTAGCAGTTCTAGCAGCCCAAAGGTGGCCTCCGAAGCAAGTCGCAGGTGCAGCCATTGGAAGCAAAGCACGTAGATGCTGGAGGACGGAAGCCCAGAAACCCTAAAAGGATGCGCGGGGGTGGAATGGGGGGGGGGTCTGGGCAGAGCACCAACAGCGTCCACTGTCACCGTCAATGAGACTACTTGAGTTGATTATCAGACGCAGAATATGAGGTCTGAAGAAGAGTGAATGGCTTGCCCTGGGCGACCCAGCTGAAAAGGATTTCAGTAACTGGGTCCCTTCCAAAGAAAGAAGCTGCGTCATCCTTCTGCCCCTGCCAGCTGGTATTCGTAAACACGCCACCGTGAACTTGCTTCATTGACCCACCTCGCTCTGTCCCCCCACATTTGGTCAACAGCATCCCAGATTGAGCAGCAAATCGATTCTGAACACTCTCCAGCAGAACGCACGCTTCTCAGAGCGCATTCCCAGGCAGGCCTCCGCCGGCCGCACTGCACAGGGACTGGGTCGCTTCATTAGGGATCTCACCGGGGTAACGAGGGACCCTCATTTGTAAACTGAGCCAACTGGGATCATGTTTCAGGAGAAAACCTCCCCTCAGGCCAGACACAAACTCTGGGTTGCAGCTGCTTACAAGAGCTGCCCAGATATGCAGTTGGGCTCATTTCTGCACATTTGGGGTCTCCATCTTGATCAAACTCCCTGACGTAAGGGATTTCTACGCTTTCTGATGAGACGAGAACATTACTCTTTGCCTTGAGATGTTTTAATGAAAGGGACTAAAATCGGGGCACGTGCACCCACTTATATCCAATTTGCTTTGGTAACTCGATACAGCTTTCCATGGGCTTCGCCCGTTTTCACCCGGTGCAGTGGAAGATGTCAGCTTCCCTTTTGCAACGGCCAATTTACCAAGTCATTGATATTCTCCAGTCTCTTCTCTCCCCGTCAGCCCAGCTCCTCAGATTTCATTTTCCAGCCAGGGGACGGACTGTATTTCTACGCCTAGACCCCAGTGACTCGGGTGAGGATTATCCTCATCTTTATTTAGTACTCAGCTAACATTTATTCAGTACTCACCACCTGCCAGGAATTGTCCTAAGCACTTTCCATAAATGAACTCATTTAATCTTTACAACAAACCCTATGAAGTGAGTAGTACCCTACAGATGAAGTAACAGGGGCACAGAGAGGTTAAGCAACTTCCCCAAAACCACACAGCTAGTGTCATAGGCAGAATTCTAAGATGGTCCCTGTGATTCCTGCTCCTGGTATACATGCCCTGTATAAGCGTCTCCCCTTGAGTGTAGGCAGAACCTAGGAATATGATGGGATATCAATTCCATGATTATGTTACATCAGACAGCAAAGCTGAAGAGATTTTGCAGATATAACTAAGATCCTTAATCAGCTAACCAGGTTTTAATCAAAAGGGAAATTAACCTGAATGGGCCTAACCTAATCAGGCAAGAAGTCTAGATGATCCCCAACTTACGATTTTTGACTTACGTTCAGTGGAAATTGTACTTCAAATTCGAAATTTTGATTCAAAATTCTTTATAATAATACGCTTTGTGTTAGATGATTTTGCCTAAATATAGGCTAATGCTAGTGTTCTGAGCATATTTAAGGAGGCTAAACTAAGCTATGGTGTTCGGTAGGTAAGGTATATTAAATGCATTTCGACTTAGGATATTTTCAATTTATAATGGCTTTGTCAAGACATAATCCCATCGTAAGTCAAGGAGCATCTGTGTTTTAAAGAC
Source organism: Propithecus coquereli (assembly GCF_000956105.1). Taxonomy (NCBI): domain Eukaryota; kingdom Metazoa; phylum Chordata; class Mammalia; order Primates; family Indriidae; genus Propithecus; species Propithecus coquereli. Next base: position 3,135,419 of record NW_012148797.1, on the reverse strand, counting down.
GGCTTAGTCTTCTCTAAACTCAGAGAGACTGTCCTCCTGGCCTTGAAGAAGCAAGCCTCTGTGAGTTCTACAGCCATGAGGAAATGCATTCTGCCCACAACTACCTGGACTCCGAAGGCCCTTAGCTTCACACGCGACTACAGCCTGGTGAGACCCCGAGCTGAGGACCCAGCTAAGTGATACCCAGACTCCTGGCTCATTGAAACTGTAGTATAAAACAAAATGCGTTGTTATAAACTGCTAAATTTGTGTGATTTGTTACACAGCAATCAAAACAAAAACAGCTAGTAAGAGGCAGGGCTGGGATACAAACCCAGGCATACTGATTCTAGGGTTCTTGTTCTTAATCCCTGTGCAATTTGCTACTCTAGATCTTTAAAAATGGGTTATTGAGTAGACTGGTCAGAAGACTCAGCTCTCAGGAGTCTTGTGGTGCCCTGATCCTCACCCCAAGGCTAACAGCTTGTTCATCCATCCAACTCCCCCTAATCTCGGGTACTACATTAGGGCACGAAGTCGGCACAGAGACTGCCGGCATGGACCTTAGCATCCAATGGGGAAGATGGCACTAAACAAATACCCAAAAAGCAATAAAATAATTGCAACAGGAAAGGGGCTGTAAAGGAGAGGAAGGGTGCCATTAGGGCAACAGGTACCAGGCCCTAGAGAACACTTGGCCTCAGGCTCAGCAGGAGTCAGCCAAGCAGGGGTGAGGCAGGGGGGGGATAGTATATGCAAAGGCCCGGTGGCAGGAGCAAGCAAGTAAAGCAGAGGAACTAAACCAAGTCCTGCAGGGCTGGGAGGGAAAGAGGGGCCCTGGCTGAAGCTGAGGAGGGAGGGAGGGGCCCGCTCTACTGGAATGATGCCACGCATTATAGCCGATGCTGGGCCTGTTCCGTCAGAGAAGCTTAAAGCAGCGTTACCCCGGACAACGGAAACACATTTCACGGAGCATCAGTGGCCCAGAGTCAAAATTCCTGCTATCTGAGAAAGAAACTAAAAATGCTTCCAAGCTCAACAAGCCTTGATAGGCTCATGTTGTGGCTGACAGCTGAAAATAGAAATCTTTTGCCCTTTTTCTTTTCTTGAATGTAAAACACTAAACCCTAAAAGAGACAGTCTGGGAATGTGTGGTGAGTGGGCCCTGTGGGTGAGGGGCCACCTGCCAGCATGTGGCAGGCTGCAGATAAATCCCCTAAAGCTGTGGTCCCCAACCCCCAGGCCGCGGACCAGTACCAGGTCCATGGCCTGTTAGGAACCAGGCTGCACAGCGGGAGGTGAGCGGAGGGCCAGCCAGTGAAGCTTCATCTGTATTTACAGCCGCTCCCCATCGCTCACGTCACTATGTACACTCCGCCTCCTGTCAGATCAGCGGGGGCATTAGATTCTCATAGGAGCACGAACCCTACTGTAAACTGCGCATGCGAGGGATCTAGGTTGCAGGCTCCTTATGAGAATCTAATGCCTGATGGTCTGAGGTGGAGCTGAGGCAGTGATGCTAGCGCTGGGGAGCGGCTGCACATACAGATAATCATTAGCAGAGAGGTTTGACTGCACAATAAATGTAATGCGCTTGAATCATCCCCAAATCACTCTCCCCACCTCCCAGGTCTGTGGAAAAATTGTCTTCCATGAAACTGGTCCCTGGTGCCAAGAAGGTTGGGGACCCCTGCTCTAAAGGAAACATAGGAAGAACGGGACTGTTGGGATTAAGCAGAACAACTGCACGCTCCTGTCTCCTGACCTCAGGTGTAATGGCAAATGTCGCGGCCCTGAGACACATCACTCCGAGTGTCACTATGAGTCTTAAGAGCCTTGGCAGATGGAGACTTAGAGCACTGTGCAGGCAGCAGGGAAGGAGGTAAGGGCATTAGGTGGCTGGGGGTTACCCCTTATTGTTGTCACTCACCAGCTCTGTAACCTAAGGCAAGTTATCAGCATCTCTGAGCCTTGGCATCAACATCTACCAAAGGAGTGTCTACCTTACAGGGTTGTGATAATTGAAATAATGTGTGTAAACACCAGAGCAGTACCTGGCCCAGAGTGAGTGTTCAAGAAATGTTAACAACAGAGAGAGACCCTCTCTCTACAAAAAATAGAAAAATTAGCCGGGCATGGTGGTGCACGCCTGTAGTCCCAGCTACTCGGGAGACTGACGCAGGAGGGTCGCTTGATCCCAGGAGTTTGAGGTTGCAGTGAGCTATGATGACACCACTGCACTCTACCCAGGGCAACAGAGTGAGACCCTGTCTTAAAAAAAAAAGAGAGAGAGAGAGATGTTAACAACAACTCTTACTACCAGTGGTGCCATTGCAGATGCTATTACCACCACCAACACCAACTGCTAATTCTGTCATCATCCCGAGAACAAAACAACTGACTTTATGCTAAGAAGACACTTTGGGAATAAGCCCCAATCTTCCACAATCCTGATTGGAGTTTGTTAAAGATGCATTAAATACCCAAAAGGAGGCCAGGCGCGGTGGCTCACGTCTGTAATCCTAGCACTCTGGGAGGCCAAGGCGGGTGGATCACTCAAGGTCATGAGTTCTAGA
>NW_012148797.1:3113456-3132644 GCF_000956105.1 Propithecus coquereli | reverse complement strand
GCATTCCAGTCCACGTGGCGGTTACAGTTTGATTTTGATTAATAAATAAGTACCTCGTTAATGTTTTTTAAAAATCAATGTACTTCTACCATATGATCCAGCAATCATGCTCCTTGATATTTATCCAAAGGAGGTGAAAACTTATGTCCACACAAAAACCTGCACACCGCTGTTTATAGCAGCTTCATTCATAATTGTCAAAATTTAGAAGCAACCAAGATGCCCTCCAGTCGGTGAATGAATAAATAAACTGCGGTACATCCAGACAGTGGCATATTATTTAGCCCTGAAAAGAAACGAACTTTCAAGCCATGAAAAGGCATGGAGAAAACTTAAGTGCATATTACAAAGTGAAAGGAGCCAATCTGAAAAGGCTACATACTGCGGGATTCCCACTGTGCAACATTCTGGAAAAGGCAAAAAACTATGGAGACAGTAAAAAGATCAGTGGTTGCCAGAGGTTACCGGGGAGGGAGGGAGGAGTAGGTGGAGCACAGAGGATCCTCAGGACAGTGAAACTACGCTATATGACAGACACTCTAATAGTGGATACACACCACTATGCGTTTGTCCAAACCCCACGGGATGTACAACACCAGGAGCAAACTTAATGTAAGCTTGGACTCCGGGTGACAATGACACGTCCGTGTAGGTTCATCAAGTGTAACAGATGTGCCACTCTGGGGGTGATGCTGATAATGGGGAACCTACGTGACGGGTCAGCAGGGGGTGTGTGTGGGAAATCTCTGCCTTCTGCTCAATTTTGCTGTCAACCTAAAACTGCTCTAAAAAAAAAAACAGTGTATTAAAAAACAAGTCACATGGAAAAATAGGCCATTCCCTGGGGAGTCGCCCAGGAAGTACTGCATTTGCATCCACAAATGTATTTTGACCACACTGTGGGGGCTGCCCAAGCCAGAGATGGCAATTAAGAAAAACATAAAGCATTTGTATATATGCCTCCCAAACGCACAGAACTCTTTCACACACATGATTTCATTTTTTCTGCCCTACTCCTATAAAGTATTACAGTTCTCCTTGTTTCTCAGGGGTTCGGTGAATGCCGCTTTTAAGGTTAACATGAATAGACAAAAGTTCTTGGTCTTTTAAAAAGAAGTTGTTAATGACATAATTGTAAGCTGGTCAGAATAGATTGTACAGAAGGTTTTATGAGATTTGTAAAAAGCTTTTCTTATTAAATCACTATAAAACCTCCCCAAAATAGCTCAAACTAACTTGGGAGAAGGCCAGTCATAATTAGTGGGAAACTTGAAATGCAGAATATTTCTTTAAAAATGCACTTTTAATACTTGAAGTCCACATAGTAAAAGGAACCCACGGCTAAGAAAGAGCCTGTGTCTTTCACAAACAAATAAGACTCCGTGGATTAGGCCGGTGTCCTCAAGGAGGTTAAACGGTCCCACTGTGTGAGTTTGGAGGAGTCATATAACCTCACTGGGCCTTGATTTCTTCATCTGAACAGAAACAAGCTGCCAAGGGAAAGGACTGGATCATCTCCAGGTACCTCCCAGCACTGCAAGACTCGTCTTTTCTAATTACGTTCACGCTCTCAATTTGCTTCACAAATTCCTTCTTCATGGTGAACTTGCAGGAAATGTTACATATTCTAAATTAGCAGGGTTCGAATTAATGAGCTTTTACTGTCTCCTAGGCAGATCTGGAGATAAAAAGGAGGACAGAAATATAAATGGGGTTTCGAGGTGCTCACTCTGACACAGAGTCACAGGTTCACGTGATCGATTTCAATTCCCAGGGCATCTGTTTTTTGGAATCCTTAGGAAGATAGGTCACGTGTTTTGCTTTGAAGAGCAGAGTCAGGCGCTAACACACAAAAGGACGTACATCGTTGGAAGTCTATCCAATTTTGCACAACCCTGGGGCATCTCCAGTTTCTCATCCCAGGAAAAGATTATTCTAGTGGTTTCAAAGGGTTTTGAGTAGCTGCTTAGTACTAATAACCAGGTCAGACCTAATTACCACAAAAGCAAAGTCTGATTCTTTACCTGGCGTTACAGACTGAGTTGTGTCCCTCAAAATTCACACGTGGAAGCTCTCCCCTCCAATGTAGCTGCACCTGGTGGTAGGGCCTTTAAGGAGGTCATAAAGGTGAAGCCCTAACCGGATAGGACTGCTGTCCTTGTAAGAAGAAGAAGAGACACCAGGAGTGCAACCGTACCGAGGAAAGGCCACATGAGGACACAGCAAAAAGGCGGCCATCTGCAAATCAGAAAGAGAGGCTCACCAGAAACCAACCTTGCGGGCACCTGATCTTGGACTTCCAGCCCCCAGAACTTCGAGTAAATAAATGTCTGTTGTTTAAGCCACCCAGTGTGTGGTATCTTGTTACGGCGGTCCAAGCTGACTCACACACGTGGGGGAAATGTAATAGTACTACGAGCTAAAACAGAGCGCCCACCAGTGTCGGGCTCTGTGCTGACAGTCTGAAGTGCATTATCCCACCTAATTCTCACACTAGCCGTACAAAATGATTATTCATCGTTTCATATAATTTCTTACCGTATTATCTTGTTCATTCATTCTCTCCCTCCTTTATTCATTTGTTTGATTAACATGTGGCCAGCACCAATCACTCATTCATTCGTTCAAAAAACATGCCCCAAGCACCACGCTTACAACTTTCCACAGAGCAAATCACTTTGATTCCAAGAAGGCCTACTAAGGGTACCAAACGCACTGTGCACGTGGCCTGTACGCAGCCCTGCGATCACACACGTTTAGTCTTTAGGGACTCGGGGTGTCTGCCCCTTCCATCCCTGTCTTCCTTGCTGCAACATCCATTTAATACCTATTGTATGAAACCATCTCCCTTCTTTTTATTCTTCTGCCAAGTATGTACTGACCCCTTTTCAAATCTCAAAATTGAGGTTTGCACATAATCGCTCTGACAATTCCCTTCGTATCAGAGGCCGGAATGGAGTGCATCTTAATGAGATGCATAATTGCTCAGTGCAATGCTTTTATTCACCAGCCATTCTGTGACTCAGCTCGGCAATTCACTTTCCACCCATCTTCCCTCGAAAAGGGCTGCAGGTTTCACTCCTGCGGCCTGAGACATTGCGAACGAGCGCTGTGTTTCTCAGGAGCCCCCGTTCGTCACGATCATGCCGCTCACTGGCCGTTTTCAGAACGAAGATCAAATCAGAGTACACCAAAGGCATCGTTGTTTGGGAAACATCTCAACGGCAGCAAAAAGAAACTCTCAGAGGCTGCTGCGTTCCTCATATCCCAAAACAAGATGAAATAAATTGAAATTAAATAACTCTTTCCTGGTTTCATAACGCAACTGCAGACAGCAGAGATGGCTGGCCAGAGCCCAACAGTTCATACCAAGTGCACGTGCACATTTGATCCAGCCCAGGTGGCCTGGACCACAATGTACATCAGCACTAAAAACCAAGTGAGGCACAGTGCTCTACAGTTTGCAGACAGCTCTCACTGCCTTCTCAGCTCTTGCGGGAGGCATTGCCAGTCCCAGTCTTAGAGGCGCGGGGCCTGACTTGCTCAAGAACATCCTTGCAGGGAGGTGAAGCTGGGTCCTGAACTCAGGACCTCTGGCTGGCAGCACTGTCTAAAGCAGGACCACCTGGGCACAAATCCAGCCACGCCCCGTCATTCACGTATCATCTTGGGCTGCTTTCCCACTCAAGGGCAAAGCTGAGTAGTTGCAACAGAGACCTAAAATATTTGCTGTTTGGTCCTTTTATAGAAAAGGTCCACTGACGACTGGTCTAGAGATGAATGCACTGGCTCAGTTTAGCGCATTAGGATGCTCCAGCAGAGCGAGATGGCTTTGGGGGTGCTTTGGCTCTAGTTTGTGGGCAATCGTGGACTGAACACTGAACTGGGAGTCAACTGACCCTTGGCTGTGGTTGTTGTGGCTGCTGCTGCTACACAATTACACACCCTTACTATGTGCCTAGCACGGTTCTAAGTCTTCTATCGCATTATCTTCCTTTAGTCTCTACAACAAACCTATGAGGTAGGTACCCTTATTATCCTTACATTGGCAGATGAGGAAACTGAGGCATAGGAAAGTCAAGTAATTTCCCCAAGGTCACTCAGCTACTGACCAGCAGGGTCGTCTGCTGGGAACCAGCATGCTCTATGCCCCTCTCTCGTCTAGAGGTTCAAGGTCAGCCTCCCCTGTCGGTTATGAAGAGCTTCCCTCTGGAACGTTATTTAATATCTCTGAGCTTCCTTCCCCGGGCGTCTATCAAATGGGAAGAGGATACCTGCCCTGCCAACCCTCAGAGAATCGTAAGTTTCAATGAAGCTAGCCTACAAGACAGTACTTTGAGAACACTGTAAGCATTATATAATTGTGAGGGAAAATCTTGACAACTCTAACACCATTAACTGCAAACATTTATTCAGTCTCTCACCCATAGGAACCCATGGACAAAACTGTGATCTGGTGTAAATTTCAGGTGGCATGTGTGATTGTCAAGGAGTTCTTACAAAGACACAGAAGGATTCTGGCCCATTCCCTGCATGTGTGTGAGCCACCCTGAGCCAGTGGGGGGTCCTCGGGGTTGCTGGCTTATTCTTAGATTTGTTGGCATATTCACAATTCCTCACCGATCCTTAAACAACTCTGGAGGAGGCACTATCACTGTCACCATTCTCAGTGTTCCCATTTTCCGGACCCGCCATGCTGCTGCTGGCCTGACGCCACAGACCCAGCACCTCCCAGGCCTCCCCTGCACCCTGGTCGTGGGCGAGGGAAGCTCTAACTAAAAAGATATGAGTGTGTATTAGTTTTGTATTGCTGCTATAACAAAGCACCACAAACTCAGTGGCTGAAGACAACACAAATTTACGCTCTTACAGGTCTGGAGGCCGCAAGTCCTAAAGTCAGGGCGTTGGCAGGCTTGCGCTCCTTCTGGAGGTTCCATGCAGCAGTGGTGGTGAACCTGCAGCCTTAAGGCCACAGGTGACCTTCTAGGTCCTTAAGTGTCGCCTTTTGACTAAATCCAAATTTTACAGAACAAATCCTTTTATTCAAAAGGGTGCAGCAGAGAATGATGAAGCTTTTCTTGCCTCCTTTGGTGCTTAAAAAAGAACAATCTTGAAATCAGAAGGCCGCGGGTTCCCCACCCCTGCGAGGGAAAAATCTGTTCCGTGCCTTGTCCAGCTCTTAGAGGCCACTTACATTCCTCGGCTCATGGCCCCTTCCTCACATCACTGCAACCTCTGCTTCCAACCTCACATCTCCTTGTCTGGCTCTGACACTTCAGCCTCTCCCCTGTCACGATTACACCGGCCCCGCCTGGATAATCCAGGATAGTCTTCCCGTCTTAAAACCCTCCACTTAATCACCTCTGCAAGGTCCCTTTTGGCACAGAGGTAACATATTCACGTGGCTTTGGGAGGCCAGGAACTGTAGGTCTTGGGTTGTGGATGACCCTGGGGTCAGGGGCAAGGGCAAGGATGGCACCAGAGAGGAAGAAGGGACGTCTGCAGCCCATCTCCTTACCTGGGTTTCGCAGGCTGTGCCACACACGCTCACCTTTGGGACTGCCTTGGCTTTGCTGCCCCAAACAGATCCTTTGCCTAGGCCTTGATTAAGGAGCCCCCCAAACTGGCGGCTGTGGTCCGTGGGACTCCCCAGAACCCTACTGGGTAAAGCTTGAGATCAGCAGCAAAATTGCCTTTCAAGGCTTGCCCTGGATTTGGACAATGATATTCAGCAAGTTAAATTGGAACAACCGACCTGATAAAGACAGCAGCATTTCTCAGGCTCAAACTAGAAAACAAATGGCAGCAATTTGCCACCGGCTGTTTTTGGCAAAGCCCTATCTTAACAAGATACTTATCACTTCTTCCCCCTGATTTAGTTAAGTTGTAATGTCCTGGGGAAGGAGACTCAATTATCAATTGCAATCGACTCACGTTGTCCTAGCTCCTGGTTTTTATTTCAAGATCATCTAGGCCAGAATCCCAATTATTTTTGTTTTATTTTCAGAAAATCACAATGTTATATGCTGTTCTCTGATAAGACAAACAAGGAATAAACCAGCCAACAAAAGACACTCATTTTGCCACTAGCTCAAGAAAAATGACACTTTACTCTGGATGAGTAATAAAAATAAATTAATTAATAGGGAATTTCAGTTCCTTCAGATGCTTCTCATTAAAAAGAGGGTTGGCAAATTAATTTTACTGTGCTGATCTCTCAGGACCTCAGTTTTGAAGACGGCGATAAATCAGCCCATTTCCTGGCCCTATGAAAGGCACTGGAAGAGAAGGCTATTGATTAGCACGAGGTTTGGAGATTGTCTGCGGATTTCTATTTCTCATTCAATCCCTTTGCCCCATGACCGTGAATAATTGGATGTCAGCTGCTTCTGAACTCTCTTAGTATCTGCCAATTCCCTGAAGAAGTCACATTTCTTTTCAGACACCAGCTCATTTATCTTGTAAAATGAAGGAAAACCTACCTCAGGCAGAGTCTGAGATTCTAAACTAAGATGAACTATTCTACAGATGAGAGAAACCCAAATGTAGCGAGACAGAGAAAGTGAAGGCCCCCTTTGTGAATGAGTCTGGGTGGTGACAAAATACTTTTAAGAGACATGTCTCAAGACAGCCTTCAAGCCTCCTAATTTCCAAATGTCACTCTTGAATCTATTTTCCTACAAAATGCACTGAAATTTTTAAGCAGCCCCATCAGACCTGGAATGAAGGTTCTCTGGGGACAAGGATGACAAGGATGGAATCACAAAGCCCCCATGCTGTGTGGTTGGCTGGGAGTGGCTTATTAGCTGAGGAGCGGCTTTCTCTAATTCAAATTTGTCCCTCTGCAAAGATTACAAGTTGCTCCTTGTTTAATGAACTTTTGGGTAGCTCAGAATGTTCCACCTGCAAAAACCATGGGCTCAGTGTAGGTTTAATTCTTTACCCTTAGTGCTGAATGGGTGTGGGGGATGAGTGAATCCTTTCCTGTAACTCCTTCCACCAGCTACCGTGGCGTCTGTACAAGGCTGTGGGACCAGTGCTTGGCAGGTCAGTGTAGGCAACCCTCTCCAAAATGGGCAGCCCCGAATGGCCTTTCCCAGCTGTCTGTTTGGGGCTTGCTTTCCCTGGCTTCGGCCTTCCTGTTAATTAGGGAAAAGCCCCAGAATCATCCTGATTTCTCTTTGAATACTGATTTTTGGTTGGGGCCTTGGCCAGTGGAAGAAAGATGGCGCCCAAACAATGTCTCCACTGAGCTCAAAGAAGAACCCAGTAGAGGGACTAGAAATAGGCCCCTCCTGACAAGAAGAGTGAATTGGGAAGGAAATTACATATGGTTACTGTGCCTAGGAAGGGAATTTTCCAGATGAGGAAACTGAAGCCCCAAGAAGTTGAGTTATTTGTCCAAGATCCCACTGCTATTCCAGTAAGCATAAGAGGACTCAGGACTCGGGGCTCAGGGCTCTAAACTCCATTCTCTTTCCACTAAACTGCATTGTTCAAGATCTGCTGCACCAGGCACTTGGGGGCAGTGCAGGGGGATGGGAGGAGGAGAGGGTGACACCTCAAAGTGTCTTTTGGAGGTAAAGGTTGGGGTGAAGGTGGGGCGTGTGGAGGACCCACCCTGGGCTCCTCCTTCTTGTTTCTTGACAAAAGTGAGTTCAGGAACAGCCCAGTTCATGATGAGACCTGACTCTGTGGCTGCCCAAGGGACCCCATCCTCTAACCCCACAAATCCCCTTTACCCCAGGGACACTGTACCCAGCAAGGACAGGGCTGCCTCTTAGCAGTATTATAGTGAGCTCTGCTTCCAGGGCGCCCGTTCAGTACCACAGATCTCTTCTCCCTGGGTTGAATCTCATATCAAACACAGGAATACTTCCTGCTCCCACTTGCCACTGAGAAGCACTCCACGGCTATGCAAACACAGCTTTTATTTTCCAAGGTTTCAGGAAGCAGAAGTGTGCCACGCTCTGGGAGAGGTAAGGACCTCTGCCCACTTCCCCATCTCAGCCATCTGCACAGGCTGGGTGCCACTTGCCCTTTGTCAGCTAATACACTGGATGGCCGCTGCTTCCGGGTGCTCCTGGGCTGCTCTCTAAGGAGCCCTTCAGTGGAAGCCCGTGCAGACCACCCGGACCCTGTGAAAACGCAGCTTCCACCAGGCTCTGCATTTCCAATAAGCTCCCAGGTGATGCCCGCTGCTGCTCCTGGGCTGGCTCTGAGTAGTAAAAACCTAGAGCAGTGGTTCCCAAACTTGGCTGCGTATTGGAGTCACCTGAGAGCTTTGCAAAAAATACTGCCAAAGGTGTGGCCTGGGCACTGGGATCTTAAACATTTCCTTTTTGATTCTAAAGCGCAGCCAAGGCCGAGAACCCCTGCTCTAAAAGCTGGCATTTCCTTTCAACAAGCGGAACCTGTATGGCGCACTGCCACCCAAGCGATCTCAGCCTCCACTCACCTGCTCCCAGGGACGCTTTGCTCCTCCTGGCTTTGTGCCTGAAGGACAGTAACGACAGCAAGTAACAAACAGTCCTCACATGGTGCCAGACACCTTCCTAAGCATTTCTCAGGACACTATGAGGTAGGTGCTATTATTATCCTCTCGTGTTTACAAATGAGAAAACTGAGGCACAGAGAAGGTAAGAAGCTCTCCAGTGTCACACAGCTGGCAGGTGGTGGCATGGAGATTTCAGCCCAGGTGGGCTGATTCTAGAGCCTGCACTCTTCACTACTTCTGGGCTGTGTGGCCTCAGACATTCCTCTTTCTCCCAGAACTTTTTTCCCAAACACTGGGATGGGACATGAGGACAGAATCCAAGCAAGCCCTGAACTTGCTGAGTTCTCAAAAGCCCGGCTCTCTGTTGGCAGTGTGTCCATCATATCCATGGATGCATCCGTGGTATTCCATAAGGAACATGCTGGAGACAGAACAGATGGCCAGAGTGATTTCTCCAATACTCAAAATGACTGCCAGAACTGTACATTGGCCATTCTGTGGCTTTAAGTCCCTGGTTTAAGAGGAAGAGAAGGAAATGTTGCATGAGGCCGTTTTGGGCAGCACTGGAGTCTGCCTGGGCGTCACAGCCCTGAGGCATGTTCCAGGATGGCCCAGCGTCTGCCAAGGCTTGGGGCAGGTCCAACCTGTCCGCATCTCCAGTGCGGTAATGGAGACATCAGACAGCAAAAGGTCCGCTAGAGACCCTGGAGCTGCTGACTTTTCTAGAAGTCAGGAGCTGCAATGGAACTTGGTTTTCACACATCCTTGGCAGGCTTGTCCTAACCAGAGGGGCATGAAGGGGGATGCCTGCCCAGCGGGGACAAAGCTACAACCCCTTGATAGTCCATGCTTCCTCTCCCCTTGGCTAGATCTTAACTGCACAAGGCAAGATGGAGCCACCTGTTCCTGTGAGCCACCACTCCTGTGCCTGTGCTCCGTTGGGATGATGAAGGGTACACACCTCCACACACACACACGCACACACACACGGGCACACAAGCATGCATGCGTGCACACACGTGTGCACACACTTGTGGTCCATCTCTACACTTCTCCAACGTGTCCTTCATGCACTGAACTCATGTAGGACACCAGTTTACGATGGTCAGTTTACTGGCCTGATTCCCCTATTGGACCATGAACTAACAAACTTTTTCTCCAGCTTCATTGAGGTTTAATTGACAAATAAAAATTGTATATGTTTATATTGTACCACATGATGCTTTGATATGTGTATACACTGTGGAATGATTACCACAATCGAGCTAATTAACATATCCATCACTTCACATAGTTACCATTTTCTATGTATACAAATGTTTAAGATCTACTTTCCTAGCAGCTTTCAAGTATATAATACATTATTATTAACCACAGTCACCCTGCTATACATTAGATCTCCAGAACTTACTCTTTCTAACTAAAACTCTGCACCCTTTGACCGACAGCTCCCCTTTTCCCCCATCTGGTAGCGGCTTCTTTAGATCCCGCATGTCAGTGAGATCGTGCAGTATTTGTCTTTCTGTGTCCGGCTTATGTCGCTTAGCGTCATGTCCCCCAGGTTCAGCGGTGTCATCACAAAGGGCAGGATTTCCTTCTTTTTTAAGGCAAAATAACACCCATTTCACATTTTCTTTCCCCATTCATCTGTTGATGGACATTTAAGTTGATCCTGTATCTGGACTATGTGAGTAATGCTGCAATGAGAGTGCAGATATCTCTGTGAGATGCTGCTTCCATTTCCTTTGGGCATATAACCAGAAGTGGAATGTTCTGGATCACACAGTATTACTAGTTTTAATTTTTTGAGGACCCTCCATACTATTTTCAATAATGGCTGTACCAATTTACATTGCCACCAACAGTGTACAAGGATTCCCTTTTCTCCACATCCTCGCCGATATTTATCTTTTGTCTTTTTGATAATAAAGGATATACCGGGTTAAATAAAATATATTATTAAAATTAATTTCACCTGTTTTCTTTTTACTTCTCAAAATGTGGCTATCAGAAAATTTCAAATAACATGTGACTTACGCTGCATTGCTAGTGAGCAGCACTGTTCTATTACAGAAGGACATTTCACTTGAGCTTGGAAGGGGGAAATCAGGGAAAACTTCCTGGTAGAAGTTTCTTCTGAGTGAATAAAAAAAAAAGTCAGCATTGACTGGGCAGCTTGCCACAAGCCTGGAACTCTATATGTTTCTAATTTAATTCTTAATAACTGAACCATTGGCATTTTGTCCCTATTTTACAAACAAGGTCTCCAGCACTCAAAAAAGTTTAGCCCTTTGCCTCCGGCCTCTCAGTAACTAGTGGGGAAGTGGGGTGACCCACAAGCTCCACCGGGAAGTGTCCCCAAGTGTCTCTCCTCCAGAGAGTTTAAGAACAAGCCAGGTCTTTGTTTCGGCTCTATCCATTCTGACAAGGTTAAAATCCAGTTGGCTGAGAAGCTATTTGAGTTGTGTCATTTACAGAAAAATCAAATTATGTAGAGGCCTCTTATAATTGAGGGTAATTCAGGAAATAACTTTCTGAAAATGGCAGACTGTACAGCTGTGTCACCATTTGGAAATCGCCGAGGTCACTGTGTCACTCAAATGCCCTTCTCCAGTTGAGTGTGTCAGATTATATTCGTACAGACCGACACAGGAAAACCCCATTAGAGCATCGAGCTTACTACCCAGATTTGAATATATTGGGTCAAGAGAGGCTTGTTCCTGAAACTTCTGCCCCTAAAGAAAGGCTGAGTTAAATGTGAACCAACAGATAAGACCACTAGTACCACACTGACACCCCCCAGAGATGGGGTCTTATTCAACAACTGTTACTGAGGTACCCAACTAGATATTGGGAGTGTAACAAGCACAACCACAGGAGACTTTTAAAACATAAAAGCTGTATCTGCACATTTTCCAGGAGATGGGTTGAGTGGACATGTACCTCCACACACCACACACACACAGTGGCACTCGTCGCCTTATAAATCAGTGCATCAAGCGTGCAAATCAGCAGAGTCTGCTAGACATATAACATGAATCAAAATTGTTAGGAAGTCTGCACCATGAATACAGCTAGTAGTTTCCAGGCAAGAGAAAATCATCTATCTTATTATTATTCAACAAAATTTCAAATGTGCATCTGTAAAATGTCTGAGCCTGCAGGACAGGGGCAGAGCAAGGGCCCAGACCCCCTGAGAAAAGTCCCAGGTCCCCTAACTCCACCCAGACAACTGGTGGCTACTGATTAACACCAACTCTGACCTCGGCACTGTCCTAAAGGATTTTGAATTTCACGCACTTGGAAGACTGGTATCGTGCTCTTGTTTTACAGAGAAGGAAACCAAGGCTTGGGGAGGGCAAGCGATTGTCCCTGGTCGCACAGCTGGGCCGGGATTCCCCGGTTCCTTCGTGCAGCCAATCCTCTCCTCTGACCCAAATGGGGTCTGACTCAGTGTCCCCCATCCGTCCTGGCTTAATTGGAAATCTGACCAGGGCAGCTTCGCTGGTTTAAGAATAATGGAGCCACTAGTCATGGTGAAACAGACAGTTCACTGTCCCTGGTTTTTCACAACGGGCCTCCCTGGTCTATTGTAATTTGCAATTAACAATGAAGCATTCTCCTAAGTGCTGTGTGCAAGATCAGGTTAATGTAATATTTCATCGTTGCCAGCCAGCTGCTGGGGCTGGCAGTAAGTAATACCTTTCCATAAGGAGCCAGTCCACAACCAAATCAATTAATCCCTCTTCGGCTGGTAGACAGCTGTTGGGTCAAAGAAGATAATTAGATGGACTCATCGCTTACCAGGTGGTTGGTAATGAAGGGATTAATTGACCAGAGTTGGGGACCGCACAAGGTCTGCTCTTTCATGCATTCCCCGGTCTGCAGGACCGCCCAGCATCATTCTTCCCGGACAGCAGCTCAAGAGGCAGAGGGTGCTTTTCCCCTCCACGCCTATCTGTAGGATTGTAACTGACCCTGCAGAAACCCCCCTCTGATGTCTGGCCTGGAACAAGCCTCAGTTCTCCTTCTTGCTGGCTCCACAGGACAGTGGCTCAAGTGTCCCTTTCGCAGGGTTCCTTTCAATACTCTGCCGGGAGGCTCAGTACCTTGCATTTGTCCACAAAATGCTGAGTCTCCAACACTCAAGGCACCAGACCCACCTACAAATTTTCAAAGGAGCAGACCGAGGAAAGTAATCTGTCTCTGTGGCCCAGTGGAAAAAAACTGACACGGGGCCTTCATGCTTTGAGTTGCTTTTCTCGTGATGGGTTATGGGTTATACTGGAACCAAAGAATCAAAGATCTTTAGAACTAGAGCGGCCCTTAAAGACCCTCCAACCCAGTGCTCCTGAACCTGGCTGCCCCTGGTTGCTCACCCAGGGAGCTTCAAGAACTATAAACGCCCCAGCCCTTATCCCAGGCCAGCAAAATCAGAATCTCTGGGGGTGAGGCCTGGGCACTGGTCAGTTATTAAAAGCTCCCCGAGTGGTCCTAATGTGCAGCCAAGCTTGAGAACCACTGATCTAGTCCAATACCTTCATTTCGTAGGTGGCGATGCTGAGGTCAAGGAGGGGACGTTACCTGCCTTGGAGGAGCCGCAGAGTTAACAGGGGGCTGAGTCAGAACAGAAGCTGGCTCATAAGATGCACACCATCTTCTGCGGGCCCCACATGACCACCAACCCCGCCAGAGGGTAAAGACTACACTCTCCTCCCGGTACCAACCTACCTCTCCCGGCCTCCCTCCAGCCAGCCCCCGGCATCACCCTCACTGCAGCCACAAACCCTTCACGGTTTTCTGAATGTGCCATGGACCGTCCCACCTGACTTCGCTCCTGCTGTCCTCTCCCGCCCCCCATGATGCTGTTCCCTCTTCTCTGTCATGGGGAAGTCTCACGTATGCCAACTTCTCTCTAAAGGCTCCCATGTGTGCTGCACCTCGAAGGGTTAATTACTCCTGATTCTCTCGTGACTTTGCAAAAAGCTTCTATCATATACCACTTATCAGGTTACATTGCCTGGGTGTCTCTCGTCTCCATGCCTTTTTCCTCTATTCAATAAATGTCTATAGAAGAAACAACTTGGCAAGCATTGCTAAAAAAGCTATTTAGGTTGGGGCTAGGAGAGGTTCCCCACCCCCTTGGATTATTACAAGCTTTTACCACCTAAGACATTCAAATGAATCAGTGGCCCCCTACTTGCAAATTTCACCAAGCTGTGACATCTCATGGCAGAGTTCTTGGGGTGACTCCTGCAGTAAGTGAAAACCAAGTCTGCAGTTATTTACTGGACATCACTGGGCACCCCACACCATTCCGTAAGCCCTGGCTCTTGCCACTGGGAAGTTTACAACGGGTCCTGAGCATACTCGGGGCCTCAGCTTCACTCACTGGGAAAGAGGATCTCATTTTTCCACCCGGGAAAGCTGAAACAGTAGCCTCTTCTCATCCTGCAATCTAGCCAGGTTAGATAAGCCCGGCTCTACCACTTAGGAGCTGTGTGATCTTGGCACATTGCTCAACCCTGTGAGCCTCGGTTAACTTATCTGAAAAATGGGGTTACTGGAGATTCAGTGAGGGTTGTTGTGAAGATTCAAAGAGATTTGTGTGAAAAATATGTAGATTAGTCACTGTTGTGTATTACACGTTCGGCGAATGTTCATTTGTCTTCCTTTCTCCCTCCTTTCCTTCTATCCTTCCTGCCTTCCTCCTCTCCCCCTCCTCTCAATCCTTCCTCCTGGAGCCAACCTGATGGAAAAGTTCACTTTAGCACACCAAATACTGGACCATAAGGGGCCATCAAATAATGGACATTTCACTGTCACCCTTAGTCTCCCTGGAGACTTTTCTGCCTTCTTATGGAATTTGTTTTTCTCCTCAAACGGTTCACCCAGAAGACCTCCAGATCCCCGAACACTGACTGGTCCTCAAACACCCCTAAGAAAGCAGCAGACACTGGACGTGCCGTGTGCCCTGTGCAAAGCTCCCAGCTCAGCGCTTACACACTCATGATCGGCGCGTGGTGTGCAACGCTCTCCTTGGAACGCAGTAATCACAGAGCAAATGCAAACGCTAAAGAAAGAACCAAGCAGGGCAGGGCTGAACCACACGGGTGATGCTGTGAAGACTTCAGGGAATCCACGAGAGGACCAGGGGGTGGGTGAGGCAGAAGGACAAGCTGTCCCGCCCTCGCTGGCACTGAGGGGAAATTATGCCCTGTTAATGGCTGACGACGCAGCTCTGCCCCGTGCATCTGAGCTGAGCCAGGGTGGCCCGCAGATGTGCTCGGCCCACAAATATGCAGTTGGCAACTCCTGAACTTCCGGTGACTTGACGCCAGCTGATCTGATCGGCAATTACGTTTTATTTTGGGGCCACAGAGACAGCAGAGAACCAGGAAAATTATAAGACATCGTAGTGCAGTTTTTCTAAGAATATCGACTACAAACTTTTTTTAACCAATTGTTGTTTTAATGGTTAGGGGTTTGCAGGGCACTAAAATAAGAAAACCCTGAACACTAAGATCAGATTATAGCCAGTTTTCCCAGGGGAGGTTTAAGCCTTTGTTCAGTGTAAATCTGGGTTTGATATAATTTTTTTGTAGGGGGAATGGGGTAATTTCCGCCAAGAGAATTTTGCTAGTGACAGTGAGTTCAGCATAGATGTAAAGAAACCTAGATTTGTAGTTTGTCCTGGGGTTCAATCTTACTCTGTTTCTTACTAGCTACATGGCCTTGGATAAGTTGTATAAAATCATCGACCTCATTCCTCCATAAAATGGGGGTGTACTGCTAGCTCCGGGCTTACTATAAGCTTAGATGTTTATAAGCATCTAGATAGGATCTGGCCTACAGTATTTGGTAACTAAGATAATGCCTTCTTGCCATAATGTTAGTTTCTTATCATCTAAAATAAATAGTTCCTGTTTTTACCATCATATATCAAACTCACATAACCAGTCAGTATAAAAAAAGGAAAACATCATCTAGGGGAGCAGTTTGTTTCTAGCAATTAAGAGTTTGTCCCCTGGTACCATTCCCCCAGGCTCAGTGGCTTCAACAGCCTGGCCGGTAGGGAAATACGAGAAACTTCAACCGAGCCCAGTTGGGTGCAAAGTCTGTAAATGTCTTGAGGACACGAAACTAACTGAACTTAACAGGAACACTCACTCTCTTCTCTCCTCTTAACTCCCCAGCCCACAGCAGCCCCAATGATCACCAAGACAGTTTCTCTGAAAAGTACCACTTACTGAACTTGCGTGGGAATGGAACAAAATCGCAGCTTGTAAAGGAAGCCAGCCTAAGAAAAAACATCCCGAGACAACATCCCGAGGAAACGGGGTGATTTTCCTGCAAGGACATTTCCCTGGTTGCCGGCTAAAGGGCCAGACAACTTGCCCAAGACGTCCTTGAGGGAGGACAGTGACTCACCCGCCCACACCCTCACGAATGCCTCCCAGAGCTGCCTCTCGGAGTCCCAGGATATTGCTAAATGGGCCTGTCACCCAGACAACGCTTGGAACACTACCAGAAGGAAGAGATGGCCAGGAGAGTCATCTCTCCTTTGGTTGGTTTGCAAATGGACCAAGCAGGGTCTCCCTTGCCAGTTAACTCACTCCTGTCAACCCTGGGGTAACAAGAATAACCAGACCCAAAGGCTAGGCACACACAGCCTCCTCACCCTTTTGTGCCTAGCTCTGAGCTGCATGTAGTAGGCACTCGCAACAGAAGATGAAGAAATGAATGAATGAGTGAATGAACCCAGGAAGAAGCAAACTCCATAGGAGGCACTGAGCAAGGCACAGCACCACGTGCAACCTTGCAAGGTGGGTATCGTTCACACTGTACTGTAAATGAGCGAGAGCATTCTCAGAGGGTTAGGTAACCTGCCCACACTCACGGAGCTAGGAAATGATGAAACCAGGCTTCGAATCCAGGTCTGACTCTGAAGTCAAGGCTTCCAATGTTGAAGCCACCCTCATGACCACAAAAATGACAAATCACACTTACAGAGCCCCTGACACATCGTAATTATTCCATCTTCCAAACATTCCAGAAAGATTTTTTAGACGGGAAAACTGATACCTAAGGAGGAACTCATCATATACCCAAGGTTGCACAACAAGTTAGAGCTAAAATAGGAATTTGAACCCAGATTTTCATTCTTTCAATCACAAGTGTTTGGGGGCACCCTCACTAGGCCAGGCTCTGTGTTAGTTGTTGGGGAGACAACAGAGAACAGGACACAGACACAGTCCACAGACTCTGTCCAGAGGGGCGGCTCCTTCAGAAATAGCTCTTCCCATGACACCATATGCTGCCCGTGAAAATCCGCAGCAGTGCTTCGCAGTTTCGTTTTGAAGGAGAAAATGATCTGAGAACAGAGGATGTCAACAAAAAAGATGGGAATGGTTTGCATCTGAGGAGCCTGGGTTGTTTTCAACGTGGGTTACCAGAACCCTCTCCTTTGTCAAAGCCCAATCCTGCCTCTTCGTGAGGAGGGGGTGTGTGGACAGGGTGGGAGACTCGCCTACAATAAGCAGACTGTTTGGGCACCAAAGGAAACCCAAATATCAAATTCCCCGATGAGTCACCACAGAACCCAGTACAGAAAGCCTCGGGCAATACTGCCTCGGCAGTTACCAGGCTAATCTGGCCTCCTCTGTGCCCTAGTCACACCTTGAGACGGGGCATGAGTTAAGCTGATTAGGCCACCCATGATGCACAAACTCAGGTCAATTTTTGCAGAAGGGAGTGCAGGTGCGAGACTGGGAACAGAGGTGGGATGAGAAAGTTCTCAGGTGCATCCCTTTGCAAGAGTTCTAAGAATGTAGCACCCACGAGGCCCAAGCATTATCTTCCTTCACCAAGCACCTTGGTCCACAGAAATACAAAATTAAGAATCTGATGCAAAATGCAATCTAGAAACTAGAGCCAAAGCAGTACTTTTTAACCCTCTTTCTCTAGTGAAGGTCTGTTGATGTTGCTGCTAGTTGTAGACTCCGCCCTGGAGTCTACACGTCAAGACCCACACACACCACTGAGGCCATCGCCATGGCGACCAGGCCTCCTAACTTTGCACCTAGCTTTCCACAGAGGACACTTGATCTTGGTTGGAGCTTTTTTTGCTCCAAGAGGAATTCTTTTTCACAATTGATGGCACAGAGGCCACGTTTGCCCCCTTGTTAAACTGACGAGTCAGATTTACTGTGACGGTCACTTAGCAAGAAGTCCCTGCACACAAGGGAGTTTGCCAAACTGGTACAGTGAGGTGCGGCACGTTTGGCATCTTTGGGCTTTAATAATCCAATGTGGGAGCTGTGTGGCGAGTTCGCCCACACTCAAGCCTGCTGTGGGGGTGTCAAAGGGGAGAACGCGCAGTCCCCGCCAGCTCTCCAGTTTCAGAGGCCCATTGCTGGGGCCTGCGACTGTGCGGATCTCAGGGGTCCGAACTCTGGGCGGGTCTGAATGCTCAGTCTAGCACTAAACCGAGGCATTTCCCTAATTCTAAATATCTCTTGCTAGAATTAGAAAAACGGTGACGAAGAAAGCAACCACTGAAGACAAAATGCCAGGCAGTGGGAGGACGTTTTAAATCCCCAAAGAACACGGCTTTGGAGTTTTTAAGTTATCCTCCACCCCCAAAAAGTTGACATGTGCTAACAGAGTCCCCAGGGCTTACCTGGATCGGGTTGTAGAGCTCCTGCAGGGGGCTTCGGGACCCCTTCCGGCAGCAGATGTCCACAGCAAAGGGGTTCCTCCGCATGACTGAGGAAAGAAAGTAAAGGCTCATCAGAAATGAGCAACCAAGGTTTGTTGTCTGGCAAAGAAAAAGGCACCGAGGAGAGAAGGAGAAACAGGTAGGAAAGGAAGAGAGAACATCGGCTTCTAGCAAATTGCAATTTCCAATTCCATTCCCTTATCCCGTGGTACAGCTACCACTCTATGTTCCCAAAATTCAGGCATCTCCACACCCGGAAGGGTAGAAATCATGCTAAAAATTCTTCCCGGCAAGGTTTTTAAAAAACAAGATAGGCATCTAAAACTCACTGAAATGAAACTGTTTACAAAGACAGTGTAAAGGTTGTTCCAAAAGAGCAAGTTCTGCCAAGCACCAGGCTTGGTGACGTATCTTAAGATTCCACAGACTTCTCCCTCAACAATCAGTGACCTCTTATTCCTGGTCCCTGGGAACCTGGTCTCCCGAGAACGGTGCGAGTTCTTCCCTAGGAAGCTTCTCCCACCGGATAAGGCAGAGGCCCAGCCTTCGCAAAGCCTTTCATAAATTACGTGATTTTTAATTAAAATATCAGTTTGAGGCAGAAAGGATGAGAGTTTATGGTCCCAGGCAGATGGAGGCGGCACTTACAATTAATAAAAGAGAGGGAATTAAGTGAACTCCTCAAAACCCACCAGCATTGCGGCCACCAAGAACCATTTTCAAATGGAAATGGATTCTTTCTGTTTTCATTCTTCTTGTTCACAAAACACCTGCACTCTGTACAGCCACGCACTCACACCGTGGCTAACACACAGCCACGGGCTTGACAATTCTCTGCTGAAGGAAGAGGGAGGAGGAGATGGGGAAGGAAGGAAGGAAGGAGAGAGGGAGGGAGGAAGGAAGGAAGGAGAGAGGGAGGGAGGAAGGAAGGAAAGAGAGAGGAAGGGAGGGAAGGAAGGAAGGAGAGAGG
>NW_012148797.1:3076559-3113274 GCF_000956105.1 Propithecus coquereli | reverse complement strand
GAGGGAGGAAGGAAGGAAGGAGAGAGGGAGGGAGGGAAGGAGGGAGGAAAGAAGGAAGGAAGGAAGGAGAGAAGGAGGGAGGAAGGCCAGAGGGAAAGGGGGCAGGATAGGAGAGGAATGAATGAACAAGTGCTTTCTTCTCAAACAGGAGGTAGTTTTCTCAATGACCAATGTGATGGGAACATGACTGGAACAAGAAATACAGATCCTTTCATAAACCTAAAGAATTCATCCGCTCTGTAGTGGCAGAAGAGTAGACAGCAGAACATTCCCTGCAGCAGACAGCTGGGTTTGAATCCTGACTCTACCATATACCAGCTGCGTGACCCTGGGCAAACTACCTAACTTCTCTGTGCCTCTGCTTCTTCATCTGTAAGATGCAATGAGAAGAGTATCTAACTCCCTGGGTTGGATGTGAGGATTCAATGAGTTACTACCATATGCAGAATCCTTAAAACTGTGCCTGGCAAACAGCCAGAGTTTCAAAGTGTTGGTTATAAATTTCTGAAGCTATTCTAGATCGTACGCTAGGTTTGCACATAACAATTTATGACACAAGTTGCTTGGCCCCTGGAAGGAAGGGGGGAACTTCCCGACTCATGAGCTACCAAGTAGGCTGAGGAGAAGCTACCAGACCTGGAGCAGGGTACAGCTCAGAAGACTGGGCGGGCTGGCCGGAGGGGGAGAAGCCAGGGCCCTCTGCTCAGAAGTCAATCTGAGGTCAGAAGAGTGAGGACAGTCATCCCCACAGTAGCTGATTCCTCCCGGAGGAAGGTCTCCAGGAGAATCAAATCCTTCCCAGGTGATCCACCTTTGACTTGTCACTTTGAGCCCCGTGGAAACCCCGAAAGTAAATCATCATTCCCAGGAAACTTGAGGCCGCGTCTTCTCTCTCCTTTCCCTTGACTTCCTAGGGCAGGGGTCAGCAGACTTCCGTAAAGGGCCAGATGGCATTTAGGCTTTGCACCACGGGATGTCTGTCGTTAACTCTTCGCCTGGGCCACTGCAGTGTGAAAGTGGCCACAGACGATACGGCAACAAATGGGCATGGCTGAGCGCCAACAAAACGTCATGCATGGACGGGGAAATCTGAATTTCATCTGATTTTCATGTGTCAGGAAATATTATTCTTTTGAGTTTTTTCTCCGCCATTCAACAAAAATAAGGCAGCAGGGTTGGACTTGGCCCTCGGGGTGTAGTTTGCTGACCCCGACCCTGGAGAGCTGCCCCCAGTGTTCCTGGGGTCAGCAGTACCAGGTCCAAACACCCCCACACGCCCGCAGCCTTCCCCGGGGAGGAGGGCTCTGCAGGGAACGTCAATACATAGAAGCCATTAGAGTTTGATTAGGCCGCGCACGGCAACACTGGTTCTTTGTTCCTCCATGGTTGCCCCAAGAAGAGCGGGGGGGAAAAATTCTACGTTGTGTTTTTCTTTAATTTATTACTTCATTTTTCATTTCCACCAAAAAGGAGGTAAACTGTTAAATGCACGCAAGTTGCCCTCGGTGCACAATGACATAGCAACACTTCGGAGGAGTAAAAACAGCCATAAAACTTGTAAAATTATGCCCACGCCGTGCAAGATTAAATTCTCCCCATGGCGGCAGACAGGCTCATCCAGGCCTAGGGCTGCGCCACCGCCGCGGTGAAAACCCTACCGTGGAATCCATTAAAAGTCTGCTTTTATAGGGGGCAGTATTATTTAATTGGCTTATTTTTCTAATACAAGGCCTTTAAAATGCTTTGACCGTGGGGGGCCCAACCTCGGGGCCTTTGCCTGCAGCCGCCAGGGCCCGGTCCAGCCCTGCCCGTGACTTCCCAGGGCGGGCGCCGCGTGAACCCGCTTTGGCTCCCCAGGCCACAAAAGCCAAAGGGGCCTTGTGTGCTTTTTATGGGAACGATAACAATCCGGCCGCTGCTGGAGCACGCGCGGTGTGCCAGGGATCCTTCCCACGGGGAAGGAAGTCCCTGCGTTTTGCAGATAACCTCTCTGAGCCTCCCGTGACTGCGGTCACTCGGCTAAGGTCAGGGCCACGTTGATGGAAAGTTGGCAAGATGAGACTGGAGGCTGGCGGGCGCTGCCCAACTCGTGAGCTGAAGCCCAGCTCCCCACCGCCTGCCAGGAGGAAACAGACCACCGAGTCACAGCCCACCCCTGCCCACCTGGGTGGGACGCTCAGGTCGGCACTTTGTCTCCCACCCCTGTGAGGCCAGTAAGAGCCAGATGACTAGAAGGGACCCAGTGATCTGCTGAAAGATGGAAATAAGAGTCAAGAGAGACGAAGAACAGATTGAAGTCCCCCCAGATCCTCATGTCACGCTCCAAAACCTAGAGTTTCTCGACGTGCGCTCTACTCACTTCCTCCGTCAGATTGCTTGTTATAAAGGTCGATTTCTGGGCATGTCCTTGGCTTCGTCCCAGATTGGTTGAATCAGAAGGAGGGGAGATGGGGGTTAAGGCCCAGGAATCTGCATTCTAATAAGGTTTCCACCCCTCCCCATGGGGAAGAGGGAGACAAATCATACTTTATGCCTTCTAATTCTTAAGAATCCGATTGCAGAATAAGTAATTCCCACACAACCTGGCTCCATGTGCGTCCAAAGATAGCATGACATTTACAATGAGAGCTGTGGAACGTGCCCGGTGCTGGTGTTGGGTGAAGGTACAGACACTCCCTAGAAGCTGGGCCCCACTGTGCCCCTTCTCAGGTTCAGGCCACGGAGAGCCTTTTGGTTTCTAGGGACCACAACTGATTACAGGACTAGTCACATCCAAATGACAATAATGAGGAACTCCCATGTTGCCTGGGAGGCAAAGGAAGGGCCCGGAATATACTCACATAAGCATTAGAATATTTATCCCACGTGTGTCCTAGAAACAGTGGCCTCAGAGAAGGTTGAGTAACCAGCGCCCAGACAGTGGTGGCAGCTAGCGTTTAGAGAGTACTTGTGCTCTGCACTACTGTCCCCACTTTACTGATGGGAATACTGAGGCCACGCAGGGTTGGGTAACTTGCCTAGGTCTCATGACTAGTAAGAGGTAGAGACAGAATTCTGACCCCGAAAGAGTCTCAGCTACCACACTAGACCACGGCTCTAGTGCCACATAAGCCAAACCACCTCCATGGTTTCCTCCTAGCCTGAGACCTGGCTGGCTGGTCACTTCTAGGACAGGTGATCCCAAATGTAATCGAGTGTTACAGCCTTCATCAGAATGCCGTGATGGCAAGCTATTAATGATCAGTTATTACGCTCATTCATTCAACAATTTTTATCAAGCACCTACGATATGCCGGCACCTTGCCAGGCACTGGGTTTGGGGGTTATAGACTCTGTCTTATTCATGCTGTTTCTCTGGTACTTGGCACACAGTAGGTACTCAAAAGGTTTATGAACGATCTAGGATTTAACACTTCCTTGCAGAGCATCACAGAGGTTGGTTCTTGCCATATAGAGAGAGGAAACTGCCAGTAGCGTTGGGCTATGGTTATTTTTTTCCTTTGAAAATGAAAGGTCTGATGATCAAAAAGCCCCAAGAAAAGAATCCCTCAGGGCACGTAACAGTGGCCTTCCGCTGCCCACCCCACTGCGAGCTTTATTTATTACAACACTTCTTTTCTCCCGTCTAAACTCAAATCAATGGGATTCAAGACAGTTTTTTAAGAATCAATTTACAGTACGACTTCTCGGACCCAGGAACAGTTCTGCATATTTCAGAACTTCACACACAAATGAAGCTACAATTAAAGTCGAGCCGCTTGTGTTTGTTTCACTGGGACGGAGAGCACACTGTGTTCAAGTGGACACTCCATTCCCGGACTCCTAACGGACAGCGGGCCATGGGAAGTTTGTTCGCGACCGAGGAACCAAGTCCGCCGCATTCTCCGAGTGGCTCCCTGAGACCCTGCCAGTGCTGGAACAGAGGGGCTCCTGGATTGTTAACTCAGGTCTGAGGACATAAAGCTGCAATGCTGCGGGACCCTGAGTAGGAACCTGCCTGTCATGCCCGTCATAAAACCAAAGACATTAGGACTTCCGAGGGATCGTACAGTCCAACCCCTCAATTTGCAGAAGAAACTCAGAGAGCTTACCTGCTTGCCCAAAGCCCCCTCTAGCTAGCGGCAGAGCCAGGGTGGAAGTCGGGTCTTACAAGACACAGTAAACTACCATTTATTGAGAATTTACCATGTACCTCATGCCTAATGCAATGCTAAGCCCTTTTCTCACATCGTTTCATAAAAACCCTGTACATTTGATATAATAATATCATTGATTCCCATTTCATAGTTGAGGAAACTGAAGCCCAGAGAGGTTAAGTGACTTGTCCAAGATCACACAGCCAGTAAGTGGCAGGACAAGGAGCAAGTTCAAACCCAGCTCTATTTCCAGAACTGGTGCTCTTCACTACTTTGCCGTGCTGTCTCTAAAGCACTTTTACACATAACTTCCACCATTTTTGTGAGGTCACTTCCCTCAATATTCAAAGTGAAGCACTTCTGTACTCAATCGCCTATGTCCAAATGGGTCTGCACTCCCCCCACTAGCGAATCGACTCCAACATTCAGCTGACTTCGGCCACTTTCCAAATCTGATTTGCTAACACGCTGGGTGCGATTCCTCATCTACTCCACGCTCTAAGCGTGCAGAGCAGCAATGCAGTTGCAGAGATGTTTTCTCCAAATGCACAAATTCATGCCAGGGAACCTAGGGCAGTGCGGTCCAGCCCACCTGTCAGGACAGGACCGTGTCTGATTCAACCCCATCAAGTGGGAAGGGTGAGCAATGCCAGCTCCCCGGGGGAGCCATTCCTCTAGGGACAGGCACTTCTGCTTTGCAACTGGGAGACCCACAGCCAGCCCTGAGAGGACACTAAGTCTCCCAGCTCTCCCCTATCGCCTTCCGAGGTCACTGTGCTGAAACTAGAGTGACCAACCAATCTGGTCTGCCTGGGCCAAGGAGATCCCTAGGACAAAGGACTTTCGGTGCTAAAACCAGAAAAGTCCCAGGCAATCTAGGACGAGTTGGCCACCTATCAGTGCCAAAGGTTCAGTCAGAACTAGATTCGGGTCCTGGTTTTGCCCATCAAGTAGCCTTGGCTTGGGTCAACTTCCTAATCTCTGGAACTCAACTATACAATGCAGGGTTCCACCCTAGCTCTGCCACCAAACTAAGAGCCTCACTGTGAACGAGGTCTCCCTGGACCTCAGTCTTCTCCTTGGTCAGGTGAAGAGGTTGAACCCAGTGATTGCTAAGTCCTTCCAACTCAAAATTTCTAATTTCTAAGCACAAGGCAGTGGGACATCTCCCTGGAGAACCGGGGCTTGCAGAAGCCCTAGAACTGCCGGGGGTGAGGCAGTCAGGGTGGAAGGGGCAGGGTGGAGGCAGTGAAGCAGTAACGAGGGGTGGGGTGGGGGGAGCCATGGGCCCAGGAGAGACTGTGGAGGTGAAAGCGATACTTGGCCGTGAAACCAATTCCTGCCTGGTTTACAGTCCCCCGACCAAGGCCAGACCATGGTCGGGGCGAGGGGAGGTTTTTCAAATGGAAAGTGCCACCCTACTACTAACACTACTACTTATAGTAATAATAATACAAAAGCAGCTTTATATAGAAGCAGAGCTGCTGGTCTTCAGCTCTGGAGCCTGAGCCCCAGAAGCAGTTCTTACAAGAGACCGTCTTGCCTCAGTAGCCAGGGCTCCGGTCTGAAATGCTCCCAGGAGGACAGCAGGGTTAAGGCATCTCAGAGCAGGAGAATCCAGCCTCTACCCTACACTGTGACGCTCTCCTTAGGGACAGCTCACACTGTCCTTTCGGCCACCACTCTGCTTTTAAATGCAAAGAGAAGACTCCCTTCGAGTCACTCACCAACACTAGAACCCAAATGTGTCGTTGTGGCTAGACCTCTGGGAGGAACATTTAGAACAGGAGGACAGAGAAGACAGCAAAATAAAAGGGGCAAAGTGATGAAGGCTCCTTCCACAGCGCAGTTAGGTTAGACTTGTTCAGTCCCCAAAGGTGCCCATAAAGTCCAGAGGCAAACAGAGGTCCAAGAGTCCTCACAAAAACTGCATCCGTAGCTCACCCACTCAGAAACTGAAAAATACTAGGGAACCTGTATCTCCGTGAGATTTCATTTTATCCCAAGGAATCCATAGCGCTTTGAATCCAGACTCATGTTGAGTCTAGGGGGTTCTTAGCCCTCATCTGGTCACTCCAGCTCATTTTTAGAGGAGAAAAATGCGCCCAGGGAGGGGGCAGAGTGGCCAGAGGTCCCAGAGCAGGGCTGGAGAGCAGGCCCGGGCTGTGCCCTCCCACCGCAGGGCCCTGGAGCCACGCCCCTCGCCGGCCAAGTCCACCGCATCTCCCTGCCCCTGCCCAAGCGCTTCCTGCTCGGCAGGTATTCGGTCCATTTGTGTCAAATGAAAATGAAACAACAAACAGGTCAAGTGACCTCAAGACTTAACCAAAGATATTTGTTCTACTAAAGACTATGAGGCCAAACCGCTTACTAATAGCTAAAGAACAAAGAGGAGAAGTAAGTTAGCAGGTTTGTTCCTAACAAACTCTTCTCAAAGTACCAATTCTTCCTCAAAATGGTTTAACTGGCCTTCTTAGCCAAAGTAGCTAAAGCAAACACACAACAACATAAAGCAAAATTCACACGATATGCTTTCGTGCTGCTGTGATGTGCCTGAAATGAGCTCCACAAGTTCCTAATAAACATGAACCTTTAGCACTGTCTCTCCTCTCTGCCTCACCACCACCCAGGAGGTGGGTGCTCTCACACCCACTTTACAGACAAGCAAACTGAGGCTCGGAGAAGTTAAGAATGTACACAGTAACACAGCCAGTGAGTGGCCGAGCTGGGATTCGAACCCACATCTCTCTGGACCCAAACCTTTCACGTTTCCCCCACTCCTCTGAAATGAGATGTGTCACAGCCGAATAGATGCTTGGGACCAGAGGGGGCCAAGCAGAAAGGCAGTCCTGATTGTCGCCCCAGTGTCCTCCCACTAAGCAGGGCCTTTGGGTGCTTTACAAAACATCCGGCACACCTGTATCACAGGTGA
The DNA here is from genome assembly GCF_000956105.1 of Propithecus coquereli. Taxonomy (NCBI): domain Eukaryota; kingdom Metazoa; phylum Chordata; class Mammalia; order Primates; family Indriidae; genus Propithecus; species Propithecus coquereli. The sequence continues at coordinate 3,106,206 of NW_012148797.1, read as the reverse complement.
CTTTTTAGGAGCCCCCAGACACTGAGGGGAGAATAGAGTTCAGCCTAAGCTATCGTTTATAGCATTATCACACTTAAGCTTTCCAACTTCCCATTCCTTCCTTCACACAGTCCCTCCCACGGCGGCGACGACTCACAGCCATTAAAACCGTTTCCAGATCCCTTTCTCCTTCCTGGAGACCCTACATGCAAATTTGCTAAAGAATACTGAGGGATTTGGGGGTTTATTTGACTTGGGCATAATCTGAACCCTCATTATAGGCAATTCCATGTCAGCCTCCCCTACACTACTGCGAGCTCCTCAAAACAAGAAACCCCTCCTGAGGTCCGGCCTGTGGGAGGTGGCTGCAGAACTAAGTGAATTAAATTTTGGCAGATGAAGGTCAAGGGTGTAAATCTCAGAATTAGGCAGGTGTCTTGGCTATCGCTTGGGAAGAGAAAAGACACCACTTCCTCTAAGAGCCATGAGATTTACTGACATAGACGCCTTCCAGCGGGGGCTTCTGCTACTCAGCTTTGAGGAATATACTGTGCACGTTAAAATCTTTACCTGCCAGGAGAAGAACTGGGCACCAAATGGATTCACCACGACCAGTGGCCTCTGCAATCAACCCCTCCCTCTTTTAGAGGACTCTGGCCCATCTGCAGAGATGTGCCCAGCACAGAGAGCTGTGCCCACTTCCAAAAGCACAGGATCTGTGCTTAAATACAAACCAGTTGTCACCCTGACAGGTAGTGAAGAATCAGGCACGTCTAGGACAAGAGACCATCAGGTGCAATGACCTTCACACAAGCACAAAGAATGGATACGTAGGGTCGGGGAAAAGTATCCTCACGGAGGGGTCTGATAGAGCAAGAGTAATGGCAGGATGCAAAGTGCTATGGTATGGGTGTTTGCGTCCCCCCAACATTCTAACCCCCAAGATGACAGTTTCAGGAGGTGCGGCCTTTGGGAGGTGATTTGGCCAAGGGGGCGGAGTCCTCTTGAATGGGATTGTGCCTGAGAAAGCCCCTTGGCCCTTCCACCACGTGAGGACATTGTCCATGGAGCAGAAGCAGCCCACACCAGACACCGAATCTACCAACACCTTGGTCTTGGATTTCCCAGCCTCCAGAACTATGAGAAATAAGTTTCTGTTGTTTATAAGCCAGCTAGTTTATAGTACTTTGTTATAGCAGCCTGAATGGACTAAGACACAAAGCTCAAAAATGATCTTTCTGGCCAGCGGGGCATGCTGTCCACCCCTGAGAGAGCATGGGAGAGGGAAAGAGAGGAGAGAGGAAGGGAGAATGAGAGAGAGAAGGGGACGGGAGTGGAGAGGAGGAGAGGGAGGAGAGGGAGGAGGGGAGGCAGGAGGAGAGGTACCAGGCATTCAAAGATTAAAAAACCCTGATCCAGTCGAACCCACTCATTCTGCAGGTGGAGAAACAGACATGCAGGAGAGGAAGTGACTCGTCCAAGGCCACACAGCTAGTTATGGGCAGGACTACATTTAGAACAAGGGTCTCCTGACTCCTGGCCTCATCCCTTTCCCCTTTTGCACCCAGTTAACACATAAATATGCATATAACACCAAAACAAAAGTTTCATGAAAAACTATGTATCTTTATCACGTGCAATGAACTGATATTTTCTATTCTCTTCTATTTTTTTAAAATACTAGTCACAACTCATTACATTGATTGTATAACACACCAATGGGTTGTGATGCATGGTTTGCAAACTGTTAACTTAGATATCTTCAAAGAGTCAAGTTAGGGATAAGATTGTTCATTTAGGTTCAATTTGAGGTTGTTTATCAACAGGATACGTTAAACTTGACAAAGAGAACTCATGAGTTCCACACCTAAGACTTCCCTCCAACGATGTCCACCGTCACAGTAGAGGCCACCACTATGCCCCAGCTGTGTAGACCAAACACCCAGGATCATTCTGGACTCCTCTTTCCTCATCTGCTATACCCCACCCATCAGAACGTCTCCACCCTCACCACCCTGGTATCAGCCACCATCACGTCCCCCTTGGGCTATGATAAAAACCTCTTAACTGGTCTCCCTGCTGCCACCTTGGCCTCCTTACTCTATTCTCCACCAGTGGCCAGAATAATCTTCCAAATATGCAAATCAGATCGCAACATCCTCCCTGCGCCAAAGACCTGCCACTTTCTTAGAACAAAATCCAAGGTCCTTTCCAAGGCCTAGGACCTGGCCCCTGCCTGCCCTCACCCTGCCTCCACCATACTGGTCATCTTGCTATTTCTCAAAAATACCAGGCATCAGCCTCAGGGCCTTTGCACTCACTGCTCTGCCAGCCTGGAACACCCGTCCGGACACCGACTGCTCTCCTCTTCAATCTGGGCTCTGACCACATCGTCAGCTCCCCAGAGAGGGCTTCCCTGACACACGACCTCACACAGCCTCTCTTCTCTTTCTCTCTCCCTCTTCCTCCCCTATTTCACTGTATTCTTCTTCCAAGCACGTATCCCCTCCTGACTTTTTATTGCAAATGCTTTATTGGCTACTGCCCATCGCTACCACAAGACTATAGCTCCAGGAGCGGACGGACTTGGACTGTCTCCTCTACCACGATCCTCAGTACCTAAAAGTACCTAAATTCAGGGCCTTAATGAATCAATGAATGAATGAAAGTTCCTTGCCCAAAAAACTGTATTTTTTAAATATAGTTACTCCAGTCCAAGGTCTTTTAAACCTTCCTGATAAGAGTCATCCAAGGTATTTATTAAAAACCCTACATTCCCTGCCTCTTCCCAGCCCTCTGCATCAAACACTCCTGCAGAGGCCTGGGAAGCAGGAGCTGACCGAGCGCCCCAGGGCATTCGCATCTGGGAAAGGTCTGGGGACACTGGCCAGCCAGCCAGGAGGACCAGGTGCACACAGAGAGAGTGCCATGAAGGGACATCTGGACAAGGGGACAAGGAGAAACTCATGCCAGGGGGCCCAGCGAGGTCAGGGGAGGGGGTGTAGGTGCCTGCAAAGGACAGGCCGACAAGGCTCAGGCATTTCATTAGTTTTTTATTCGTACCTTCATTTCTTCACTGATACTTTATTAACCCAAAAAAGGATTTGAGGCCAAAGTGAGAAAGCATTCATTTGATTCTATAGTCAAACTGAAATCCCTGAATAAGATCTTCAAGGCAAAATAATAATACAACTGGGCTTTTGCTTTTTATTTTAAATTATGGTAAGATAGACATAAAATTTATCATTTTAACCACTTTTTGGTGTCCAGTTCAGTGGCATTAAGTGCATTCACACTGCTGTGCAACCACCACCAACCACCCGTCTCCAGAACATTTTTACCATCCCAAACTAAAACTCTGTACCCTTTAAATAAGCACTCCCCACTCCCCTCCCCAGCCCACGGTAGCCACCCTCTACTTTCTGTCTCTGTGAATCTGGGAACGCTAAGTACTTCGTACGAGTGGGACCACATGATATTTGTCCTTTGGAGCGTGGCTGTTTCACTTAGCATAATGTCTTCTAAGTTCACCCATGCTGTAGGATGTTTCAGAATTTCCTTCTTTTTGGGGGCTGAATAATATTCCATTGTACATACATACCACATTTTGTGTATCCATTTGCCTGTTTGGCCTTGGCCATGGTGACTAATGCTGCTATGAACATAGGCGTGCAGATATGTGCTCAAGTCCCTGCTACTAGGGTTTTGCTTTGTAAGCTATTTTGCTGGGACAGGGAGCATCGCCCTAGGTGGGACCCCCAAGCTGCTGGTGAGCCAACTGGCTGGTGGCCTCAGAGCTGCACTGTGGGGATGGTAGGTGGTTACTGGAGTGTGGCTGCCACAAGCAGAACCTCAGAACAGTGGCCTCAGGGTCAGACATCGCCAGCAGGGACTTCAGTCGGCTCTCGATTAAGAGTTGTTTGTAAGCCCAAGGGCAGGCAAGGAATCGGGATGAAATGCAGCTGGCTGGGGGGGTCTGGTCTTCCGTGGGAGACATCTGAGTTAGGGAGGTGGTGACCTGAGTCTGGGCCGGGGCTGCAGAGCCCCTACTCAGCGCACAGCTCAGCTCTGAAGAAGAAACTTCGGGCCACTGAGGCCGTTGTCCAGGAAATGGCTTGAGAAGGTGACCCCGAAATTGTTGGAGATGCCAAAATTATATTTCCTTAAAAACTCAGGATGATTTCAAATGAACTACAGAAAATGTCCTGAAATGGCAACTATATAGAGACAGAAAGTAGATTAGCGGTGACTAAGGCCAGGGCGGGAGTGGCAAGTGACCGTAAGTGGACACAGAGTTTCTTTTTAGGGTGATGGAAATGTTCTAAAATAAGATTGTGGTGATGTCTGTACAACTCTGTAAATATACTAAAATTCATTGAATTCTACACTTAAAATGGGTGGATTTCACATGGAAACAATATTTCCATGAGGCTATTTTTAAAAATAAGTATAGAAATGTTTAAGAATAAACCCATAATATTAATATTTTTTAGATTTTGACCTACTTGAGTAGATCTACTTTGCAATACCAATATGAAAGATTTAATTGACCAATTTATTTGACTAAAGATTTTAAGTTGAAATCTTCTAAGTTTACATATAATATTGGAGCACTTAAAAAACGTAAGATCCACTATATTTGCAAGTTTGAGGTATCAGATTTATATTAAGTACCTGCTTATTCGTTAACCAGGCAACTGAAGTACTCAAAAAAGACTTTAAATATATTAAATTTTAAGTGCAATTTAAATGGCTAAAAGAAGGCTAAGTGTATTGAAGGGCCAAGTATCAATCAAAGGCCCCCTAAATGTAACGGCTAAAATTTACCAGGTTTATGAATAGAAGAATAAGATTCTTAACTTAAAGGCAGGTTCCTAGATTTGTGACTTTAATTTCCTTAGAAGTGTTTTCTGTACACAGTATCACCCTCGGTGACATGAAAAAACCCACATTAACCGAGAAGAGAATTAATAGGAATTGGTACCTTCGCGCTGGCCTAAGAAGTGGGGAGCGTGAGTGTCTGGGGTGAAGAAGAACCAGCCCCCGCTCCAAACCTCAGCACGAATTCTGTCCCTGAAAACCCCCACAGTGGCAGACAAACTTTATTGTTGAGAAACGTAAGACCCTGTGGAAAAACACAGTTCAGGGAATTGATATTGGCAGTTAACCTAGGGAAGCCCTTATAAATTACATTTTATGTTCACTTAAATAAAACAGGAGAGACAGCACTGCAATACAGATCGTATTAATTATATTTTACACACTTTAAATAAGTAATTATGAGCCTTGTACAGTTAATTTTCATTTACCCTTCCTTGCCTGCTGGAGAATTTTTACCTTCTCCCCTGCAGTTTCCCGGGAATGCTTACAAATTTATTTTGCAGTGATGCAGATGACATGCCAAAATACTTTCTTCCCCGTCTGGGGCTCCAAGTCTGACTTTACGACTTGGACACGTTGACGTCTGCCGCTGGGGTTCCCCCACGGCTTCAGAGACACAGCAACGCGCTGCTTGAGACAGGCAACAGTCCAGGGAGCCTTCGTTTGAGCTACTCAAGCACGGCGGGGCATTAACCCCAAGCCTCCCCTCTCCCCTCAAGGAAGAAAGCTGCACCGGGGAACCCCACCTCACTCAGGCAGGTGTCTCGCTCAGGGCTCCCGTCTCTCCGGGCCACACAGCCTCTTCAAAGGCACAAAGGGATTGTCGCCTATCCTCTGTCTGTCTCAAGGCCACCTGGGCAAACTATGCACCTACCTAGGCTTCTGCTCTCTTTCTCCTTTCTCTGCTCTCTTCCTGGAAGGCAGGAAGGGGTCTGGCTGAGACCACGGAGCAGTATCCACTGGGGACCTCAGAAGGTGATCTTATTTGGAAATAAAGTCTTTTCAGATGTAATGAGTTAAATTAAGACGAGGTCATACTTGATTAGGGTGAGCCCTAAATCCCATGACTGGTGTCCTTGTAAGGGGCAGAGATGACATGCAGCGATGTACACAGGCAAGAAGACCATGTGAAGACAGAAGCAGAGACTGGACAGATGCAGCTACGAGCCAAGGAACACCAAGGACTGCCAGGCCTGCCAGAAGCCAGGGAGAGGCAACGAAGGATTCTTCCCTAGAGCCTTCAGAGGGAGCATGACCCTGCTGACACCTTGACCCTGCTGACACCTTGATTTCTGACTTCTATCCTCCCTCCAGAACTGTGGGAAAACCAATTTCTGTTGTTTTACGCCACGATGTGTGACAATTTTTCATGGCAGCCCCAGCAAACTAATATACATGGGTTCACATCCTGTGTGATCTTGATGAGACACTCTATCTCCTGGCCTCAGTTACCTCATCTGTAAAATGGGGAGAACAATATGCCTACCTAGTAGGACTAAATAAATTAATCCACATCAAGTGCATGCAGTAGGACCTGGCCCAAGGTAAGTGCTCAATAAACTATAATTAGTTACCATTCTGATGTCCACAACCTTGTTTTTTCTAACTATTTCCCCAAGAGAGCACCTCCAGATCCTCTTCTATTCCAACCAAAAAAAATCTCACTATTATGGACATAATACATATGCATTTATCTGTGGACCCTAAATTATTTCCCAAATTAGAAGGAACTATTACACAGTTAACAGACAGAGGAGTTGGTGACGTCTGCTGGAGGTCTAAGCACTGGGCTCTGCTCAGGATGAGTATGGAGCCAGTGCTGGATGCCAAAATGGAGCTATTGAACAGGCAGCGTGAGCATCTTTTCTGCAGAAGCAAAAGATGACCAGAAAGAGAATCTCTCCCGCAAGGAAGGACATGCTCACAACAAGAGAACGAGAGCCTTCCACGGCGGCACCCATCTACCCAACCCTCTATTTTCACGTCCGTATGTCTAGATGAGTTAAAGGAGGGGTTATCTTTTCAATCGTTCATTTGTATTATTTTCTTCTGACATCTTTCTGGCACAAGATGCCAACAGGGAGAACACTGATTTTAAGACTATCCCCACATGCACTATGTCACTGAAGCCACAAAGATGTTTACACCCTTCAAATCCAGCAATTTCCCTCTTGGAAAATTACACCAAGGGACTAATTCAACAGAAACTAAAAGACTTATGCACAAAGAGGTTTGCTATAGAATTTCCCTTCCAATGGCCAAAAATTGGAAACCCTCTAAGATGTCCCAGATTAGAGGAATAATTTCATAAATCATAGTTCACTTAGGCACATCAGTAATAAATCACAATATATTAACTAGTCAAAAATGCTACTATTATTAAAAGTGATAATGTAAAGACGTGGAAACAGGACTTAAGTTGAAGCAGCAGAATTCAATATATTCTAAAGATCAGGATTTTGGCTACATAAATATATACGCACATACAAAAGATAACATATAAAAATGAAAACAATTGTTAGAGTAGCTTTTCTGCTTTATTCCATGTCGTATATTATTCTTCCCACTTGAAAATGATAACTTCAACATAATGCTAGATCCAAATCAACTGTAAGTGTCCGAGATGCTACTGAAAACCGGGGAAGTTCTAAACAAAGACTTGGAATTTCCCCCAAGAAAACCAAAAAATTACCTGCAGCCACTGATGTGGTTATTTTTACCCAAGAGATCTTTGCAAAATGAGAGCACAAGGAGTTTGCTTACTTTCTGCACATCTCAGGACTGTAAGATGCGTAAGTATAACTTAGGTTGCAGCCACTGAAATTGTTGAAGGGGTGAGGGAGATAAAAGCAGCTGCCGGAAAAGATCCAAAAACAGATGGGGGAGGTCCCAGATGGGGATGGAGAACACACGCGTAGGCTTTGGGGAAGCTCTGCCGTGCTTAAGTGTTATTCATCTTGAAATGCGGTCAGCAGGAAAAGACCACTGCAGCTGCATCCTATTAAACATGCCCACGCTCCCCACCTCCCTCGCCCGCCTTCCCTTCTTGAATCCAAAATGCGACACTGAGCCCCACTTCACAGTCCCTCCGAAGACATGCAGGGTGTCGGAACAAACCCAAGGAAGGGACAGAAAGAACCAAAGCGGCTGCAGTGATTCTCCCCAGGGAAATATTAATATTTAGCATTTTGAGACATGTGTTTTTTTCCTTAAAAATTAAAAAGCACTGTGACAAAATGGAAAGACAGAGTGCCATCTTTCTCTAGAAAGTAAGAAAACCATGCACAAGATGCCCTGTTGCCTTGAGAAGCAAAAAGCCCTGACTCCCCGTGTGCAATGCACACGTATAGGCTGTGCTAGGTATCAAAATTCCCTCAAAGTCAGCCAGGCAGGTCTATTTGTTCAGGCGAATGAAAAAGCTGTAAAACAGCAAAGAGGTGTCTGCAAATGGTTACAGCTACAAGAGGCCAGCTGCTGTCTGTATCTAGGGGAAGTGGCCAGATGTGGTCGAAGGAACCCGGGTTCGGATCTTGCTGTCACCTACGATCTGGGTGACCCAGGAAGGAGGGAAACAGTACAAGCAGAACATATTTGGAGTTCTGACTCTACGCCACACTGAATGCAGGCTCTCTAGTAACGTTATCTTATTTAACGCTCCCGTCCTTGCTACCACCCCAAGACGTGTTATTTCTATTGCACAGATAGGAAACAAACTCAGAGAGGTTCTTGGTACAGGCACGCAGCTAGTAACTGACAGCAGGTAGATGTTCATTATCCCTCGGCGTTACCAACAGTGATGTGGGAGGGGAGCGAGAGCAGATGGGAGAGGAAACACACACAAAGTAGTGCTTGCAACGCCAGGTCCGCCCCTTAGTAAGGGTAATAACATGAAAACAGGGGCTGGGTGTAAGTTACTTAGTAGAAGTAACGGAGCAGGGGCAGTCTGTCTGACATAGCTGGGTCAAAATGTTGACATCAGAGTGTTCAAGCACACCCACATGTGTGCACACACGTGCACATACATGCATAAACACACACACACACCCCAACACTGATTTCAGCACCAGGGAGCAGGGCAAGGTGGCCAAGGGCAGGCCCTAAGGGTGTTGGGATTCCTGCTCCAAATGCTGGCCACTAAGCGGCTGAGGGACCTTCTGCAAGCCTCCTCACCCGTGTCCCAATTCTCTTCTCACTGATAAGACGGGAATAATGAGCGAACCTGCCTTAGAAGGTTATGAAGAGGATGACAAGAGATAAAAGCACTGAATACATTGGCTGCCACAATTCTAAGGTGCACGTTTCCATGTTTTGACTTCTCTGAAATCGATACGCATCTTATAATCACAGCCCTCTTAGATGTGATAAAACAGGCTCTAACAGTGATGCCGTAGTACAGCCCCCACCGCCTTCACAGATCCCGAGACCTCCCTCCACGCACAGCCCTGTTGCAAAGCCCAAACTCCTGGATGAAGTGAGCTTGTTCTTACTCTCCCTCTCTCTCTTTTAATTTGCTGCAAGTTTCATGCTTTGTTTTCCGAGCCAAGACAAATACCCACAAATCCAAACGGCGAAGTGCCGCAGCATTAAAATGCACCGTGCCCTCCGAGTGTGCAACCAAAGAGAAGAGCTCCCCGAGGTGCAGACAGGCAGCTCCAGGCTAACAGGCCCTCTGAGACAGCCTGTGCCCAAGCTACTCGTCAAGAGGCCAAGGTCCCTGCCCTGGGTGTGGTGACAGCAGGGGGAGTCTCCGCCAGGGTGGACTGAGGCAGTGGGTCTTCGGCAGGATCAAGAACGACCCTCCATAATAAGACCCTCCTCCCAACAACTGCCCCAGCCTTTGCTGAGGTCAGAGATCCCACACAGTGTTCCTTTAAATCAATGGCTTCCAGTAATTCTCCAATATTTGGCTGCTAAATCAAATAATAACCAGCTTTCTCAAAATCTGAAAAACCACACATCGAAAACAGATAGTTAGGGATAGAATTTTCTCAATTATTAAGCTTTCTCCCCCCAAAAACCTTGTTAAACAGTTAACATAGTTATGCATGAATCATATACAAATAGATACACATAAACATAGATAATACTAATATCTTAACAAATATTAATGTCATGATGACTTCCAGATGATCTGCCAACTGACCAAGTTTGAGGTTGTTCCTGCAGCAGACACAAAGGAGGTCAACAGCCCTGGGAGCAGGTGCCAACGTCCCTGAGAGAGAGGGCGCTGGAAGCATCAGTTTATCAGAGGTTCTACATGGAAAATGCTGGTGGGAGAAGTGGACATTCCAGGTCACGTGTTCAGAGAGGGAAATCGGGACAGAAGAGGAGGGCCACAGAAACACCAGAGCAGGTGGGAGAAGCACCTGCAGTTTGCCTTTCACTTCCTTCTAATCTCAATAAAATGTCAATATTCCACGCTTCACTTGCTTTTTGCAATGAGTGTGTTGGGACCGAAACTTGTTTGCTCAAGCAAGTTAAATGAACACAACACTAAGAAATATGAAAAGCCCCCTTCCTTCCAGTGAAGTAGGGAGCCTCAGAGGACTGAGCATCCATTTCTTGACAAAGATCCTCCTGGCCCAGCTACATCCTAGAAACAAATTATAACATGTACAGGGAAAGAAGAATGGTGTTCCCCAAACTTGCATGGGGCACCATTCTAGCCCTGGTGTAGAGGTTAAAGGCTAAGTTTCACAGCTTTCTACCATTCTCTGACTGTGTCTCACATACTGAGTATTCATTTTTTCTTCCCTTAATTTATCCACAATCTACATGTCTACAGTGCATGAGGGTTTAAAACTCCAACTGAAAATAAGAAATTATGTCCCACGTTATCTGGAAACAGACCTAACAAACATATAATTGACCTAATTAGCCCTTTTTAAATGCCCCACACTTTATTATACCAGCCTGTACATATGAAAACTTTGGGTTTCACTGTGGCTGAACAATAGTAGAAACTTTAGTCAAATCCAGAAACCAATCTTTAGATTCGATTTTCTTTTATACTCTGGCTTCAGTCTGGAATCTTCTTTCTTGTTACCAGAGACCACAAAAGATATTTTCTCCTCCATACCCTTAATGTAGGGGGAAAAGTCATAAATGATTTCTGGCTTCAATCCTTAATGAAATAACTGGAGGGCCTTGAAAACAAAAAGGCAATGATTTATTGAAAGCTCAGCCCCTTTTCTTCAAATGTCCATTAGAATAAAAGGGACTGGTTACTTAGGGCTGATCTGTGTGATCGTTGTCCGTGGTCTTCAATTATAAATAATGGTTTCACGTATCCTTTGATGATCAAAGCTGGTGGAGAGTGTGTTGATTGATCCAGATGACTCAAAAGCAGCAGATGGCCCAAAACATCCCTTCTGCTCAGCGTGGCGCTACTGGATAGGATCCTCAGACATTTAGCTTTTATCTCCAATTAAGTTCGGCCATTAAAGTTATGCAAATGACCTTGTACCTCTGGGGTACAGGCTGGCTGGGGGTAGTCAGACAGCAGAATTGGGGCTGGGAGTGTGGGGGATGTACCCAGGGGGGTACACCCACACCCTGGTAATCAACAGTTACCCATGCTAGAATCTATTCATTCTCTTGAAACTTCATTTGAGATAAAATAGTATGAGAATAGCCCATTCCTGACATGGGAACGATAACAACGGATACCTGTTTAGCTGTCTGCCTGTTCCAGTGTGTGTTCCACACTCATCTTCACTGCCTCTCATTTTAAAGACGAGCAATCCGAGGTCAGAGAGGTTAAGTGCTGCACCCAAGGTCACAAGATGAATCATTGGCATCTCCACTCTAAAAGGAAGGCTCAGCGACATCATGTGACTTGTCCAAGGGCAAGAGCTAAGTGGCGGGGTGAGGCTCAAGCCCAGGTACATTAGACCCAAATCTCGGTCTACCTCCTCTACACATTAGTTGCCTCCTAAATGAAGGTTGAAAAAAAAAGATGGGGCATGCATAGAAAAAACTATTCCCTGAGCATCCACATGGTTCTGCGAGCACAGGCACCAAGGAGTACAACAGACCAGCCCTCGCTGAGCTTCAGGGCAAGCAGGGCTTCTGATCTTCCTCCAGCACCTGTCTCATTCTTTAAGGGTAACAAGGAAACAGGGGTTGTAACCAAGCCCCTTGAAAAGTATCTGGGCACTTACTCATTGCCTCTTCCCGTCAGAGACCTCGTCACGTTTCTTTTGGTATCTCCTATTTTGACTAGGGCCAAAACGGGCCCTCAATAAACATTTCATATTTGGTGAATTAAGGAATCCAGCCTTGAAGCTGAGACAATTGCACGTCACAGGAGCCTTAAACTTTCCTAGTGTTCACAGATAACTTTGCTAAGTTCGTTCTATAGCTTACATCCGAATCACTTCCCAGACTGCAAGGACAGGGACTAAATAATACCAGAATTCCGGGACAGGATAAAGCATGCCAGAAAGCTGATGACTCAGTTCTCCACTTTTCAACTCACTGTGCTGCCATCCTGGAGAGAGAGCCAACATACCCAGAGCTCTCATCGGGGCAGAGCCAGGGGGTTCCGAAAATGCAATCAGAAAGACAACGATCTTAGGAAAGAGACTCAAACAGAAAGGTCTGCTTAGAAGCAAAGATCGATCCTACCCAAACACAGGAAATGAATAATGGAGAAGTCACCAAACGTATAAAAGAATTTGAAAAGAACACTCGATTCAGGAAAACTTATCTCCAGGTTTATTATGCTGCAAGCCATCTAGCTCAAGGGAACTCGGAGTTCAAGGACTAGGAAGGTCTGATACAGTGCAAAGTCTACGGGCCTGGAGACCGGGAAGCCAGGGGTGGGCTGAGTTCCTAACCAGCAATGTGACCTTAGGTAAAGACCTCCCTTCCTGGGTCTTGATATCCTCGTCCATAAATAAGTCTGTATAAGATCTCTTCCAGCTGCAGAATCCAACACTGCTGTGCCTCTCGGCCCGCTCGCTGATCTAATGCTGTCCCCTCCACCGCAGTGAAGCTCACCAAATTCCACTGGCAACGCGCTCCGGCCCCGAACAGGCCAGCTTTTGTGGGCTTCCCTCAGCGCGTGGTAACCACAGAAATAAACCCAAATACACCCAAAAATGTAAATGGGTCGTGAGTGCTGCTTCGCTTATGAAGTCAGCAGTGTGAAATGTATAACAAGATTGTCCACAGATCTTTTGTTGACATGTGGTAAGGAAAATCTCCTCTTCAATATAAAAAGGCCTATTTGTTCAGTTCTCAACCAGGTCGGTCTTGAGTCAGCAGCATTTGAAACTCCAGCTCCAGCCTAACCGTAGGCTGCTCTTCCCCGACACGCACGCAGGAGGGAAACTTGGCTTTTTCAGAGATATGCTCTATTCTGCCCTGGGAGCCCGGGGGAGGCAGGCAAAGTTGCCCTTGGCATTGACCAGACAATGAACTCATCATTCTGCTTCCCTAGAAATAGAAACTGAGCATTAAACATAGCTCACCAGCGTCTCAGACTGAGGTTAAGTTGCTCCTAAGAAAGGCTGGGGTGGGAATGCTTACTTAACACGTGATAATGCACCCCATCGCCCCAACAATCCCACCACTCCACCGTCATCTGAAAGCACTTATTCAGCGCCCAGTGTGTGCACAGGCATTTCTTCCTAGATTTTCCAAAGGGAGCCCTCAAGATTGGGCTACACGTACAACAATGTGAATGTACTTCATGCCATTCAACTGGACACCTAAAAAAGGTTAAAATGATCAATGTTATGTTACACATATTTTACCACATTTTTTTTTAAATTAAAAAAAAAAACTGGGCTGCAGCCCCCAGACACAACAGTGACACTGATGCAAAATAGAAACAGCCGGTTGGTGAGATATTTCCTGCACGTCCCCAGTGTCTGGGGCTGATGATAATAACCTCTCCCCTGGCCCGGAGGTAACCATGGTCTTTTGTTTAAACATCACATCCGCCGGAGCCTGAGACGGAATCCGCCGCCACTGCCACCCCTCTCGGGGCCTGAGTGCTGAGGTCTAGACCAGTGGTTCTCCAACCTGAGTGCCCCTCAGGACGGCCCGGGGTGATGTCAGTGCAGATCCCCTGCCCCCAAAATCAAGATCCTGAATCACCAGATCTACCTCGGAGCCTAGAAATATGCCCTTTTAAAAGTGTTCCAGGTGAGCTGGGGGAGCAGCGGGCTGCACAGAACGGGGTGGATGAACCAGACGCAGCCCTTGCACAGGCTTTGGAAATGGCCCGAGGGGTGGCCGCGGCCGCTGCTCTGCTCTGCCCTCCAGTTCAGGCGTCCGCTGCTCTACTCCAGCTTCAGGGGGGCCCCTCACCGAGTCCTTGAACCAGTGACAGCCACACACACAAATGCAGTTCTGCCACCTTTCCCACTCCAACGGACTATCAATCAGAACCAGAACACTCAGATTCCAGGCCCAACCCTCCTCCACACCCTTTTCATACCACACCTCAGTCTTCCCCCTCTGCAAAATGGGCTGATGACACCGGCCCTGCCTGCCTAGAGGGCTGCTGTGAGTGTCATGGATTCCAGCCCCCATTCTCCCACCCACGTGACTGGGCTCTCTGTTTCACCTCTCTGGGTCTGAGCATCACATCTTGAGTGTGGGAATAAAAAGTACTTATCTCACATGGCTCTCGTGAGGACAAAACAGGCTGATGCAAGAAGAGCGCTCAAGCCCCTGAGAAGCACACGGTGAGCACGTGATGCACGTTAAGTACCGCCGTGCTTGGGAGTGTGGTGCACTTAGACGTACTGTACTCCGGAGAGAACAAATCTGAGAAACAGAAGTTTTCACACTTTAATTAGTAAAGACCAAAGCGCGTGCACGGAGGATGTCCACCCCGTGATTACAAATCACGGCTCTTTGGCTTCAAGGTGACAAGAATGAGTTTTAGAGAAGCCAACCCTTTTATTTCAACTGTGACTTGAGGCCAAGGGATACCGCAATAACCAACTATTGAGCACGGCTGAGGGCGGGAAGGGCACGCAAGCCCTTCAGATAAAGCAGGGCTCCCACCCTGCTGTGTGCAGACAACCTCCCTCATCAGGGAGCCGCACGGTGGCTCGGTGTCCCTTGTCTGGCCGGCCAGCCAGCCCACGCGGGCCGGGCCGCAGACACGCTCCACTAGACCCCACAGATGTCGCCTTGCGGCCACACAGATCCACTCACAGGTCTCAGAACACACCCAGGAATTTCTGCTCCTTCGAACAATCGAGGTGTTCCTGCTTCCAGGCCTTTCTCTGCCTTTTTAGTTGCCTCAGCCAAGACGCCCTCCACCCAGATTAACACGGGCCCGGGGAGACCTTCCAGGCACGCCCCTCATCCCACGGCGAGTGTCTCCTCAGAGCCCTAGAATGGCAAGCTCCCGGGGCCTCTTCCGTTCACGGGGAGACTGGCACACAGCGGGCGCTCAGCAAATACGCACTGACTGAGTCGTATGTCCTATTCAGAGTGAACATAAAACCCAGTCGCCCTGGGGTCATCCCAGTTTATGCCGTGGTCCCAGAGTCATTTTTCATAGCTCTAACAAGCGGCTGGGTTTGATGATAAATCTTGCACTGTTCTGACAGGAGGTGCTATAGCCCAGGCTTTAGGAACCAGAAAGTTCTAGAATCAAACTTCGGTGTCAGTCCCAAGCAGACACTTCCTGCTGTGTGATCCTCAGCAAGTCACAATCCTCTCTGATCAAATCGTCCTCATAGTATTTCGTGGACACTGAAGACAGCACGTGTGTGTGAGCCCTGATCCGTGGGACGTGGCAGGCATTCGGTAAATGCTATTATTAATAATAATATTGTTTGTCCTCTGAAGACAAACTGCCGAATCCACCACCTGCTAGCTATGCAACCTCAGCCAATTAACCTGTCCTCTCTGCCATTTCCTCATCTCTAAGATGAGAAGAAGAATTCCTAAGCTCACGGGGCTACTGTGAGGGTTCAGAAATAGCATTCAGGCAAAGCACAGTGCCTTGCACATCCTGAAACCTAATACACAGGAGCAATTATTAATGTCCTTATTATTGCCACTCCTCAATTCTTGAGTCGCTCGGAGGCAGGAACCCTGTGTATTCGCTACTGCGTCCCTGACACTAAATGCCTGGCACATTTTTCTGGAAAGAAGCAAAGGGAGTGGGCATCTTTTTGAGGTCATCCCACACTCATCACCAGCGTGCTCAATTCCTGATTTGAGAGAGATGCGGAGATGGGACACAGAGAAGCTGCGTGGCTTGGGTGGGCTGCACAGCACCACAAAGGAGGAAAGAGAACCTGCGGGGCGTGGGGAGGGTTTGCAGATGGCAGAATCCCCAGCTGCTCACACACCTACTCGTGGGAGGAGGAGGCTTGTGAAATGTTAAAAATGAGTCAACTTTCTCTTAGACAACGATAACGACGACGACAGTGATGAAGGGAAGAGTAAACAGGGCGTGGGTGGGGAGAAACAGGCACCCGAACCCGGCTCCGGTGAAACTTAACTCTTTGGCAGGGGGAGTTGGGGGGAGGCACTGATTTAACTGAGATCCTCCCAAATGGGCTGGACCACAGCTAGCTCACAGACGCTCACTTCAGACCTCTGACACCACCGGAGCGATCCAACCACAGGATGCGTTTGTTTTGTAAGTTGTCAGATATGTCAAGACCGTTAACTGTTTCTGCCTGAATTTAGCAGTTTAGTGGAGGGGGCTGCGCAGATGGCCAAGCGCTCGGACCGCACGCAAGGGAGCTCCTTGCACAACGTTGTGCTCTTCCTCCCGCTGGAAAATAAGATTAGGAAGCAGAATCGAGAGGTTGCACTGAGCGCTGAATCTCAAAGGGGAGCCAAAGGTCGGGGGCTCCCAGCACAGTGTGGTCCATGGTATCACCCCAATACTGCACCACCATCACCTTCCACACCACGGCTCACCCCCAGCCGCTGGGACAGACGGATGGATAAGGGGCCACCTGGGAACCCAGGAGGCATCCCACAGAATTTGGACCCACAAATCCCTGGTTTGGAGTCTCCCCATTTCATTGTGTTTTTGTCCCAGGCGTCGCAATTCCGTTTCCAATCAATCCAGCATGTCTGCTGTGCCCAACAGCCTACGACAAGGTCAGCCACGAGCTCTGTGTGATGGAGATTACAAAACGGAATCGGACGTCCTCTCAGCTCTTCCTCTTGGTTTTGAAAGTAACTGCTCAGAACAGAAAATCAAGAACAAGAGGGACGACTGGTCTCTAAGTAAACGGTCCACAAATCCTGGTGACCTTTCCTTGGAACAAATTCAACAGGTTGCATTTGTCACGTGCCCTTTTGTATTCAGAACATAAAACCGTGGAGTCTCATAAACTGAGCTCTAGCGGACGAATGCGGTAACTAGCCCGAGGATGTCTCCGCCAGAATACCCAAGGAGAGATGCTTGTCGAGTTTTGTTTCAAGTGCTCATAGTTCTCAATTGTGTGGAAACCAGAGCCAGACTATTGGGCTCAGTCCCGGCTCTGTGACCTGGATTGGTTACTGAACCCTCCCCATGCCTGTTTTCTAATCTGCAAAATGGGGATGAAAATATTAATCCTTACCTCTCAGGAGTGTCGTGGGGATTAATGAGCTAATATATGAGAACACTTAGAGGATTACCTGGCATACTCTTAGGTACTTTATCCAGTAAGTATTTAATAAATGTAGCTATATATATAAGACAGCACTGCCTTAAAGAGCTAATGACTTACTTGTATTTTTAAGATCTCCAAGATCTCAGCTTTTCTGTTAGAAGCAGAGAGGCAGTATAAAACAGTGGTTAAGAGCACGAGCTAACAAACCACACTGCCTGGAATTGGATCCCAGCTCTACCTCTTTTTCACTGTGTGACGACTTAAGTTCCTTAACCTCTCTGAGCTTCAGTTTCCTTACCTTTAAAATGGAGATAATACTGTCTTCAGGCTTAAGTGCAAACCACATGGTAAACAACAGCAAAACATGACGTTTTGTGGCTGTCGTTGTATTTCTAGCAGAGGTCCCATCAGCAGCTCCCATGGTCACATTTGTAGAATGTCAAGGTGCCACTACAAGTCTCAGGGGGCAACTAGGAAGCCAGCCATTCTCTTCCCACCTCAGCTCTGTTGGAAGTTGCCGACTTACCTGCTCACCAGTGAATGTGTAGCAGGGAGAACTCAATTAAAATTGGCCAGAGTTCTTGCTGCGGTCTCCTCCGAGCCCATCCCAGAGCCAGGCTGAGGGCCGAGGGGGCAGACAGAGGAGCTGTTGCGAAGACAGCAGGAGGGGGGCCCACCGGCATAGGACCCTGGGCTGCTCCACGGCAACAGTGGCTGCCAGACAGCAGAGCAGCAGTGACATGCCACAGCGAGAGAGGACAGCCTGATTCCTCTCCCCAGGCAAAGCACGGAGCCATCCATGAAGCAGGAAGGCAAGAAGACCCCAGCCCTAAACGGCAGCCCTGGTCATGGGGCCCAGTGTAACCTTTCAACTGCTGGCATGAAAAGGCAACAGACATGCGGGTCCTTCCCTGTGGTGACCTGTCCTGAGAAGCCACAAATGCATGCAGAAGTCTGGCCTCTACCTTAGTCTGTTCCTGCTGCTATAACAAAATACCTTAGACTGGGCAATTTATAAACAACTGAAATTCACTGCTCACAGTTCTGCAGGCTGGGAAGTCCAGGTTCAAGGCACCAGCAGATTCAGCGTCTGGTGAGGGCCTTTTCCTCCTAGATGGCGCCTTCTGTGTCATCACGGTGGCAAACAAGCTCTCTTAGGCCTCTTTTACAAGGGCACTGACCCCATTCCCAAGGGCTCAGCCTCCCAGTGCTATTGCCCTGGAGATCAGGTTTCAACATATGGATCTGGGGGACACAGACATTCAGACCACAGCAGCCTCTTCGCCCTCCACTCAGCTGATCAGGCCCCCGTGTGGGCCTGGAACCCTGCGCCACACGGCCAGTCATGCACAAAAGAATCACAATCGAGCTCATGACAGAGTGGAGCTGGGAACGTCCCACTGGGGACAAAACAAAGTGCTTCCACAGGAGTGACGCTAGAGCTTCTGGGGCAGGCAGCAGAGGGAAAGGTTCCCGGAGGAGGGAGCAGGACCTTAGAGGACACAGTGACACAAACCCAATAAACGTCCACCCAGGGAACAGCTTTCTTCCCAAAAAGAAACTAATCATTGAAAACAAATCTTTCTCTACTTTCTAAGAAAAGACTGCATTTTCTGCCAGATCTGATTAATCTGAAAGATATTTTGTATTAACAACTACACCTTCTCGCCTACCTAAAAATGTCCCGATTTGTCAGTCGTCCTCCATCTCAGATGCATATTTCCTGTTCCAGGGGACATGGCCCATCTGATCCATGTGGCTCAACTTCCCAAAGATCCCTGCAGCTCTAACTTGGCCGGCTTAAGTGGCCATGATATTTTATCAGTGCGATAACAACACTTTAAAGACGTCAGCAAGTTTTGCAAATTGGTCCTGGCGGGCAAGTTCAGATATCAAGGGGGTGGGGGGAGACTTTATGAGTTTCTCCATCAGGACCAATTTGCAAAACTTGCTGATGTAAACTTTATGTGTGTGTGTGCGTGTGTGTGTATTTATTAACCCACCTAAAATAAGGCCTGCCTTGAGCTAGATACTTAAGACTGTGTGTCTCAATTGCTGTAACTGTCATAGATTTTCTCAGGCTCAGGCACTATGGGGAAAAGATTCTAAGGTTCCACTCAGGCCCAGCATGGAGAAAGGTGTTGTGATCCATTAGTGATGTCTGCCGTGGTCACAGTAAGGGCAGCCATGGGAGGGGTAGGTATCTGCTGGTCCCTGGATCAGCTGCAGTGTCCTCCTGATAGTTCTAAGATCCTGTATAATCAGCTGAGTTCCAAACAGAGGGTAATTTAGAATCTCTAAAGGCCTATTAGTTCAAATGTTCTGAGCATTGAGTTATAAGGGCCACACTCATGGGTTGAAAGGAGTCCCTTTGCTGCCAATAGAGGGGAAATGCTATCTGTGTTGAGAGGACCCCTCCTGAACCCACTCTCAGAAGCTCCCTGCAAGCACAGACCACCGGGCCCACAGGTGGGAGTCACAGTTTCTCCTCTGCCAGTACCTGGTGAGATGGAGGAATGAGTTCCCAGCATAAGAAACCAAGCTATTGAGTCATAACAACTTCTGTGAGAGTCTAAAATTATTTCCATCATGGGCAGCCTTCATTTTACAGGCAGACCCACTCGATGCAACTTAGAAAAAGGAAAAGAGAAAGGAGAATTTCACACAAGTGACAACAATGACTTCTACAGAGTCTGAGACAGGGCTTGGGGGAGGGAATAGAGAGAGAAATAATTTATGGGGAACCAAGAAGCCTCCAAACCTCTCTGTGAGGAACATTCTAGATTCCCACTACAGCAGTGACCCTCAGGCATAGGGTCATGAGGTTAACCCTCATAAAGGTCAGATGGCCAGGGAATGGCTTCCAAGCCCTTCCTCTTTGCACGCCGCTGTAATGCCAACTGGACATCCTGCGCTGGGTGGGCTTGGGGCAGGGCCAGGATGTCTAGAACGCGGACAGGCCCTGGGAAGCAGAGCCTCAAGGGGAAGCACGAAGGAACTCGAATGTGGCCTCCACACCACCCATCCCCCCTTTCTTGAAACAGGTGGCCAACGGGGGTCTGCAGGCGCTGCCCCAACTTCGCAGCACCCACTGCCACTTCCTGTGGCGAGCACAGCCGAGGGACGTGCTGTGGCTGCTCTAGAAAAGAATGGTACACCGTGTTCCTACATCTCTAAGAGATGATCCAGAAACCTGCCCCATCTCAAGGGACTGCTGAGAAGGACAAAGCACCAAGCACAGGCCAGAGCCACGCGATCCCCTGCCCCCCCCCCCATCTTCTCTCCTCCTGCGCTTGCTCTGTTCCCTGCAGCAGGCGCACTCCCCACATATCGGTGACAGAGAGTCTTGCCACTGGGGGCTTCCTGAGCCGCAGGCTAATACCAAGTAGACAATTTACAAAAATCCTAGAGAACATGGAGGCTGCTGAGGGGGTCTCTAGGGTCCCTTCCAGGATGGGAGTTCAGAGACACCTACAGCTGCTTTCTGCTCCTACCACCATTTGCTACCAGGAAGCTTTTAAGTCTGTACCACGGGAATCACCCCTGTGCATGAAAGACAAGTACCTTACTGGGAGATAAATCGTACACTGATTCCCATGTTGGACGAGCCCATCCCCAGGCAGACGTGGGGAGAGAAGAGGTAAGCCTGGATGAGGTTTAATGTGGGGAGGGGACTAGGCTCCAAAAGCCTTGAACGGTCAGGGGCTGTCCCAGATTGGGAGCCACAGAGCGGCAGAGCCAGGAGCCACAGCCAAGCGTTTGGACTGTAGGGTGTGAGCTCTTGTAATGTCCCGGATGGGCTGGTGCCCACAGGGAAACACCAAGTGCCTGCTGAACCATGAAGACACATGGAGGCGGCCCAGCGGGGAAACTCGAGTCTCGGCCCACTTCAGGGTGTGCTGGTCCTTGGAGCTGCAGGGAGGGAGGAGACTAGCGGGAAACGGGGTCCTGTTAGCGTTCCCGGAGGGAGAGACCGAGTCCACCTTCCCTTGATGCCTCCATGTCTCCACACCGTTCTCAGATAACCGTCCCGAGAACACAGTCCAGCCTCACCCTGGCAGTGCCAGGCCCCAGAATCGCTCCCACAGAGGGTCACCAGGCGCTGGCTGTGGGGTCACAGAACAACCGAGCACCCAGTGAGGAACAGTCACCACCCGACACAGCCCAGAGCCAGGCAGAGCCTACCCTGGACCCCTCCCGACCCGCCGACTCCAACACCGTCATCAGAGTCCCTTTCGTGTGCGCTGAACACCACCCATGGCAACGTCCACGGGCCACTCCCACCGAGTCCAGAATCAAGCACCAATCCCCGCCCCTTCCCACCAGCCCAGCCCAGGCCTAACATGGGTGGTTTATTTATTGCCAGTTCATCATGGAAAAGGTCACGTTCTGTGAGGCTACAGAGCAAGCTAAAATTAAGCTTACGGATGAAAGGCTGTTATGATTACTGAAGAATCCATGCAGAGAGCACTGGAGATAGTGAAGGTAAACAGAAAAAGTCTTTAAGCGCTTATGGTGTGCACCAGGAAATACTGAGATGAATGAGAAAGACAAAGGTGTCCAAGCTTTCTTGGGAGCCACACCGTCCCCCAGGAAGAAGCGTGGAAGACGCTCTAGTGGAAGAGACCACAACTAATACCACGAGTGCTCACTCATGCTGGGTGTGGCCTAAGCACGGTACATGCCAGCAACTCATCTAAACTTCACATCAACCCCCTATTACCATCAGGCCCATTTCACAGAGGGGGAAACTGAGGCACCAAAATGCCAAGCAAATACAGCAGAGAATCAAAAATGCCTCTCTAGCCCATTCTGTGCTTCAGAGGTGCCAAGAGGCAGACAAATGCTCAATCGCCATGAGCTGTCACCTCTGTCTCCCACTTGAGGCGTGAGCATTCACAAAGCATTGTCCCTCCTCCTGCTCCAGTGGAGCCTCCAAAGACCCAGCCCCAACTGCAGCTACAGGTCCCCAGGCAGGCCAGGTAGGCTCTCTGGTCCTGGGGACACAAGGATTGGACTCAGTAACACCAAAGCCCCTTCACCTCTAACACCCTCCAACTAACCCAGGACACATAACCTTTAATTGGATAATGATTTTGATAACATTGAGAAAATGGTGCTGAATTCTCAACACACTAAACCTGACCCATTTGCAAAGTAATCGGAAAGCGCAGTCACGTTAGCCCGAGGAAATGTTAGAGTGGGGCCAGCCAGGACTCTGAAAGGCCAAGAGCCCTGGCCCCTACCTCTGCCCGGTGCCATTTCCTGTCAGAGAAACTCAGGTGCAGGGAAGACGGCCTCATCTTCTTCGTTTTCACAGTGCTGCAGGTGACCCCTGAGGGCAGCAGGGAGTCTCGATCCCATGGAAACCTTTATTTCCCAATCACATCCATCCACCTGGAGCCAGTCCTCCTGGCCCTACCTGCCCGGCCTGTGTGGGACCTGCAGCCCCCTCCTGCCTGAGAGCAGAGACCCCTTCCCCAAGGCCCGCTTCTGCCCTTCGAGTCCATTCTGTGCGGATGACGGCGTCGTCAGGAAAACCACCAACCAGAGCACCAGTGTCACTGTCCGTGGCGATGGTCTTCCCAGAAATATGGCGCCAGCCAGGAAGGAGGGCAGCAGAGGGCCCAGCCATATCCAGGGCAGAGACACCGGCACTGGAACCAGGAGACCCAGGCAGCGTGAGGGGGAGTATTTTCCCTGCAGCCCAGCGTTTCCAAGTCCGCGTCCCTCCTCTGACTTCCCTAAGCCTCAGTCTCCTCATCTCAAAAATGGACCTTATAACAGGACCTACCTGGTAAGACCGTCGCGAGGACTCACTGGAAATAGCGCAGGTGACACCCTCAGCACCGTGGCTGGCACAGACCAAGCACTCAGTGACAAAATCCACCGCCCAGAAAATGCAAGGTACTGTTTTCAACGAGACTCCAGCGGAGTAAAATGCTTTCCAACTCAAGCTGCCTCTCACCCCTGAATCATTTCCATGTCAACATTCAGAAACGGCTTTTATTTTGCTGGGGCAGAGACTTGTTCCCCCAA
Organism: Propithecus coquereli; assembly: GCF_000956105.1. Classification (NCBI taxonomy): domain Eukaryota; kingdom Metazoa; phylum Chordata; class Mammalia; order Primates; family Indriidae; genus Propithecus; species Propithecus coquereli. The sequence continues at coordinate 3,082,711 of NW_012148797.1, read as the reverse complement.
ATCTGACCTTGCCTCCTTTCATTGTGCTAGAAAGTGAGCCAGGCACCAGGGGCACCTAGAACAAAGACTAGAGTCCTCAGCCCCCTGCAGCAAGAAGTATGCCACATGGCCCAGTTCTGGCCAGCGGGATGTGGGCACATCCACCCGTTGCCACTGACCCCTGCAAGGGACAGGGATGTGGCAGAGAGCCATCGTGGGCCACATGGATGTGGTCAACTCTCTAGGGGCAGAGCAACAAGATGGGAGGGGTCTGGGCCTCCGGAACCCTGGAGCTGCCACATCAGGCCTGTTTTGTGACAGATGAACTTCCATCTTCAGGAAGCCATTGCTATTTGGGGGCCACAGAACAGCAGTCAGTACTATAACCTAATACTCTCACGTTTCTCCATCTGATCCTCACAAGTACCCGGTGGGGTGGGTAAAAGTACCTTACTCATCTCACAGATGGGAACGAGTACTACAGGGAGGTTAAGCGAGCAGTCCAAAGCCAAACCCCCCTAAGTGGCTGAGCTACGATTCTGGCTCCAATTTTAGGGCTCTTCTCCCAAGAGACACTTGTGTTCCACAGCCTGTGCACAGGGGACACGGCTGACCACAGCAGAATTCAATTGACAAGGAATCCAATGAGTACTCTGACATTCTGCTAAGTCCAACAGACACAGGATGCATAAAATGCAGCCCCACCTTCAAGGAGCTCACAGTCTGGTAGAGGGGTTTATACGGAGGACACAGTGGTGACAGGGTTTTCAGTTTCATTATGGATAAGCAGAGCGAGGACGTCAGCGGCAGAAACTAAGTTTGTAGACGTTAAATGACTAATCCAAGATCACTCGGTAAGTGGGGAACTGGAACTGGACCCCTTATCTTCCAAGTCCAGGCCTGGTGCCTTTCCTGGTACCCAACCATAAAGCGCCATACAGTACGGGCGCTGCCTGCTGGGGCACGGCCATCACTTCCCACCCTGTCTCAGGATGCTGTCCCGGTGCTGATCCACGTCTCTGAGTTGAGTAGCATACACTGAATTCACCCCTCCCGAGGCCGGTTTCCTGGAAGCACCACGAGCCCCAGTTACAGCTCAACCAAACCTCCCCACTGCTCCTCCCCGTTGAATTCCTAGATTGACTATAAAGCGATGCCTCTCTAGATATGAGCAGAGGGCAAACTGCAAACAGGACTGAGTAGAATAGTATTAATACTATAGAACTGCCCTATCTTTTTCCAATACTAACTCAGTTTCCTACAGGCCCTTGACGTGCATCTAGATCCATACGAACGTGGATTACAGTCAAACAGACACCAACTTTGACCTTAAGACCCTGCCTGATCTAACCCTGCCTACCTCTCCGGCTCCACTCCAGCCTCACCCTTCCTCTAACACGCCCAGTTCATCCCACCTCTGGGCCTTCAACCTTGTGGCCCTTTGCCACAAACACTCTTCCCTTAGGACTACCCATGGCTCACTCTTTCCCATTCCTTACGTCTCTGCTGCTCTTCAGAGAGGGCTTCCTCCATACCTCCCAAAATAGCTTTCCCACTCTGTCACTCTCTGCTTCCCCAACCCTCGTGAATGGCATCCATTACCCCAAATCACATTATTTACCTGGCATGTGTTTACTTACTGAGAGTCTGTCTTCCCGGCCAGAATGGGAGCTCCATGCGGGCAGAGACTTTGTTTAGTTTACTGCTATACCCTTTGTGCCTGGAATGCAGCCTGGCACATAGTAGGTGCTCAGTAAGTATTTGAGAAATGAGTTGAAAATTGATTTGTTGAACATTGACTATGTGCCAAGTACAGTACTAGGCTCTGAGATACAGTGATTTAAAAGCAAAAAAAAAAAAGTAATATCCCTGTCCTGATTTCGAAACTTAGAGAGGGAGATATCCAGAGAGGTGTCCAAGCCCAGAAGTGCTAGAAGAGTCTCTACAGGGTTCTAGAAGCACAGAAGAGAAAGCGTCATCCCCACCCCCACCCCACTGCTTGACACTGGGGAAGCACAGCTCCTTCCTCCTGGTGGGAACCAACCTCGCAAGACACAGCCCTGCCTCCAAAGCCGACCGCACAGACGGGTTCCACGCCAACCCCGGGGGGAGAAAAAACTGCATCAGCAGGGTGGGTTTGTGACAAACATGCTTAGAAAATAGTCATTCACATAGAAAAGTAAAATCATTTTCTAGAAGTCTCTATTAGGGATTCTCCTAGTTCCCGAGGACTTGGATTGAGGATTTCTGTCTAAAGGGGGAGAAGGACAGCAGCGCAACAGAATCAACTTCATATGCTTTGGCGGGGAGGGAGAGGGAGGGAACGGACACAAGAGTCTCCAACTCACAGGGAATGGTGACAATCCCCACTGCTTCATTCAGAGAGTAAGGAGCCCTCCACCCCTCCAGCTGCTCCTTACAACAAATCACAAAGACAGGAGCAGGGAGGGACCTGGGAGGGGGTTAGGCAGAGGGGCTGGGGCTTTGGTTTCTGGAATCTCATTTGTCTGAAGTCGCAAACAGATGCAAAGGCTCCAAGAGGCTCCACCCTGGCGTGCCCACCAGCTGGAAGGCGTCAGCTCTTCCCTTTACATGCCAGGCGCTGAGGGAGGCGCACAGGCAGCGGGGGTGCCGCGGGAAAGCCGAGACTGAAATATTGATGAGGGCCAGTAATCGCACAGCTACAGGCCTGGAGCGGCTGCTGCCGCCACTGGGAAAGGTTCTCTCATCCCATCTAGGCGGATCCTGCCTGGCCCGGGGTGGGACTGCACCAGGCACCTGCTCTGGCCTGGCATAGGCTGTCCTCCTGCTGTCTCACCTCACCCGCTTCCTTCCTCCAGGTCAGACCCGCCTCCCCCATGAAGTCTTCCCTGATTGCTGCAGCCTGCACTGATAAGAGAGTCACAGAAACCGTGGAACGTCAGCGCCAGAGGAAGCTTTGCGATTAGTGCAGATCCCATATTCTCTGGGAGGAGAAGCTAAAGTCCGTGAGATGGAGAGACCTGGCTTCCTCGCCCCTCTCTCACAGTTTCCCTCCCACCAGACTCTGCTCCTCCTAGGGACAAGTCACCCTCCTTCACTACTGGCTCCTTCAATTCATTCAACAATTGTTCCCTCCTCTCTTGCCCTCTGCCTTCAAGATCAAGCCCAGCCCACCTGACCCCCTAGATTCCTGCCCAGCCACTCCTGCTCTCCCCCAGGCTGTTGTCTTAGACACATGCCAGTCCTCCAGTTCCTGCCCCAGGCACCCTCCCCCAGGGCTTACCATGCACACCCTCACTCTAAATCCTTCGATGGCTCCCCCTGCCTGGTCTAGGGTCAAGACCAAAGTCCCTAGTGTGGCCTACAAGCCATCTGTGACCTGGCCTCTCCAGCCTCAGGGGACCCAGCTGGTGATGAGTGGGGAAGGAGCTTGCTCCTCAGTCCACAGCGCAGGGAACCAGAAGGAGGCATAAGTGAGTTCACTTCCCTACGGTCCCACCCCCTCTCTCTGCCCATTCCCACCTTACAGCCACCCCCACCATTAGGGGTTGACTTGTGTCCCCCCAAAAGATATGTTCAAGCCCTAGCCACCCAGTACCTGTGAATGTGACCTTATTTGGGAATAGGGTCTCTGCAAATGTGATCAAGTAAGATGAGGCCACACCGGAGCAGGGTGGGTCCTGACCCCGTGACCGGTGTCCTTATACGAGGAGAGAAACTGGACACGAAGATGTGCACAAAAGGAAGGCAGTGTGAAGACGGAACACACAGGGCAGGATGCCGCGTGAACAGCGAGGCAGAGACTGGAGGGGTGTGTCCGCAGGCTGAGGGCACCAAGGATTGCCAGCCACCAGCAGCAGCTCGGAGAGCCGCTCCCTCAGAGCCTGCAGAAGGAACCAACCCTCGATCTTGGACTTGCAGCCTCCAGGACTGTGAGAGAATAAATCTCTGTTGTTTCAAGCAACCCAGTCTACGGTACTGGGAATTCGTATGGCAGCCCTAGGAAACTCAACACCCACCCTCCCAAGGCCCAGGGTTGTACAGACCCTCCTCCTCTAACCCTCTTGAACCTCTCAGCTGGGTTCAACGGGAAAGGGGGCTTTGGAGCCAAACTCGCCTCGGAATCCTGGCTCCATCACTTCCCAGCTGAGTCACATGGAATAGACCTCTTGGTCTCAGAGCCTCTGTTTCTGCTCTGTAAAGTGGGGGACCACGGGGCATCATGCTACTTGGGTGTTACAGATGATACATGTAACTCACACAGAATGAAAGATAATAAGCATCAGCTGCTGCTAGTTTTATGCCTTCTCTTTCTGGGAGGACTTTCTTGTCCTTCCAAAGCTCATCCCTGCGCATCCTCCACACCACACCCTGCTCCGCTGAGACCCCAACGAGCGGAGCTGCCTCCGTCAAGTGTTCCAGAGTCTGACTGGGGGAGAGCTTCCCCTCTCCGCGGTGTCAGTAATCCCCTTTCCCTTGGGGCAGGACAGGCACCTTCTTTCCCCACCCATCTGGACCCCATGCCCAGAAGGAGGCAGGGGCTGGACCTCCCAGAGACTTCCTTTGTGCGCTTGCCAACATTCAACCTGTGGCTTTTAAGGACAGTCCCCTTGCCAGCTCCATGTGCCCTGGGGACAAGCTGCTTAATGGAGCCACAAGTTGGCTCCAGGGAAGACAATGAATTTTAATGCTTCGGGACACAGTACTCAGAGAGAACCCAGCCTCCCAGGCATGGCCATGAGGGGCTCAGAAACTGTGGGGCCCAACCCTTCCTGGACTCCTGAGCTCAGGATGGTTGGGCCACTTGTCCAAGATCCCACAGCAGGGTAGTGGTAGTTAGTTCCCAAACTAGAACCAGCTATTGCTTTGAGTCCTACAAAAAAAATAATAATAATAATAATAAAAACAGCATCTTCTATAAAAGTTAAAAATATGCAAAGAGGAGGACAGGAAGTGAAGGGGGAAGAGATGACAGGAGATGTGTGTACCTCCTGTTTAGACCAAGAGTGAAATTGTTTCCTGGGTCACTCCAGGTTAGAAAAAGTCAACTCTCAAATCTTAAAAAGTTAAAACCCTATTATTACAAAAATATACTTCCCTCTCCCATGGGTCAACTCTTCCTCACCCTACTAACCTTCACTCCCCACTCCTCCCACAAATACCCTTTTCTGTGGGGTCCCCAAAAGGGAGGGATAATGTCCCTGTCGTGGTGCCCCTCCTCGAGAGAGCAGGCCACAGGCATGCACAGCCTCGATCACTCCCTGCCTCCCTGAAGTGGCAGGGGTCCATTTCCCATCTCGCGTGCTTAGCACTAACGGAACACTCTGGAGATGAGCTTGGTAAAGCCCCACGATGACACTGAACACTTCCTGCCTGACCTAGTGCTGAACGAACAAAAGAACAAACGAACGACTGAGCAAGCAAATGAATGAAACAGGCGGCTCTGAAGCAACTGAATTTTCCAATAACTCAACAACCCGCCTCCCCGCCAACCCCAGGACAGGCTCAGTCCCTCTTTCTGCCAGTTCTGGATGGAAAAACGATGCCAGTGTAGCTGAGCGGCTCAGGGTCTCAGGTTTTGGTCTTGGCTCAAGCCCACAGGAACCATAACAGAGCCCCGTGGGGTCAGCACAGGTGGGGGGTCTCTGAGGGCAGCTAGTACAGGTGCTTTCACCTGTTTTTAAGTCATGGAAGCTTCCATGAAAAGAAAACCTTATGCAGAACACCCAGAACTGCACAGATGGGTGCAGAGCCGCTCTAGTGCAGAGGCAGGGCGTGCCCACTCCCCGCTCCTCCTTCCTGGAACCCCAGGTCCCCTGACACCCAGGGTGAAAGTGCCTGCTCCCAGCCATGCCTCTCGCTTGGCGCAGCAGAGGAAATGGAAGGCTAGAGCAAGCAACATACCCTGAGCCACGCCAGCAGTGGTGGTGCCAGCACCAGAGCCCACCCAAACATCCTTGTTCCTGCTCTACCCTCATCCCCAGTCATTCCGCCAAACGCTGGCCAGCCATGCCCACCCTGATGGGCATTTCCTCACTAGGACATGGTCCCTCATGTCTTCGTGCCTTTGCACATGCTGTTCCCTCTGCCTGGATTGTCCCCCCTCCTCCGACCCTTGGTCCCCTCTTGCTGCCCGTGGTGGACAGACTCTAAGACAAAGCCTGGTGATCCCCAAATCCTGGCATTCACAA
>NW_012148797.1:3040541-3065324 GCF_000956105.1 Propithecus coquereli | reverse complement strand
TAATAATAATAAAAACAGCATCTTCTATAAAAGTTAAAAATATGCAAAGAGGAGGACAGGAAGTGACGGGGGAAGAGATGACAGGAGATGTGTGTGCCTCCTGTCTAGACCAAGAGTGAAATTGCTTCCTGGGTCACTCCAGATTAGAAAAAGTCAACTCTCAAATCTTAAAAAGTTAAAACCCTATTATTACAAAAATAGACTTCCCTCTCCCATGGGTCAACTCTTCCTCACCCTACTAACCTTCACTCCCCACTCCTCCCACAAATACTCTTTTCTGTGGGGTCCCCAAAAGGGAGGGATAACGTCCCTGTCGTGGTGCCCCTCCTCCAGAGAGCAGGCCACAGGCGTGCACAGCCTCGATCACTCCCTGCCTCCCTGAAGTGGCAGGGGTCCGTTTCCCATCTCGCGTGCTTAGCACTAACGGAACACTCTGGAGATGAGCTTGGTAAAGCCCCACGATGACACTGAACACCTCCTGCCTGACCTAGTGCTGAACGAACAAAAGAACAAACGAACGACTGAGCAAGCAAATGAATGGAACAGGCGGCTCTGAAGAAACTGAATTTTCCAATAACTCAACAAGCCACCTTCCCGCCAACCCCAGGACAGGCTCAAGTCCCTCTTTCTGCCAGTTCTGGATGGAAAACGATGCCAGTGTAGCTAAGCAGCTCAGGGTCTCAGGTTTTGGTCTTGGCTCAAGCCCACAGGAACCATAACAGAGCCCCGTGGGGTCGGCACAGGTGGGGGGTCTCTGAAGGCAGCTAGTACAGGTGCTTTCACCTGTTTTTAAGTCATGGAAGCTTCCATGAAAAGAAAACCTTATGCAGAACATCCAGAACTGCACAGATGGGTGCAGAGCCGCTCTAGTGCAGAGGCAGGGCGTGCCCACTCCCCGCTCCTCCTTCCTGGCACCCCAGGTCCCCTGACACCCAGGGTGAAAGTGCCTGCTCCCAGCCATGCCTCTCGCTTGGCGCAGCAGAGGAAATGGAAGGCTAGAGCAAGGAACATACCCTGAGCCACGCCAGCAGTGGTGGTGCCAGCACCAGAGCCCACCCAAACATCCTTGTTCCTGCTCTACCCTCATCCCCAGTCATTCCGCCAAACGCTGGCCAGCCATGCCCACCCTGATGGGCATTTCCTCACTAGGACATGGTCCCTCATGTCTTCGTGCCTTTGCACATGCTGTTCCCTCTGCCTGGATTGTCCCCCCTCCTCCGACCCTTGGTCCCCTCTTGCTGCCCGTGGTGGACAGACTCTAAGACAAAGCCTGGTGATCCCCAAATCCTGGCATTCACAAACTGTGTGGTGCCCGCCCCCATGAGTGTGGGTTAGCCCACTCGCTCCTGAGAGAATGCAGCAAAGGTGAGGCCATGTTGCTGCTGCGATTACATTACATAAGACTGTGACTTCCGCTGTGCCATCACTCTCCTTCTCCCTGGCACTGATGAGCTAAGTTGCCATGTTGCGAGCTGCACAATGGAGACACCCGCATGGCCAGGAACTGAGGGCGGCTTTCAGCCAACAGACAGCAAGGAACTGAGGCCCTGCGTCCAACAGCCGGCAAGGAACCAAATCCTGCCAGCAACCATGTGAGCGTGGAAGTGGATCCTTCCACAGTCAGGCCTTCTGATGAGACCCCAGCCCTGGCTGACACCTTCACTGAGGCCTGTGGGACCTGAAAGCAGAGGACCCATCTACGCTGTGCCCATACTCCTGACCCACAGCACTGTGAGATAATAAATGTGTGTTGTTTAAAGCTGCTAGACTTGTGATCATTTGTCACACAGCATTGGTAACCAATACACTGCCCTGAGGAATTACTACTTGCCTTTTGAAATTCAGCTCGAAGTGCATTTCCTGCGTGAAGCCCTCCCTGAGAAGTCAGGCTTTCCCTGCATAACCATCACCACCACCAGCCCCCACCATTGCACCACCCTTGTCTTCACAGCCAGCATTCCCTGAGGGCCCACTCGAGGCCAGGTGCTGTGTTCAGTGCTGTACACCTACCTGCTCACCTCATCCTCACTACAGATGTATGGGGCAGGTACTATGACTTAACCTCATTTTCATGAAGGGAAAACTGAGGCACACAGTTTGGAACCCAGATAGCCTAGAGCCTACTCTCTCTCACACTGTGTCTCAACACCACACTTACAACTAGTTACTGACTTTTCCATCTCTCTTTCTAGTCAGTGGCATCCTCAGAGGTAGGAATTCTGACCGTCTTTCATGCCATGCATTTTTCTGAGCATCTACTATGTGCCAGGCCCACCAGCACCACTGAGGGCGGGAAGAAGAGACAGCAGTGGCCAGGGCAGGCGAGCGCGAGGGCTTTGTCCTCTTGGAGCTCCTTTTCTCACAGACAGAGGCAGAAAGGAAATAAAGAACGAGATAACCTCAGAGGTTGTCTTCTACGAGCTGAAACTGGCACTGGGGAGCTACGTTAGACTTGGGGCTGGGGGGCATCAAAGTCTCTCCAAGGTGGTGACGTTTCTGCCAAGACGTGAATGAAAAGACGACGGTGGAGCACAGACACAGAAGAAGAACATCGGGGCAGGTGAGAAAATAAGGTCCTGAGGCAGGAGCAAGCTCGATTTCTTCATGTTGTCACATCGACGTGACATAAAGTCTTAGGCCTCGCGACTCAGGGTATCTATGGTCCCTGGACCGGCAGCGTCACCCGGGAGCTTGTGAGAAATGCGGACCCTCAGTCCAACCCCAGATCTACTGACTCGGGATCTGCAGTTCACAAGACGCCTGGTGATCTGTGTGCCCAAGAGAGTTTGAGAAACTCTGGTCCACTCAAAAGATGCTTGTTGAATGAATGAATGAATGAACGAACGAATTCTCTGCAGATAAGTTTTCAATTCCAGCTGCACCTCTCACAGCACCCAGGCAGCAGGGAAGGTGTCAAGTCCACACCCCGTAAAGCAGGCTGACGGACAGCTGTCAGAACAGGAAAGAAGACCGCCAGCCGCTGGAGGAGCAAATCGCCCCACAGCTGCCCTCCCCCGTGGCGCCCTGCCCCGTCCCCCTCCAGCTCACACCGCTTCCGTACGGCCTCGCAAGACGCTTTAGAGTCAATTACTAGTCCCCAAATGGCTATCAAACCCACACAGCTTGGCTAAAAATACTCTTCACACTTGTTAGGCCTCCCCACCCTTAAATCACTTCAAGGAATCTGACAGCTGTAATTAGCAAAAATATGTAAATCCACCCCTCACAGAGAGGGCACCCATCGAAGTGCCACCCGCTCGGTGCAAGTCAGCGAGGAGGAGGGCGGTTGTCTCATTTCTTCGTGCAAGACCTAAAAGGGATTGAAACTGGGTGGTTCTCGCAACACGAGCAGGGCTTTCACCGCTTGAAGCTGAACTATTTCTACCCGTCTGTAACCGATACGTGCTTACAGAAGCAAGTAGACACAGGACATACGCTGCAAACCAGCCAAGCTCCCCGCGCCCCGCCCCGTGGAGTCATGCTGTCAGCGTCTGGAAGCCTTCGCCCCAGTGTGCGGGTCTCTCTCGGAGGTGTCAGCCTGACCCCACACCTCCTCTAGGTCTCGATGTGAAAATAGATTTGTGCGATATGCAGTTACGTGTTAATTTTTCCTGGGGAAAAGTCTGCCGGGGAAATCGTAACATTTGTAAAATTGGAAACTGCTTTCCTTTCTTAATAGAGCCATCCCCAGTCTGGGAGGATGTGCAAGTGAATCCCAGCCCACACTCCAAGATGGTAGAGTAGGTTGCCTTTGAAATAAGGCCAAAGCCTGAAAATTGCTAAGAAATGAGCTGTAGTATGTCTCAAATGGGGACCATTAGCGCTCACTGTATTTTCCTCTTCATCCAGACTATTAGAAAGATGAAAGAAATAAGAGAAGTGAGGCTTTAGCAAAGTCCTAGGGGGAAAATTAAACTTTGGCCAGACAGCTGACACAGAAGATGCTGCCACCACCAAGTGGGAAGTCTAAGGGCTGCACCGTCAGAATGTATATATATACTCAGATGCTGCACTTGGGAGCCAAACCATGGAATCTACTACTTATATACGTACACGAAGGGGCCTGAAGACATCCTCTGCCTCCTCGAGCCCTTGACTAGCCCATCACCACCAATGGGATAAGATGAGGGTCGCCGACCTCTTCTGCTCTCCGCTCTTTTAGCAAAACAGTGCCTGGACTTTTGCAATGCATTATGATCCCTATTGGCAAGAAACAGGTCTCCATGCTACCTGAGACCCCCTAGAGCCGTGGGTGGCAAACATTGGCCTTCCCTGCTGCCAGTCTTGGTCGATAGTTTTACTGGAAGACAGCCACGCCCATTCGCTCATGTATTGCCTGGGGATGCTTTCGCTCTGCAGCTGCCCAGCTGAGAAGTTGTGACAGAGACCTTATGGCCTGCAAAGGCCAAAGTATTTACTACCTGGGTCTTTTTAAAAAAAAAAAAAAAAAGTCCGTCAACCCCTGCCTTAGAGGAACAAAGCAAGGCATTTTCCATTCTGCTTAAAGAAAGATCAAAATATCTGGCCTGATTACCCATATTCTGGTCTCTAACGTAAAGTAATTTTGCCTTTAAAACACAACAGGTCACACCACCCAGGGAAACACCAGCCAACCCAGGAAAAACACCATCAAACAACAAAGAGCCAAACCATGCCTGACTATGTGTTGTAGGCTCTGGACTGGAAAGCCCAAAGGAACTGTCACTTCCAGCTGATGTTGCCTGGGCGTTGACTCAGAGTGGCTACGAAAGGCACCTTCTAATTGGGTTTTACAAACAGCCCAAAGGGGTCAGGTGGGGATGACACCGTCTCCCAGTGCACTTGGCAGCCTGCTGAGAAATGACAAGTGGCCTCTTCCAACCATGGTTCCTCTAGGGTTCTCCTCGTGCTGAAGTGAGTGCTCATTTCAAAACATGGTCCCCATCTTCCAGTCCTGTCATCCTTACCTTCACTGGACAGGAAGCCTCGGCGTGTCCGTCACGCAGAGCCCTCTAACTGAATCATTCAGCTCACATCGATTCCCTCCCTCCCTTTGTTTTCCCTCGCTGGGCCTCTGATGAGGTGGAAACCATCAGTCACTTGCAACCTTTTTGTTTGTTTTTTAGAGAAATGACACAAGGATATAAAATAGGCAAAAATTCTGAAGATGGCGCTAAGACTACAGAAATATCCCTTAGAACAGTCTTCACCCTTCGCCCCCCAACAATCAGCTTTTTTTTTCCTTCTCTATTTTCTACCTGCCGGAGGCCTGTGAGAACTCTGGACTGTCTGACGTGAGCAACAGGCCCAGCAGAATACGGAAAGAGCAGGCTGGCCCGTAAGGAAGGGGCTTTGCAGTCAGAGTCCCCACCACGGGATCCTCTCCACTCACCCCTGCCACGGCCAGTCCCCACCCAAGCCCACGCAGGACTGCACAGCCCGACTCCCACGTGGTGAAGCTGTACACAGGGAGCTCCTGTTTTCGCTTCTGCGTACTTTACTGCAATCCTGTTTTGACAAGCTGCATGTATTTCCTCTTCCCACCCTGTTCATCACTGCAGTTGGTATCTGTTTGGTTTACCAAACCAACCATTCTACGTGAAGGACCAAGTCGGTTTATGACATCTGGAGTGGGATCCACAGAAATGAAAGAAGGCAGAGAGAAATTTTATAATTTGGATGATGATGGGGCCAATACGCTTTGTTGAAAAGGCAGTTTTGAATTTGAAAAATGATTGAAAAATGATTCATCTACTTGGAAAGTCTTGCCTTTTCAGACATTCTTGGTTACCCTCCCACAACCCTCCTCCTTCTTGGCTGACAGGTGGGTACCTGCCTGCATTCAGGGAGACATCTGTTTGCATTCGGGGAGTCAAGGGGCCCCGCTCTAAGGAACAACACCTGGATGGCCTAAGCCAGTCACGGCACCGTCGCTCCCCTTTGCCAAACTTTCCTGGCCTCTCTTGCAGCTAGGAAAGGCCATGTGACCCAGTTCTGGTCAATAAGATGCAAGGGAAAGACCACCAGAGCAGAATTGGGAACAGAGTAAGCCCTCAACAAAGTGCAAGTGTTATTATCATTATTACTATTATTAACTTCAATAATGAATTAATTTCTTTTTCCTTTTTTCTCTCTCTTCCTTTTTTCCTGTTCCTCTCGTGACAAGCTGGAGCTGGCTTGTACCCACTCACAAGAGCTGACTGTGTGCATCTCTTCTCAACACTGACATCATACTGGTAGCGTCAAACAGCCACGACGGGACTATTTATACCATGGAAATTGGCACATGCTACAAATCAGAACTTTTCCCCCCAGACAGCTAATTGCTAAACATTTAGTAGTGCATCACTTCTACCTGCCTTCTTCCCTCCTTCCCCTCTTTCAAACCACCCATCTTCCTACCATAAATCATTGAGTACCTACTGTGTGCAGTGCATTATGTTAGGTTCTGCTCGAGAGCCCAAAGGTGAATAAGATATGGCTCTGCCGTCAATGAGTTTACAGTCCAGCCACAAATCTGTATCAATTAAGATACTTTTGGTTGCAAGTAACAGAAAACTCAACCATCAGTGGTTCAGTTAAGAAAGTCTGAAGCCGGGTGCAGTGGCTCGCACCTGTAGTCCCAGCTACTTGGGAGGCAGAGGCAGGAGGATCGCTTGAGCCCAGGAGTTCAAGGTTACAGTGAGCTATGATCATGCCACTGCAACAGATCACTCCAGCCTGGGCAACAGAGCAAGACCCTCTCTAAAAAAACAAAAAATCTGGAGGTAGGAGGTCTGGTTTGGCCACCCAGCAGTCACCAAGGATCCCAACAAGTCGACCCCTCTCGTCTGTCATCCTTAACATTTGAACTTTCCCCCTTCATACTCTTTGTCTCAAGAGAACATGAGAGCTCTTACAGTCCTAGGTAGTGAGACTGCATTCAAATTAAAGAAGCAGCGCCAAAAGGCCTTTTTCTTTTTATCCACAAAGAAAATAATCTAATCTTCATAACAAATTCATGAAAGAAATACTATAACTATTGTCATTTTGTAAATATGAAAATTAAAGCCCAGAAAAAGATTAAATAATTTGCCCAAGACCACAGAGCTTGAGCAGCCAGACTATAAACCCAGGATGCTGATGCCAGCGCCTGTGCTCTGTGTCAGATGCACCACTCACTGAGGGATGCTGCCACCTGGGAGCCAAACCATGGAATCTGCTACTTAGCTACACAGTCATGTACTAGTCTCCAGTGTTTGCAAGCATTCACCTTTCAGCCTAAGACTTCTTGTTGCTCAGGAACGGAAACCCCATTTACTCATTTGCCTACACACTGCCCCCCTGACCCACAATCACGGGCACAGTATTAGGCGTTTGTATTTGCTAACTGGCCGGGGAAACACTCTCAGGCACCCACCTCGGCTCTGAGACTCTCCAACCTGAACGAAAAATCTTGCTGCTCCTGGCGCCAGCAGGCCTGCATCTGTCTCCTTCCTGCTCTAATTACCCACTTGAAAACCTGAAGACTTGGGCTCCAATCCACTTGGCGATCAGACTGTCTCCTTGGCCCATCTGCCTGTAACTGCACACCTCCCTTTCTGGGACTGCGTTCCTGTTTCCTGTACCCGCTGCTTGGGAAGATCTCACGATTTGTACCTGACCCGATCACTCCCCCATCACAGGAAATTCCAACCTTACTGGCACCCCACTACAAACCGGTGTTCCTCCTCAGACCCATTTCGAGAAAAACATCAATATCTGCTAGAGTGGTCAAAAAAAACTCACGTACTTTATTATTAACAATGTTTTAATAGAAAAAGTGAGTTCTCTACTTGGTTTCTCTGTTGTCTCTATGACTTATGCCAGATATCAGAAATTCTGCAAAGAAAGTCATCCGATTTGGAAATCCAAGCAGCGCTTAACTAGCACTTTGGAGGACACTGTTCAAAAAGGCACAGCTTAGGGCTGTGTTTGTCACAGCATGTCTGGGCTCACACCCCAAGCAAGTGCCACCCAACGGGGACATGCATGGCTGGTCCTATCACTACTTCCCTTTTGATTTTGTTTTTGGAATTTCTGTTTTGCTTTGTTTTGGTTTTGCCCAGGACAGAAAAAAGGAGGTTGGACCAAAGCAGCTACAGGAACCTAACAGGAAGTAGCCTGACATGATGGAACTTTCCCCACCTGGAGGAAAAGATGGCCAGGTGCTACACGTGCAGCCCTTTCTGAGACTGCGTGCCTTTTTGTGCTTCCTGTTTCAATCCCCTTCTCGATACGTATCGAAACAAAACCCAGAGCTTGCTAAATGGGCACTCCGAGTCGCCGAGAGTATCCCTATTACGCTAGCTAAGAAGAACTTAGGAAGGAAAGTTACATCTTTTACTAGCCCGAATCAATCAGAAATAATGAGAAATAAAATTAACCACTTGTGCTTCAACAAGCAAGTTACTTAGCATGTGGCTTCTCATCTGCTATGGATGGACTGAATGTATGTGGTATCCCCAGCGGGTGGTACATGGAGGTGCAGTCTTTGGGAGGTGACGAAGGTGGAGTCCTCTTGAATGGGATCAGTGCCCTTTTTAGAGAGACCCCAGAGAGCTCTCTAGCCCTATTCCACCATGTGAGGATACAGTGAGAAGGTGGCCATCCACAACCCGACCATGCTGGGGCCTTGATCCCAGACTTCCAGCCTCCAGGGCTGTGAAAGATAAATCTGTATCGTTTATAAGCCACCCGCCTATGGTATAGCAGCCCAAGCTAAGACATCTCCATGGAACCTAGTATACTGGGTAAGATTAAGTCTCTTAATATCATTTTTTCTATATTTAAGCCCAGGCTTCTGGACATTCAATCAATCAAGCTAGCACGTGCCCAGCTGGGAGACAAGAACTGTTATTCTTAAAAACCCTGACCAAGAGCATTTTATTTTCCTCCATCGGAACCCAGTCCACAATTCATTCTCCTGGACAGGCTCCACGAGGGAAGGCCAAAATGATCGATCAAGTCCAAGAGTCACAACACCTGATATCAATAAAGCCCAACCCATGGACAGGTCCGCAAAAGCCCCACGGCAGCTCACAGAGCAGGCCCTGCCCTCCCCACCCTCAAAGGGCCATTTGCTAATGATCCTTAAGCCTCTGAGCACGGAGAAACAAGACAGAGAACTTAAGAAAGCAACAGATCGATTTTTTGTTTCTCAATTTGGAACAGAACTCACTTTAGGTCTTTTTCCCCCCCGTTGCTCTGCAGGGTAGGGGCAGGATGCTCAGCTAGGATTTGTGCCTGGCTCTGGGGGACTCTTGCTATCCACAGGGACAAGTCAAACAAAAAGGAATGTTTCCCACTGCTGCACGCCTCCCGCCCCCCAAACACGGGCTGCACTGGGGATCTCTAATAGACCCGGACCCACCCATTTCTCAGCCGCAGGGCGAAACGACGGCACACTTCGAAACCACATAATTGCTGTGGCAAGAACAACATCCACCCAATATAAATTTACTGTAGTAATTCAGGGGGAGGTGAAAATGACTTTATTATTATTTTGAGAAACCAAAATGAAAGCATCGAATCCATGATCTCCAGGGCAGAATTGTGACAGCCCCACCTCCAGCCCCATAGCACATCACTTACAGCTCAAATTTCCAATTTCTACAATGGCAAAACAAGTGTTCTCCCTTACCCTCCTAGGCCTCTCCCCAACAATCCATTAATTTTTTAAATGTTGATATGGGACATGGTCTCTATAGTTGACACTTTTCTCGATTATCCTTGACTGTGCTCACTATTTTCTAAGGAACTAGCTAGACAGGATAGGTGGCCAACACCTTCTTTAGACCCAGAAGGTTCTCTTCTGAAATCCTACGGACAAACATTAATCAGTTCTTTTCAGATACTTCTTCTCTGGTGCCCCAAGCAAGCAAAGGAAGAATGACAATAATCAGCCCCTTGAGTGGAATCTGTCGGGTGCTGGAGCAGGGGAGGGGGAGAAGCAGGAGGGGGTGAGAAAAAGTTCAAAGCAACTTCAGTGACTGTCACCATGCCTCACGATGCCACCGATATATAAAGGACATCAGGCAGGATCTAACCAAGCGTGTTAATTTCCCTCGACTTACATATCAGGGCTACTGTAAGACTCTGGGCCGATTCCAGGGTGCGGAGGAGGGTACCATATTCCTCTGCAGAAACATTTTAAAAGCCTAAAAGGCTAGAAGAGATCACCAGTCCCTTCCCCAGGTCAGGAACAATTGGAAACACACAAAACATGACATGTTGCCAAAAATACCTGTCCTGCTAGTATAAAAACTGAGGCTGGAAACATACTGCATGCCCTCGTCCCCTTCATCCGCGAGAACCGCTCGGAGACCCAGTGCAATCATCAACTCAGCAGGGTGACAACCCTTCTGAGGTCCTAAAATGTCCTCAAAGGGAGCTTAATCTCCCTTTCCCACCTTCACTGCCAAAATAATTTAAATTATTTCTTGAATAGGTGATGAAGACACATGGTACAAAAAGCAAAAAGATACAGACAGTGAAAAATACATCTTCCCTTCTACTGTACCCCACCCCAGGCAACCACTGTCTATTCACAAGTATTTCTAGAACATACCCTGGGTGCTGGTCACTGTGACTCCAGGTCCTGGACTGTTTTGCATAATCACTGATATCAGTTTCCTGTGTCTTTCCCAGAATGGCCTGTGCTATACAGCTGTGTGAGTGCAAGTGTTGGTGGGTGTGGATTATATTTTAAATATATTGTAGTAAAATACACGTAACATAAAATTTAGCAGTTAGCCATTTTTAAGTGTACAGTTCAGTGGCATTAAATACAGTCACCTTATTGTGCAACCATTACCAACAACTATCTCCAGAACTCTTCCATCTTCCCAGACTGAAACTCCACACCCATGAAATAATAACTGTCCATTTCTCCCTTCTCCTCTGCTCCTGGCAACCAACATTCCACTTTCTATCTCTACGAATCTGACCACTCTGGGTACCTCACATAAGTGGGATCATATATAGTATTTGTCCTTTTGTGACTGGCTTACGTCACTTAGCATAATGTCTTCGTGTTGTAGCATGTATCAGAATTTTCTTCCTTTTTAAGGCTGAACTACATTCCATTGTATGTTTACAGCACACTTTGTTTACCCATTCCATCTGTGGACGGACATTTGGTGGCTTTCACCTTTTGGCGACTGTGAACAGGGGTTACAGACATCTGTTCCAGTTCCTGCTTTCAGTTCTTTGGGGTGTGGACCCAAGAAGTAGAAGGCTGGATCCCATGATAATTCTATGTTTAATTTTTGAGGAACTGCCATATTGTTTCCCACAGTGGCTACAGGTAGATTATTTTTTTTTTTTTTTTTGAGACAGAGTCTCACTGTGTTGCCCGGGCTAGAGGGCCGTGGCGTCAGCCTAGCTCACAGCAACCTCAAACTCCTGGGCTCAAGTGATCCTCCTGCCTCAGCCTCCCGAGTAGCTGGGACTACAGGCATGCGCCACCATGCCCGGCTAATTTTTTCTATATATTTTTAGTTGTCCAATTAATTTCTTTCTGTTTTTAGTAGAGACGGGGTCTCGCCCTTGCTCAGGCTGGTCTCGAACTCCTGAGCTCAAACAATCCGCCTGCCTCAGCCTCCCAGAGAGCTAGGATTACAGGCGTGAGCCACCGTGCCCGGCCAGGTAGATTATTTTTAAAACAAATTTAGCACATTCTTCACGATGTTCAGCACCACCACTTAATAACGTGCCTCACTGTTCTCAATTAAGGAAAGACAAAGTTAGCTGCCAATCTTAGCTTGGTCCTACACATCCAAGATGTTGAAAGTAAAATAACGAACATGAAAGTCGCCAGATTTAGAAATAAGACTGGAAGGAAATGTACTTAAATGCCAATGATATAGCCACCTGGCGGGATTATAACTGATATTTTGTTGGCGCTGTTTTGTATTCATCTTCAAACTAAAGTTTTAAATTTTCCTATGCTAAATTGGTATTAATTGTATAATAAAAATCTGAAAAAAAGAAAAAGTTGCTAAAAAGTTAAATGCAGTGGTATTATTGTGCAGTTATTACTTCTGGTTTACCAACAGATGGCTGCTGTCCTCACTCTGAAGACATTTCTTTCCCCTCCAGATTAGCTGACTTGAAATCAATGCCCTTGTCTCAACTGTTCTCCCAATTCCCCTATAAAATGGAGCAAAGAATGAGGGTGTCTCTAAAATTCAGACAAATGCATTCTGAGTAAATATACCACCTCGGCAGGGGGTATTTGAAAGCAAGAGGCGATGGCCCAAATTCTATTTCAGAACACTCAGTGGCCCACCATGGAAATTTAAAAAATGGTAGAGAAACTTCATGAACATCAGACAAGGAAGAGAAGAGAATATCATCATTATTTTTGTTATAGTCGAAAGAGAAAACTGCACGGAGATTACATACAAGCCAAACACAGACCACTTTAATGAAGAGGGTCTTCCAGGCTCTGAGAAGAAACCCTCCCAAAAGGGATGTCAAGCCAGACTGTCATTTAAGATGTGAACTTCACGGACCCATGAGGAATCACTCTGTAGGTTGACATCACTTCGTGTAGGTCACCTCAAGGATTTTTGCATCTCTGGAGCAAAGCCAAAGACTGCCAATTAACAACGAAAGGACGATAGTGTGACCAGGGCAGATGACAGTTCTGTAAATTTGTGTGTGTGTGTGTGTGTGTGTGTGTGTGTGTGTATGTGTGTGTGTGTGTTTAAAAAAAGGCTGCTGGATGTAGTCCTAGAGACTTTTCTTACTTTGAAAACATCCGTGGAATAAAAATATATATGTCATGTTTCAGTTTTTATTCTTATAAGCTTCTTATGTTGGATACTTCAGGGACACTGGGTCATCTTCTGAAGGTCATCTGAAAGTTCTGCCATCGGCTCTTTGCTTTCGCTATCTAAACGTTGTCGATGAAAAAAGCATTTCTCTGACCTAATTTCAACCCTAATCAGGAAGGAAAGTCTTAGAGGCAAAGCTCAACTTCCACTCCACTCCTTCACTGCAATCCGTAGAGACTATGTCTCCAGAATAAACACAGAATAAATTTTAGGGCAGCAAAATGCTCCCTGGCTCACCTCGGGCCGCCTGGAGCCCTCGTCTCCAGCTCTCATTAATTTTGTTATTAGAGGGGGCAGGGCTGTGGCATTCTCGGACACTGCAATTTCGCCCATCTGCAAGTCTCCCAGCGGTCCGTGACACATAGTCAATCATTCCTGATTTTGCTGCGGCACGAATCCGAGTCAAGACGATTCAGGGGAGGGAAGGGGAGGACAGGAGGGGGGCCTTGGGTCACCAGGGACCTGCCCTCATGGCGCGACGTCTCAGGGTTTGTGTCTCTTGCACATATGCATGCTCTCTCTGACTTTCATTCTTTCTTTGCAAAAAATATGGCTCTCCCCAAAAAGTGATCGAAGTAAAGATAGGACTTAAGAGTCTAGGAATTGATGGTTCTTAGCTAAAAATAATGACATTCCCTAAATCCAAGATGGCACCTATATTCTTTTTTATGGCTCCCAAATTACAAATAAAAAATTTTAAAACATAGGTCAATGTAATGGCAGGCTTTATTTATTCATTTTATTTATGACTTTTCATCCTATACAGTCAGCCCTCCATATCTGTGGGTTCCACATCCATGGATTCAACCAACCAAAGACTGAAAATATTTGGGGAAAAAAAAACATTCCACAAAGTTCCAAAAAGCAAAACTTGAATTTTCTATGTATGAAGTACTATGTGGAATCACTCAAATAAAATGATGTGCAGGCATTATACTAGGTATTATAAGTAATCTAGAAATGATTTAAAGTATATGGGAAGATGGGCATAGGTTATATGCAAATACTACACCATTTTATGGCAGGGACTTGAGCATCAAGTGATTAAGTGGGGTGGATTTTTGGTACCCTTAGGGAGCTCTGGAAACAATCCCCCAAGGATACCAACGGACAACTGTACTTAGATAACTGTTAAAAGCCTGAAAAGATACCTGAAGTCTTTCAGTGTATGCTTTGCCATGTATGATGCTAACATGGCTGACAATTTTGCAGGTGTGAGATGCATCCCTCTGGAAGGCCAAGGGTCCTAACCTGTCCTGGCTTCTCAGTCCCTTCCACAATTAACTCTTCCACCTTTTTTCTCAGCATTTTATAATCCCACTGTGCAGCCATCCTACTTTTAGAAAACAATTCCTATTTTAAATTTCATCCTACCATCCCCACACCAACACCTATATTCATAGTTGTTCAACTGTGTCTCGCTACTTTTAACTCAGAAAGTATGGCAGTTGTGTTTGTAATAATGCTAAATACTAGGTTCAGAGCTTTACATGCATTGTCTTGTCAAAGCCTCCTAGAGAGGTACCAATGTTATTGTTATCCCCTTTTTACAGATGCAGAGACAGAAAAGTAATGTAACTTGCCCAAGGTCACACAGCTGACAGGTGCTGGCGCCAGGAGCAAATGTGGGGCTGTAGTGCTCCAAAGCCCGGACCCTGCGCCAGCACAGGAACAAAGTGGTAAGTGGTGTTATCGCTACTTGTGGGCAGAGGGAAGAACGGTTAGCAGATACACAGATAACTTTTTGCTTTCCAAATTCTATTGCCCAGTTCTGCAATTCACTAGCTGTGTAACCCTGGGCAACACTTCTCTGTGCCTAATTCCCTCTGCCTCAATGTCTTCATCTGCAAAATGAGGATAATAATAGTAGATGCCTTACAGGGTTGCCATGTGGGTTAAATGAGTTGGCACATGTTAAGTGCAGACACCGTGTCTAGCATACAAGAAGGGCTGTGCATGCTTTTTCATTGTCATTATCACTCGAATTTCCTAGGCCTCAATTACCCAAAAGTCAATACTTCTTAAAAATTTGGATAGGCAGTATTTCCCAGTGCAGGAGGCTGCAATACTGAAACGGGGTGTACACTGGAAACTGGGGGAGCTGATCCCAAATGTCAAGTAATTTGACCAATTAACCTATACTGTTTACACAAAGAAGCCACAATTCTTTCCATGAAGGAGATTACAATCTAGTGGGGGAAAGAAACACAGTGGATTTTAATAGGCTACGGGATGTAGAAAGTGCTGAATAAAGGTATGGGTAAAGTTAAAAAAATATTCTCTTGAACATACTGCTTAAGTGTAGGCCGCATAGAATGACTTCCTCCCAAAGAATGCAGCATAGAAACGGGGGAAAAGGGCAACTTCTCAATAGAAAAACTCGACAAACACTCCTCTGCCAAGGGGTCAAGGTCAGTGTCATCAGCGACAATTCATGTCGAAAGTTTCCACCCTTGATACGATGTGACAAGAACGGCTCCCTCCATACCCCTCTGGTCTTCCTCCCCAAATCCCCGAACCGTAGTCAGTTCATGAGAAAAACAGGAGACAAATCCCAATTGAGGGAAATCCTCCAAAACACCTGACCGGTACTCCTCAAAATCGTGAAGATCACCAAAAACAAGGAATGCCTGAGAAACTGCCCCCGCCACAAGCCTAAGGAGACGTGACAACGAAACGTAATGCAGTGTCCTGGATGGGATTCCGGAGCAGGAAAAGAACATTAGGGAAGAGCGAAGGAAGGCTCCATAAATGGACTTCAGTTCATAATAATGTATCGACATCGGTTCATTAGTCATGACTAATGTACCTTACTAATGTCAGATGTTAACAATAGGGGAAATGGCAAGTGGAATACTTGGAAACTGTACTATCTTCACAGCTTTTCGCTAACTCTAAACCTATTCCAAATTAAAAATGCATTAAAAAGGTAAAAAAAACAAAAAAATTCTATTTTAATCAACTCAAAACATCAAGGACCAGGCAGGGCATGCATTCGTCTGCAGTGTTCTCGTGCGTGGCGCGTGTTAGTGAAGGTGAGCCACTCGCCCCTGATCTCGCTGCTAGGAGGAGGCAGGGTGGAGATTCCAGCCCAGGTCACTGGACCTCAGGGCCCACCCTGCTAACTGCTTGGCCTCGCGACCCCCTACTGTGGCGGGCAGCTGAATGTTGGGTATCTCGAACCGGTGCTAATTCAACACTGGGCACCCACCTGGCTGGCTGCGTCCACGGACAGCCCCAGCCCACCACCACCTAGAATCTGCTGTTTAGGTCTCCTGTAGCTTAGAGCCACATCCCAGTCCAACGTGACACCTTCCCAAGCTGATAGAGAGCTGAAGCCTGTTATTTGGGCTCTTCATTTTCCATCTCATTCCAAAGTGACACAATGATGGAAATCCTGAGCTGGCATTTTCTCAGCAACCACCCCCTTTTTGTTCCACACACCTGTGCACAGTGTGGTATGTACCCTAACAGCAGCCGTGGACTTGCCCAAACCTGACGGTGAAGGAATTGGCTGCAAAGAGGCTCCCCCGTGGAGCTAAAGTTATTATCACTGCTGCCTCTGGCTCAAACTGAATTTTCCAGAGATCAAGGATTTGAAGCTACAAACGCTAGTGCTACCCAACCTTCCCCATCAGCCTTCAAACATGTCCTAGGCACAGAGACAGGGGTGTGGGGGACACAAAGATGAGGGGGACAGCAAGCCTCTTCCAAAGAAACATACAACCAGCAGGAGAGATAAGACATAAACACGACATCGCCACAATCACAACCACCATGTTCTACGTGCCTAGCTCTGGGACAAGTATTTTATAAATATTCTCTTGAAAGCCCTATGAGGTTGTTGGCATGTCCACTTCACAGATGAGGAAAGCAAGGCAGAGGATGAAATAACTGGCAGGGACAAGCTGAGCGCAGTTCTGTCATGATCCAAAATCTGGACTCTTCCCTATCAAAGGGAGAAAGTGACACGCGGTGTCACTGGCTGGTGTGGATAACTGGGAAGGACAGTGAAGCAAAGGTGCAGACAGTTTATACGAGTACATTCCATGCACAAGTGAGGCTGGAGATGCTGCATTTCTGACGTCTAACAAAGGAGGTGCCGAAGCTGCTGGTCCTTGGACCGCACGTTGAGTAGGAAGCCTTTTCTGTAACCAAGGGCATAAACGCATCAATAGCTCTGTACCAAGAAGAGGTTGGCTCATTAGATCCAAATACTGGGTCTATGGCCATCAACGCTGGACTCATAGTAAATTAAGTGGTCACAGTCTGCCCCAAAAGGGGGCAAGAAAATACTATATACTTGTCATGAGCTCCAAGGCATCATTTCTCAGCCTTTCTGAACCCTTGTCCCTAAGATGCTTTTCCCGTCCATTTTCTGCACATCCCTACCAGGCAAGACGACTTGTCCAGTTTTACTGTCTGCCCCATGTATAGAAAAAAACGAATTGAACTGACATGATTTATCAAATTACAATCTCGCCCCCACTTCTAATGCATATCTTCTCTGTATGTTGCTGACCTGCCTGGACTAATAGATGTCATAAAGGAAAGTTAATATATTATAATAGAAAGGATTGTCCTTCACAATCAAACTGTGTGTGGGACTCTAGAATGAATCTGCTTATTATTAACAGTGAATCAAGAGCTATGATCTCTCTCGTATGTCTCTGTATAAACATATGTATAAATTAAATTTTCTGTAGCGCCATAAATGAATACACGATACTGTTTAGGAAATAATGTCCTGGTTTATAACTCAGAGGTGACCTCTGGTTAAAGGAATATCATAGACACACACGGTAGTGTACTCGCCCACCCTCCCAGCCTTCCCCAGCTGCTCTGTGTACCCATGTGGATTCAATTTAGTAGACACTGAGCCACCTTGGCAATGGGAGAGGAGAAGATATTTTCAAACGCTTCCCTTCCACAATGTAAGGTTTATGTTCCTGGAGGTAAGCAAGATTCCACACTGCTTCTGGAATGCAGCACGGTCAAAGAGAGTCAGTGTGAGATCTGGCCCTGAGGTCTGCGGACAGGTAGACGTCATTGAGATGCACAGATTAGAGCTCCCAGAGGTAAAGACCGGATTATTCTAAAACTGTTTGCAGTTAAGACCCAGTGCATGGCGGCCGGCGGGGGGCTAAGGACAGACTCTCTGCTGGAGGGTCACAAAGACAAGCTGGCATCTGAACAGAAGACAGTGTCAGACCCCAGCGTCTTCAGACTTCTCTGTCATTCCACTCCCATTCTGCCCCGATATCCAGGCGAAAGTCGAAAACAGAGCCCCTAACTATTGCTTAGCCCACAGACCCCAAAGGGCAGGCAGGGCCTGTGGGAAAAGGATCAGGAGGAGTAAGTATAATCTTTTCACATTCACACGTTTTCTTACAACATAAAGAAATCGCGCCCACCAGGAGCGATTTTACAACTCCAAATGATGTCAATGATGTCTAGCTGGAATCTTTGCCACAGGGGTTTTACAGAAATGCAAATGTGTCAGGTTTTACCATAATTAGCTGCTTTTGAAAAAATGTATAATTCACATTTTAAACTGCCTAATGAAGATGGGGTGGTACAGCTAATCAGAAACTTGGCTTCTGTGAAGGAAGAATAATTGAGCTCCTTAATAAAATAAAATATTAATAAAAAGATTTTAGCCCTTACATCCTGGTGCCTAATAAATCAGTATGCAAATGCAAATAATCAAAACAAAAGCTCCCAAGAAAGCAACCTACACATGCATTCAGTCTGGCAGATTGGAGATTAACCGAGCTTCAGGGCCAGAAACCATGCGGTGCCCATATCAGACCACACGCCAAATCCTTCCTTCCTGGGAGCAACCATTAGGAGGATAGTGGCTTCTCCCACCCTCTCAGTAGGTCCAGGTAGAATCCATCCACCTGGCAACCTTCAGGAACCTCTGTTTGCAATGTGATAAGAACGAATTTAAAAGTCACTATGCAGAAAGTTCGGTGAAATGGAAATCACTAATAGGAAACGTAAGCAGCAAGTGACTAACCACAACTTGGAAAAACATCTTTGGAAAATTGCTCTTGCTCTATTTCCCTAGCTCTGAGGGAAGAAGAAGGAAGAGGCTAAATCATGAGGATTGCGAAGGAAACCACAGACTCTTTCAGGGTTGAGGTCTTCATTTGTGGCTCATATCTTGCTGTCAAAGACAACTGAAATGAGAGGAAGAGTCCTCGGTATTTAATGTCACCCTGCTTCCTCAGAAAAAGCAGTATTCCAAACTGAGAAACCTAATCATCACAGAAAAATCTGTAAGTTGGTTTACTACACACATTTCTTTATCCTTAAAACTTTATATCACTATTACATTAGTAATGTCAAAGGAAAAAAGAGTTCAGTTACTTCAAAATGAACCTCGCCAAAGGCCTATGAAAACCACATTTTAGCTTTCTCTTTCTCTATTAAAAAAATGCATCTCTACTAACCCAAGACCTTGCTTTCATGACGTGTAACTCTAATCCCGTTGGAAGGGTGTGGGGGTGGGGGCAGATTTCAGTTTCGTTTTAAATAAATGCCTTCAATTTGCCAGCCTTAGCCCAATCCCACGGAGACTATGCAAACAGGACGTGAGCTACAGCCAAAAAGACTTATTCCAGAAAAGCCGCGTGTGGCTCTCTCTGAACATCTGCTGACTCAAAGGCCATTTCAGGGAGCATACTCCGCGTGGCTTATTGACTGGCTCCTGCAACTGGCTCCTGAATCCCATTGTCCCAGCAAGTGATAACGATCCACACACCACCACTTAAGTGTCTTCGGGGAGCACGGTCTGGAAGAAAATGTGTTGAGAAGAATCTTTATAATGCCAATAACCCTCCCACTTGTTTATGTATCTATTTATTCATTTTCTAGTTGTCAAATCCAGGCTTGGGGGCAGGTGGGGTGGTGGCAGGAAACACACAACCATCAAAATCAGACTTGAAAAGGGTTCTGCATTTCAGTAATCCTTCCTAGCTAATAAAACATTTCCACCGGTAGTGCTTTCAGACTCAGAGAATCAAACTTACGAGCCCTTTCCCAGGTGCTTCACAAAATGCCAACACTTGGACACTCAACGCCCAAGTCACCGAGAGGATGGCCAAGCACAAAACAACAAAGGAAGCTACGATGGCGGGAAAACTTGGTCGTGTGGACGGGTTCGTCAAACTTCTTTCCATTCGTCCTAACTCACGGCTCCTCAGCTTCCTCAAGTCTTGGTCTGCGATCCAAGCGGATGAAAAGCAAGTCCACAGCGAACCGCGGCACCATGTGACGTGTACAGCCACAGGAGCAGGTTTGTACCACGATGGAAACTCAAGAAAGAGAGCAGCGGAATCTGCTGAGGGGTAGGGCTTCAAGTGACCAGGGCTGACCACGGGAAAGACCGGACAGTAACACACGACAGTGCTTGGACAAGGGGAGTCCCTCATGGCACCAACCAGAGGCTCATGGGTGTGGGGACCACCGTCCAGAAGGTTCTGAGGGCAAGGGCCCTCCCAGGGTAGAGGGGAATTGGAAGGGGGGATACAGCTCACAGCACGGTGGGATCCCTGGGCCAGAGCCCAGTGTCGGCTCTGCCAATAACTGGCAGGAGGTGGGAGCAGTTCCGTGGGGTATGCAAAGAAGGCAGCCCCTCAATGGCTAAAAATCTGCTTGTTTGGGCTGTTTTTAAAACAAATGGATGTGTAAAAATTCAAGTTTGGGAAAGGGTTTGGAGAGCTCTGGGCTGGTGAACACATGTAGGTGCTGGGAGGGCCTTTGCCTGGAGAGGGTGTGGAGGCTCCATGCCCCTCCGCCACCCTGCCCTCATCGGACTATTTATCTGTATCCTTTATCTGTATCCTTTATAATAAACTGGCAAACATGTTTTTAAAAAACTTGAGTTCGGCACCTACTTAGCTCAGTCTGTTGTGAAGAAATAAACAACCTAAGGGCCGATGCATGGTGGTTGTCTTGGGCTCATTTATATAACAGGAGCGGGGAGGGGAATCTTCACAGAGGGGGCTGTGAACTAGAACTTGGAGTAAAACGGCGCCAGTCACAAAGGACAGGGAAGGCACTCTAGGCATGGGGAATGGCAAAGGCAAAGCTCAGACACCGTGACGTGGGCCACCTCCAGGTCATGCTGTTGAAAGCAACAAGACGGATGCAAGGAAGGCAATTAGTGGGGCTGGAAACTAGGGTGTGGGGGAAAGAGGAAGCTGGAGAAAAGAGATGAGCCCAACTCATGCTGCGGTGGTTAAGAGCACCAGTTCTGGAGCACAGCTGCCTGGAGTCCTATCCTGGTTTCACGGCTTTTTAGCAGGAGCCATTGGGCAAGTTACTTAATCTCTCTAGCCTCCATGTCCTCAGCTGTAAAAGAGCTGTTGCCAGCTATTCTGACTGCTATTAATGTGTTA
The DNA here is from genome assembly GCF_000956105.1 of Propithecus coquereli. Classification (NCBI taxonomy): domain Eukaryota; kingdom Metazoa; phylum Chordata; class Mammalia; order Primates; family Indriidae; genus Propithecus; species Propithecus coquereli. Next base: position 3,044,077 of record NW_012148797.1, on the reverse strand, counting down.
GCAAACAACGATGGTAGTGGTCTGGCCTTGGACCCTGTGCCAAGGAGGGTGGACTCCATGCCACTGCCAGTAATGGGAAGAATGGGCTATTTGTAACCAAGACAGTGACTAGGCCAGATGAGTGCTGAGAGGATGTGCATGGGACAGAGAAGGGGCAGAGGCAGGGAGACCAGAAGACTACTGCACAAGTCCTAGCAAGGGAGACTGTGGACCTGCACTGTGACAATAACAGAATGAAGAAAATGAAGGGGAGGGATTCCCAAGAGATTTCTCAGGAAGAATCCACAGGGACTGGGAGAAAGAAAGGACAAGGGACAGAAAAAAAATCAACCATGACTTCAGTGATTCTTTGGGGAATTTTCCATCTTTGTCTCCATGTCACTTAATCTTTAAAGTTATGTACCATGGTAGAAAGAAGGAAGCCCATAATCTTCGAGCAATTCTTCCTGGGAGAAAATGTCAGTTTCTGATACAGTATTTTAGAAGGGAGAAGCGGGGAGGCAAATGATGAAGGTGAATGTGGCTGATGGAAACCACGAAGGAGCTGCAGCTCCATTCAATTAGCCTCCCTGGGATTTACACCCAGAGAGTGGCATCCGGCTTCCTCAAGACAGTAATGAGCCCTAAATCCACGTGAGGTTTCAACGCGCCACGTCTATCCTGAGAAACTCGCACGGAGAATCTGAGTCATGAATCATGGTCTACGACATGAATCCCTTTGCATGTTCACAGTGCTCTGACCCAAGAGACACTGGTCTCCCACAACCTTCTGGGGCCTAGGATTTTGAACCTATCATGTTTTGGAAACCCCAAAGTTGAGTCAGAGGCTAGCTATTCAGACTAAAGCTTTGAGAAGAGCTCCACGGAGACTCAAGGCATCTTCATTGGAAGCTCAAAACCGTGTGAACAAAAAGAAAAAAAGAAAAAAAAGCTTAACCTACATCTAAAGGTGGCTAACCCTTCAACAACTTTTCCTGCGGTATTTTAAAGAAGCTGCCAAATAGATCACTAACACTTTATGTTCTCATCTCCCCTATTCTGGAACTGTCAATGTCCTCACCAGCTCTGAGATCCGCTTCCACGGCACATGATATCATAGGGCTGCAGTCACATTGCCAGCCACCACCAGGACACGAACATGGAACACATCGTGTGATGGAACAAAGCGCAAGCTAAAATGGGCAAAAATGGAAAATAAGGGGCCAAGTAGGAAGTGCGGGCATGGAGGAATTTATAGGTTAAGACCAGAAACGATGATGACGCTGATGAAGATGATGGTGGTAGTGGTGGTGGTGATAACTAGCATTTATGGAACACTTGATTCTTGGATAGATACTGCCAGTTGTCCCCAATATCCAATCTCTCCTTTTTATACAGTAATAGTGTTTTCTATTTGGGTATCCAGCTAAAGCCTAAAATTTCCCAGCCTCATTTGTGAATGATGTGGTTACATGACTAAACTCTGGCCAATGAGATGAGACAGTGATGTGGGCAACTTTCAGGCCACATTGTTAAGGGGAAGAAAGATACCCTCCATATCCCTTTTCTCCTTCCTGGCTGGAATATAGAAATTATGGCAGGAACTGCAGCAGCCATCTTAGACCATGAGATGGAAGGCACGTACTAAGGATGGCAAAGCAACAAGGTAGAGGAGGCTGGGTCACTGATCATTGTGGGACCTCCGGAACCAGCCCTAGGCCGCCTACTCTGACCATACATCAGAGAGAAATAAAGTTTTATCTTTTTAAAGTCACTATTATTTGGGTCCTTTCTGTTAAAACAGCTGAACTGATAAAACTCTGTGCCAAGTACTACGCTATACACTTGACGTACATTATCTGATTTAATCCACACACAGCCCAGAGAGGCAAGCTATTATCTAAGCTCTCAAAGCAGGGCCTGGACTGAATAAGGCAGCCAGATTCCAGGTTAGAATATGATGTCTCCTTGCCATACAACCACTTCATTTGAATCAAGGAAGGAAAGATCAACTCCCAACAATGTAGGCCAGACCGTGGCCACCTCTCCAGCAAAGGGTGAGCCGGCACAACTCCTCAGTTACTCTGGTCTCCAGCTGCTCAACTTGTCCTCATCTCCTTCCCCAGACTCAGGGAAGTTCAAGTAGAGACTCTTCTACCTCTATTTGAATTTTATTTCCTCCACAGGATCTGCCTGAGCACTAAGGTGAAACGAGAATACCATCAAAACGCCGTGGGCACAGCTATTGCTTGACCTCAGCCAGCCCTGTCTACACTAGACTGAGGTCCCACAAGCCCGGTGGTGTGTTTATTGCATTTCCACCTTTCTTGACTCTTCTCACCTGCCTTCCAAAAGGTGTGGTTCCCCTTAGTGGACTCAGTGGTGTGGCCCAATTCAGAAAGAACTGCAAAGTCATTCCTGGGGACACAGCGGCACAAGGAAATACTGTCAAGTGCATTAGATCAAAAATGGCCAAGTCGTCACTCCTCTTTCCCAGGGTTTCAAAATCAAGAATAACTAAAAAGCCCTGATGGTACCTAGAAGCGAGGAGTGAATTTAAAATTCTCTCTATCTGCACGCCAAAGGAAAAACAGCACAGTCGGGCATACTGACTCTTCTGATGACCTGACGAAGTCTTGGAAAACTTTTCTGGGTCTCGTTTTCTATGTCCAAAGAGTGGCAGGTGACAAGGTGCAGGGGGAGCACAGTGAATTCATGATAATTCACTGATTCATCATTCATTGTTGCCGAAACCAATTTCTTCCTACATTTTCAAGTTAAGAGTGAGTTAAAGGCAGTTTCATTTTCTCACCAGTTTCACTGAAGTTTTACTATGTGATTAGGCATCTTTAAAAAAATCTGCTTTGGAGTCTCAAGATCTGCCAGAAAGGGTCTGGAGACAAAGAAGCCTTTAGCTTTTAAACCTTCTTGCTCGGGGAGAGGGGGACGGGTATATGCATACACAAGGAGTGCAATGCGCACCATCCGAGGGATGGACACGCTTGAAACTCGGACTTGGGGAGGCAAGGGCAACATTCGTAACCTAAACATCTGTACCCCCATAATATGCTGAAATAAAAAAAAATAAATTAAATTAAATTAAAAAAAAAACCTTCTTGCTCACAGCGAGGGCTATGGCATCTCCCAGAGAATGCTGGCTCAAGTTTACTTGAAGATAGCTTACCTGAAAAGCTACCTTAATGATTAGATGAGGGACATGTTTGTTTGGCATATAGAATGTGCACTAGTGTTATCACTGTCCTTAACCACTGTCATCTGGGGATATACCCGGGTGGAGCTATTAACACGCTTTGGAAAATCAAGGTTCATCTTCTTTTCTAATAGAGCACAAAGTTGGAGGGAGTAGAAAGTGGCTTCCTAAGGAAACAGAACAATCAAGGCTAAGTCTTAATCAATTCAATAAACAGTGATTAAGTGCCAGGCTCAGAGCTGGATGCTCTGGAGAAAAGATAAACAAAATCCCTGCCCTCAAGGTTCTCAAAAGTTATCCAGAGGAAGATCGAAGTCTGTGGGGAGAGGAGGGGAAGAGATAAGAG
>NW_012148797.1:3030704-3040491 GCF_000956105.1 Propithecus coquereli | reverse complement strand
GCCCAGGAGTTTGAGGTTGCAGTGAGCTATGACTGCACCACTGCACTCCAGCCTGAGTGACAGAGTGAGACCCTATCTATAAAAAAAAATAAATTAAATTAAATTAAAAAAAAAACCTTCTTGCTCACAGCGAGGGCTATGGCATCTCCCAGAGAACGCTGGCTCAAGTTTACTTGAAGATAGCTTACCTGAAAAGCTATTGTAATGATTAGATGAGGGACATGCTTGTTTGGCATATAGAATGTGCACAGTAAATACTAGTGTTATCACTGTCCGTAACCACCGTCATCTGGGGATATACCCGTGTGGAGCTATTAACACGCCTTGGAAAATCAAGGTTCATCTTCTTTTCTAATAGAACACAAAGTTGGAGGGAGTAGAAAGTGGCTTCCTAAGGAAACAGAACGATCAAGGCTAAGTCTTAACCGATTCAATAAACAGTGATTAAGTGCCAGGCTCAGAGCTGGATGCTCCAGAGAAAAGATAAACAAAATCCCTGCCCTCAAGGTTCTCAAAAGTTATCCAGAGGAAGATCGAAGTCTGTGGGGAGAGGAGGGGAAGAGATAAGAGAAGGAGGGTCTCAGAGGGCCCCACAGAGTGGTGGCCTTGAACTTAGTCTTAAATAATTTGCAGTTCATCATTCAAGGGTGGAGATTTCTGCCCAAGGTCAGAAAGGTAGACAGCAGCCAAACAGACAAAGGCCTTCCTGTGACATTCCACAGGGTTGGAAATGTATCATATCAGCCAAGGGTAGCCGCGTGTGTTAGTTTGCTCGAGCTGCCATAGCAAAGCACCACAGACTGGGTGGCCGACACAACGAAGTAATTTTCTCACAGAGGTTAGCAGATAAGGAGTCTGGTTTCTCCCAAGGCCTCCCCCTTTGGCCTGCAGATGGCCACCTTCTGGCTGTGCCCTCCTGTGTCCTAATCTCCTCTTTTTATAAGGATGTTGGTCAGATTGGATTAGGGGCCTCTCTAATGACCTCATTTAACCTTAATCGCCTCTTTAGAGGAAGGCCCTATCTCCAAATACTGTCGCATTTGGAGGGACTGGGGGTTAGGGCTTTGGCACAGGCATCTGTGGGGACGCAGTTCAGCCCGTTGCACCCTGAAAGGCTGTGAAGGAGAGAGTCCATTCAGAAAGAGCACTGTGGTGGTGCTGAGGAGCACGGGACTTGGGAGGGGGGGGACTAGAGGGAGCCAGGCTACAGAGGACCCAGGAGGATAAGAAGGGGGACTCACCAACCATGGGAGAAAAGAGGACAGGGGTGTTTCACTGGGGCTCAGCCATTTTGCTGAAGACCCAAGGCCTTGTTCTCCACTGCAAATCCCTGCTCTCCGCAGTGGGGAGGAGTCTACTTGTCCAAGTGGGTTCTCAGCTTCCCTTCCAGCATATTCCCTGGCCGTACCTGATCACCCACCACCCATAGCCACCAGGGCTCTAAACCCACAGTGGCCCAGGGCACAGAAATTGAAACAATGCTGCAGTGGGTTCCAAACAAAAGTGGGGCCGGGGAATCAAAGGCCTGCGAGTCAACTCTTGGGAGTGGAAGAGCAAGAGCTGGTGCCCCCACCAGCCCACCAAGCCCCCTCCAACAGGCACCCCTCACAAACAAAGCCCCAGCAGGAAGCCCATTAACACCTCACAGGGCAAACCTCAGGCCCTGCAGGAGAAACTTCAAAAGACATCGCTCAGCAAAAATGCCAGAAGGCCATCCATCAGGAACACCATCCCAGGAAGCAGCGGCTGAACTGGGGAAAGAGGGCGGGCGCGTAAATTAAACGTCCCTCGGCCCCTATATAGACCTCGATTTATTGCCATAGAGGCCAACGGGTCTCCTTGAGTTTAAAAAGGATCAAGGCCTCTATAAACAGTATTTAGAACTACCTTCTGTGGAACAAAAACACCAAGAGAAACACTCCCTTTTTTTTTTTTTTTTTCGAAAATGACCCATTTGTGAAACTAATTCCCATTACACTGAACTCTTTGCCTCAAGCGTTACATAAAAGTCAACTCACTGGTCAGCCCTTTTTAAAAAAAAAAAAAAAATCATGTCAGATACAATTACCAATTTGCCTTTTTAATTTGTTGAAATTAATTTCAGTATTAGTTCAGTAGCCTGCCAAAAAGACATGTGGAGACACATGTTCGCTGAAAATCTATACCATTGCTTAGAGGCGTTGAGCTCTTTCTCCTCACCCGCTGACACATACAAACATTCCCACCAACCCCTGACCTGCAAAAAACAGCTTGGTAAAAATCAGCGTCATCACAAAGATGCAAATAAGGGCTATACAAGAAGCATCAATATTTCTCAGGAGATTATTAGTTGTGTAATGCCAAAAGGCTCCACGCATCTTATTTCCCCCGAAACCCTCAAATTGCCAGTGTTTGGTTTTCTTTTTTTTGTTAACTATCCAATCTCTTTGCCCCTAATAATAATAATCAAAATAGCTAAACGACATACCAGGCCTGTGCTACACATTTTGCAAAATCTTTGATCTTACTTCATCCTCATAATAATTTTCTCAGGTAAATATTGTTGCTGTCCCCATTTTATAAAGAGGGAAACTGAGGCTCAGGGAGCCCAAAGTCACACAGATGGAGAACGGCAAAATGGAGATCCAAACCCAGGTTTGTCAGACCTCAAGCCCATAATCTTAATCACTGATTTTAATGGCCTGTCCCTCTGCTTCCCAACTGGCCTTCCAGTATAATATATTTAGAAGGGGTTTGATATTTAAACTTACCCAAGGTTCAGAAAGCAATTGTGAATATTATACACTATGAGGCTTAAAAATACCCTTTAAGAATTCCAACAGATACCTTAATACATTTTTACAGTCATAAGATTTGATATTTTTGCTCCAGATTGTCATTTCTACCCTCTTTTTCTGTTTAGTAATACAAGCACTTACACTGTGCTTAAACTTATGCAAAACATGAAATCCAACTCTAGAACTTGGGTTTATCAAAACAAGTGAAAATGTCACAATGGTTGCATGTCTTGCTCTGTTCAAAGAGATGAGAAGCAAAACAAAATAAAAATAGGTATGTGTCAAGTAAGAATTTGACTTAAAATTTAGGAAAACATCCAGTACCACAGACTGTAGCTTCCTTGAGGACAGAGATCCTGTCTTATTTGACTTTTTATCCCCAGAGCCTACCACAGAACTGGCAAGGTTTAATAACCATTTGCCAAAGTGGAGGATGGATAGATGTACGTATGGATGGATGGATGGACGGATGAATGGGTGGGTAGGATAAATGGATGGATGGAAAGACGGGTGGATGGAAAGGTGGGTAGATGGATGGATGGAATGGATGGATAAATGGATGAATGGAAAGATGGGTGGGTGGAAAGGTGGGTAGATGGATGGATAAATGGATGGATGGAAAGATGTGTGGATGGAAAGATGGGTGGAAGGATGGATAGATGGATGGGATGGATGCATGGATGAGTAGATGGAGAGATGGGTGGATGGGTATGTGAGTGGATGGTGGATGGACAGATGGATGAATGGATGGAAGAACAGCTGGAATGGCAGATAAGTAGATGAATGAATGGATGAAAGGATGCTTATACCAATGGTTATTCTCTGTATGTTTCTAAGTTTGTTTTCTGGCTCGATTTTTAAACAGTCCATTCTATATTCAGATAAACGAGCAAACTAGCTGCAGAACCTGCTAGTTCTGTGACTAAGGGTCAAATGTGGGCTACTATTGAACTCTGACCTTCCCCAAGGACAGGAAGACAGATGCCAGCAATTGAACGTTCAATAACTGCCCATTTAACAAACACATGCTGAATGCAAATAATTTTTCTGGAAAGCAGCCCCATTTGTTGGCACCAAAACACATTTGTAATCCTCTCCATGTGTCCTTCCCATTCTCGAGTCACTGTAGAGGGAAGAAACGTTTATTCGCAAGAAAGACACTTTGGGTCAATAACTAATCCAGAAAACAAGGCTTGCTGCACCACCATGTGATTCCAATTGAGGAACAGAGAAAAAGAAAAACTTCTCTGGCTTTTGTGAACACCACAGCATTGAGGCCACTGGTCAGAGGTTCTCTCTCCCCTCTTTAGCAAACACAGGGCATGAGATGGACTTCCAAAGACAGCCCATGCCAGTGGGGTAAGGAGAAGCCCATGATGATTCCAGAAAACCCTTCTTCAAAGTGCCTGGGCACTGCAGGGTTCCCAGAAGACTCAAAAGCAAAAAAGAAGCTTACAAACAAATCATTTGCCATGTTCAACCCAGAGATTAACAGAGAAACAACCAGCAAAAAATGCTGAGTAAATGCTAGTGTTTTAATAAGCAAGAAAATATTTCTTTTACATTAAGGGTGAGACTGTTCTGTGGTTTAATAAAGCATTTTTACATAAAATAATACTTCACTCGAGAAAGCTAAGGAAAGGGATGTGAACACTCCATTTAACAAATAAGGGAACCAAGGCTCACTCTGTAAGGTTCAATGACTTGGTTAAGGTCACAGAACCAGGAAGCGGAAGTGCGTACATTTCCTGATTTGGCTTTTTTTTTTTTTTTTTGCATCCTACTCTGACATATTTATCTTTGCTCAACAAAAACATCTGGAGCCTTATGTTGAGTGCCAGGTTATACCCAGGTACATTCCAAGCTAGGAATAGATCCCATCTTTATGAAATTTCCAGCATTTAAGGATTGCAGCCAGAATTTAAGTTGGCTTCCCTGACTCCAAACCATGTGAGGCTTCCAAGAAATGATAAGAGTTCTTCCAGTCCTGGGCCAGCCAGAAGAGGAGGGAGGGAGGGAGACACAAAGAGAGACAAGAAACCCCGCCCACACATCTAGAAACAGATGTGAAACGGCAAGCGGACCTTCCCCACTCCATCTTAAAGCCCTCTCAAACACAAATTTCTGTGTCTGGGAGGTGAACCCCATGGTGGCCTGAACAGAGATGATCCTGTTGTCTTGACACTATGAAGAATGCCTGATTAAGGAACAAATCATCCACTTCTAATTAGTCAAGCATCACAGCTTCTCTTATTAGACAATTAATTTTTTAACTGTCCGCCTTTCCCAACCCACCCATCCCAACAACTAGGAATAACTTACTGTGAACACAGAGCCCAACCTGAGCATGAAAAAAATGACCAGAATATTTAAATCCTCAAATCATTTATACCATACCACCATTTTGCCTTTATTGAAGGATGATTAGAAAAAATTAAAACCCATCCTGCAGAGGTTCCCAAATATGGCTGGGAATCCAAAACAGCACTGGGGAGGGAGGGGTCTTTTAAAATGATGAAACACTGGGCCCTCCTCCACAGACAGGGTGGTCTCAGGGGCCCAGGTACCTGGTGCTGCTGGTGGTGGTATTTTAAAGCCTCCCAGGTAATTCTGATGATCAGCCTGCTTGAGAACCTTTGCAATACACCTACACTGATCTCCCAGGGCAAACGCTGGCCTGGAAGCTCCTGTCCCCACGTGTAGGCCCCCCAAGTACCAGGCACTGAGCGAGGCATATTCCACACACTGTATACTCTCATGTAATCCTTATAACATCTTCAAAGTTGGCACACTTATACCCATTTACAGATAGGAAAAACAGGGCTCAGTGAGATATATTGATTTGCCTCAGTTCACACAACTAAGGAGGTTTGAAATTCCTAGGCTTTCCCAAGAAACTTTGCTCTGTGCTCCCAAATTGCATAGAAAAATTCCCTTCTGAGCCAAAGCGAATACTAGAATACAGAGACAAATGTATTTGAAAAGCTGGTGCTGGTACAAGGAATGTCTTGATTTAATTTCATATTATCGTTTAATGTAACTGGGAAAGAAATGCTAGTGGAAACAGACACCCCAATTGTATAAGCTCCAGTAGAGTCGAATTTTCCGGGCACAGGGAGGGTGCTCAGATCCTGTCTGGGATTTCACCACCAACAGGAACTAGGCCAAACAAGTTCTTTAGCCTGCAGCTCAGCCTGCCCCGGCCTGGGTGCCCCATTCAGCAGCCAGGAGAAGGGATAGAGGCAGAAGTCCACTGGCAGAGAAACAAGACACAACTCACCAGGCTGGGGGAGGGAGAGGCCCATTTCAATCAGACCACGGACCCAAATCCATTTCCCTCAGTGTCCAAAGAATCAAAGAATGACCACGGCCTCCCCCAGGGGCAAAGTGACATACCCTGACACCCTTACGCAGGGCACGTCCATCCAGCCCTCGTTCACTTAGCAGAAGGACACCATTTCTGCCCAGCATGTGCTGGGGCAGAAGCTGCAGTCATCTCCCCGGAACTGGGCCAGAGCCGGGTGTCAGGAGACCTAAATCTCTACCTGGCCACCCCACTAAGTCTGTGTATTCTTTGGTAAGTCCATTCACTTTGGCCTGAGTTTATAAAATGAAGAGGTGGAACAAGATCACCTTTGAATTTCCTGCTATCTCTGGCAATATATGAAATCCAGGCTGGCCGGGCAAAGTCTGCAGGGGGATTTAATCCCCAAATGCAGACCACCGAGGAGCCATAGAGGGCAGAAAAACAAACCTGCGTGAGATCCTATTTGCCCAGACTCACCTGCCATGGATGTGCACTGCAGAATGCAGGCAGGTAAGAAGAAAGTAGTTACCTGGATAAAGGAATGGGTAGAGACCTGGAGAAAAAGAGTGTTTGCCTTAAAGGTTCCACCAGGGTAGACTCAAATCTAATGGGAAATCTCCAAATCTTCCTCTGTGGACCTCCAAGCATTCATTCACTCATTGAACAAATACATATCGAGCGGCTGCACTGGGAACCAGTGCAACATTATCTTATCATCAGTAGTATTATTATTTAATTAAGGCAGCAGGGGGGAAAAAAGACATGTCTGATTAAGTGATGCTGGATTCCCTAAATAGAGTAAAAAAATCCACCATCGACATTCAGATTATGTTCAATTCTTTGCCCCCTAGACTCACATATCCCAAAGGAATATCAGGCAGTCGACTTCAGAACAAAAGGGCCACAAGCCTCCAAGGCCAGAGAGCAGCGGCAGGAGCAGGGGCACGCACCACTGGTCGCAGACTGTCTGGCTTCCTGAACAGACACGTGCAAAGGCCAGGGGCTCTCAGGGGAATTCAGAAACCTCCCCCTACCACCCCCGAATGGATCTAGTTCCATCCACAGAACATTTCGCTGCACTGGCTCGACGCACAGGGCTTATCCTGTACACTGCCAGGGTCGTGCCCCAGGAAAAAGATCTATCGCTGAACAAAATTAGTACGTCCTAAGAATCCCCTTCAGCAAGTGCTATGGAACCATCTGTCCCCTAGTAGACTCAGAGTTTAAAATATTTAAAAAAAAAACAAAAAAGCCTTATACAACTGGCTAAGTAGCCGCAGCGGCGGTACTCTCTCCTCTAACTACTACCCATGTACTCACCGGCCCTTCCTACGCTAACAACTGCGACTCCTACTCGGCAAACTCGTTACCCTGCAGGCTACACGGCCTCTCACTGAATGCACTCACACCCATGCCTGTATGGCTTATAAAGCATTTACTTCTCAGTTATCTTATGTGGCAAGTAAGACCCTGGGAGAAAAAGAGAGCAGGTACTATTAGGCCCACTGGACAGAAAAAGAAACTGACGCGCAGCAGTTCGGGGACTCGCTGGAAGCCTCCCAGCAGATAAGTAGTGAGAACTTTTTGCTGCTTCATCCCTCACTGCCTGTAGCTCGGCTATGCAGAGACAAGAGACCTGACGACAGCCCCTCACCCTTGTTCAGTTCCGACGGCAGCAGCGAGGAGTGACAGCTAAGGCACAAAGCGCACAGTGCCCCTGCACCCCGTTCCCCATGTCCCTGGTACAGCTGTACCTCCTAAATTACACACACATACACACACACACACGCACACGCACACACACATAGTATCCAAGGAAAACCAGACTATTGTCCTTTAGGAACCAACGCTGCGCCTGCAGAAAATCCTTCAACGAAACCAACTGCGAAGGCTTTGCCCAAACCGTTCCCAGAACAGCTGCCCGGTCCTGCCACAGCGCAGGAAATTTTCCCATCTTGGCAAACCCCGCTGCGACCATGTTTCCACGCTGCAGCCTTAGAGGAATGAAAATATCAATTTGAGCCAAGCAAATCCAACAGGCTATCATGCAAAATGCTGGTGTCGAATCAAGCCTCGGAACTGGTAATTACCCATCAAGCAGGGCCATAATAACGGGCTCCCTGAGGTCACTTTGCTGGAAGGCGGGGAGGTGGCTACTAAGGAGAGACTTGGAATTGGGCGCATGTGATGACAGCCTTAAGAGAAAGGCGTTCTACTCGCTTTCCTACAGATACACGCACCTGACCCCCCAAAACCAAAACTCTCTTCTGAGGTCACAGCCCATCACGTGGCTACCCCAAGGCACAGATGATTTTTAACGTGCAGGGGCGAACTTCCATCTATTAAACGATGCCCTCCTCTAATTTTAAAGGAAGTTGGCTTTAGATTGTGGTCTGAAAGGTGCTTCCTTTCAAAACTGCTGTAATTAAACTAGAAAACCATTAATGTGTACCCTATGGTAAGGGGGTTTCCTAGAAATTCCTTACAGGAAGTCTGTAATTGATAGTGTGGCTGCAAGACATACACACAGCACAGAAACCTGCATCAAGGACAGTTTGTGAAGGCTCAAATGCCCTGGTTGACAAACAGCACTTTTGTCCACCAAAAGTATTGTGCCAAACCTCTACTGAGGCCTGGTACTGTGGTGAGGAGAAGCACACACACAACTTAGGAGTTCAGCCCCGGGCCTCAGAGCGCGTTATGACATTAGCTCCAACTCTATAATTTGACTGAAGAGAAGAAAGAGTTAAGAAAGAGAGAGACAGAGACATTTTAAGAAAATGATAGTTTCTATTAAAATGCATAACACCATCTTCTAAAAGATGAAAGAACTTCATAGAAACACCATAAACCTCAGAATTACACAGTAAATTGCTTCTTTTGTTTAAGGCAAATTAATATCCGATCACACATAAAAAATAAACCCTCCCAACATCCCAGCTGATGGGTGCTCCATTCATTATGCAGCTTGGGAGACTGCATGTTGACTGTTTTGTAGAAAATGAATGAAGGGTTGGGTTATAATCACCTTTCCACTCAAATCCTCAAATCTTGCCTCATTACCTGAAGTGCTCTTCCTGCAAAGTGATACACAAACAATTTTCGAATCTCCACTTTCGTCTCATAAGCCGCCACGTGTACAGCAAGGGAAAAGTCCAGGGGGCATTAGCTGTGACAGGGAATCTGTCCAGGGTCCTTCTAAGTGCTTCCCAGAACATGATGCACAGATGTTCTATCTGCCTGGGTCTTTATCAGAGTCCTGCTGAATCTGGCACAGAGGCAGTCGACAAATCTCTCATTATCCCTTACTAGGCCTCCAAAAACGCATATACCTAACAAAAGAAATACAGCATGAAAATCTGTGTGTCATCCCAATCTTTCCTCCTACCCAGGGACTCCCGGCATACAAATGAATGGCAGGCGTGCTGACCCAAAGGGGGTCCTGGCTCAGATGAGGGTACTTCTCGCTGCCAAAGGGACCTTAGATCCAAAGTGATCCAGAGCTACTCGGTGGAAAAATGCCCTGACATATAGTGAGTCTTCAAAAAACGTTAGCCACCCCACCAGGAGAAGGGACCAGGAGAAATGCCTGGTTTAGTTTCATCAGCAGTCAGCTTAAATAATGCCACGTTATTTGTCTTGTCTTTCTCTTCCACCACCCTGATGCCACACTCCCCGCAAAAGATGGAATTCTTCCTGGCCC
>NW_012148797.1:3023162-3030654 GCF_000956105.1 Propithecus coquereli | reverse complement strand
TTTTTGCTCCAGATTGTCATTTCTACCCTCTTTTTCTGTTTAGTAATACAAGCACTTACACTGTGCTTAAACTTATGCAAAACATGAAATCCAACTCTAGAACTTGGGTTTATCAAAACAAGTGAAAATGTCACAATGGTTGCATGTCTTGTTCTGTTCAAAGAGATGAGAAGCAAAACAAAATAAAAATAGGTATGTGTCAAGTAAGAATTTGACTTAAAATTTAGGAAAACATCCAGTACCACAGACTGTAGCTTCCTTGAGGACAGAGATCCTGTCTTATTTGACTTTTTATCCCCAGAGCCTACCACAGAACTGGCAAGGTTTAATAACCATTTGCCAAAGTGGAGGATGGATAGATGTACGTATGGATGGATGGATGGACGGATGAATGGGTGGGTAGGATAAATGGATGGATGGAAAGACGGGTGGATGGAAAGGTGGGTAGATGGATGGATGGAATGGATGGATAAATGGATGAATGGAAAGATGGGTGGGTGGAAAGGTGGGTAGATGGATGGATAAATGGATGGATGGAAAGATGTGTGGATGGAAAGATGGGTGGAAGGATGGATAGATGGATGGGATGGATGGATGGATGAGTAGATGGGGAGATGGGTGGATGGGTATGTGAGTGGATGGTGGATGGACAGATGGATGAATGGATGGAAGAACAGCTGGAATGGCAGATAAGTAGATGAATGAATGGATGAAAGGATGTTTATACCAATGGTTATTCTCTGTATGTTTCTAAGTTTGTTTTCTGGCTCGATTTTTAAACAGTCCATTCTATATTCAGATAAATGAGCAAACTAGCTGCAGAACCTGCTAGTTCTGTGACTAAGTGTCAAATGTGGGCTACTATTGAACCCTGACCTTCCCCAAGGACAGGAAGACAGATGCCAGCAATTGAACGTTCAATAACTGCCCATTTAACGAACACATGCTGAATGCAAATAATTTTTCTGGAAAGCAGCCCCATTTGTTGGCACCAAAACACATTTGTAATCCTCTCCATGTGTCCTTCCCATTCTCGAGTCACTGTAGAGGGAAGAAACGTTTATTCGCAAGAAAGACACTTTGGGTCAATAACTAATCCAGAAAACGAGGCTTGCTGCACCACCATGTGATTCCAATTGAGGAACAGAGAAAAAGAAAAACTTCTCTGGCTTTTGTGAACACCACAGCATTGAGGCCACTGGTCAGAGGTTCTCTCTCCCCTCTTTAGCAAACACAGGGCATGAGATGGACTTCCAAAGACAGCCCATGCCAGTGGGGTAAGGAGAAGCCCATGATGATTCCAGAAAACCCTTCTTCAAAGTGCCTGGGCACTGCAGGGTTCCCAGAAGACTCAAAAGCAAAAAAGAAGCTTACAAACAAATCATTTGCCATGTTCAACCCAGAGATTAACAGAGAAACAACCAGCAAAAAATGCTGAGTAAATGCTAGTGTTTTAATAAGCAAGAAAATATTTCTTTTACATTAAGGGTGAGACTGTTCTGTGGTTTAATAAAGCATTTTTACATAAAATAATACTTCACTCGAGAAAGCTAAGGAAAGGGATGTGAACACTCCATTTAACAAATAAGGGAACCAAGGCTCACTCTGTAAGGTTCAATGACTTGGTTAAGGTCACAGAACCAGGAAGCGGAAGTGCGTACATTTCCTGATTTGGCTTTTTTTTTTTTTTTTTGCATCCTACTCTGACATATTTATCTTTGCTCAACAAAAACATCTGGAGCCTTATGTTGAGTGCCAGGTTATACCCAGGTACATTCCAAGCTAGGAATAGATCCCATCTTTATGAAATTTCCAGCATTTAAGGATTGCAGCCAGAATTTAAGTTGGCTTCCCTGACTCCAAACCATGTGAGGCTTCCAAGAAATGATAAGAGTTCTTCCAGTCCTGGGCCAGCCAGAAGAGGAGGGAGGGAGGGAGACACAAAGAGAGACAAGAAACCCCGCCCACACATCTAGAAACAGATGTGAAACGGCAAGCGGACCTTCCCCACTCCATCTTAAAGCCCTCTCAAACACAAATTTCTGTGTCTGGGAGGTGAACCCCATGGTGGCCTGAACAGAGATGATCCTGTTGTCTTGACACTATGAAGAATGCCTGATTAAGGAACAAATCATCCACTTCTAATTAGTCAAGCATCACAGCTTCTCTTATTAGACAATTAATTTTTTAACTGTCCGCCTTTCCCAACCCACCCATCCCAACAACTAGGAATAACTTACTGTGAACACAGAGCCCAAACTGAGCATGAAAAAAATGACCAGAATATTTAAATCCTCAAATCATTTATACCATACCACCATTTTGCCTTTATTGAAGAATGATTAGAAAAAATTAAAACCCATCCTGCAGAGGTTCCCAAATATGGCTGGGAATCCAAAACAGCACTGGGGAGGGAGGGGTCTTTTAAAATGATGAAACACTGGGCCCTCCTCCACAGACAGGGTGGTCTCAGGGGCCCAGGTACCTGGTGCTGCTGGTGGTGGTATTTTAAAGCCTCCCAGGTAATTCTGATGATCAGCCTGCTTGAGAACCTTTGCAATACACCTACACTGATCTCCCAGGGCAAACGCTGGCCTGGAAGCTCCTGTCCCCACGTGTAGGCCCCCCAAGTACCAGGCACTGAGCGAGGCATATTCCACACACTGTATACTCTCATGTAATCCTTATAACATCTTCAAAGTTGGCACACTTATACCCATTTACAGATAGGAAAAACAGGGCTCAGTGAGATATATTGATTTGCCTCAGTTCACACAACTAAGGAGGTTTGAAATTCCTAGGCTTTCCCAAGAAACTTTGCTCTGTGCTCCCAAATTGCATAGAAAAATTCCCTTCTGAGCCAAAGCGAATACTAGAATACAGAGACAAATGTATTTGAAAAGCTGGTGCTGGTACAAGGAATGTCTTGATTTAATTTCATATTATCGTTTAATGTAACTGGGAAAGAAATGCTAGTGGAAACAGACACCCCAATTGTATAAGCTCCAGTAGAGTCGAATTTTCCGGGCACAGGGAGGGTGCTCAGATCCTGTCTGGGATTTCACCACCAACAGGAACTAGGCCAAACAAGTTCTTTAGCCTGCAGCTCAGCCTGCCCCGGCCTGGGTGCCCCATTCAGCAGCCAGGAGAAGGGATAGAGGCAGAAGACGTCCACTGGCAGAGAAACAAGACACAACTCACCAGGCTGGGGGAGGGAGAGGCCCATTTCAATCAGACCGCGGACCCAAATCCATTTCCCTCAGTGTCCAAAGAATCAAAGAATGACCACGGCCTCCCCCAGGGGCAAAGTGACATACCCTGACACCCTTACGCAGGGCACGTCCATCCAGCCCTCGTTCACTTAGCAGAAGGACACCATTTCTGCCCAGCATGTGCTGGGGCAGAAGCTGCAGTCATCTCCCCGGAACTGGGCCAGAGCCGGGTGTCAGGAGACCTAGATCTCTACCTGGCCACCCCACTAAGTCTGTGTATTCTTTGGCAAGTCCATTCACTTTGGCCTGAGTTTATAAAATGAAGAGGTGGAACAAGATCACCTTTGAATTTCCTGCTATCTCTGGCAATATATGAAATCCAGGCTGGCCGGGCAAAGTCTGCAGGGGGATTTAATCCCCAAATGCAGACCACCGAGGAGCCATAGAGGGCAGAAAAACAAACCTGCGTGAGATCCTATTTGCCCAGACTCACCTGCCATGGATGTGCACTGCAGAATGCAGGCAGGTAAGAAGAAAGTAGTTACCTGGATAAAGGAATGGGTAGAGACCTGGAGAAAAAGAGTGTTTGCCTTAAAGGTTCCACCAGGGTAGACTCAAATCTAATGGGAAATCTCCAAATCTTCCTCTGTGGACCTCCAAGCATTCATTCACTCATTGAACAAATACATATCGAGCGGCTGCACTGGGAACCAGTGCAACATTATCTTATCATCAGTAGTATTATTATTTAATTAAGGCAGCAGGGGGGAAAAAAGACATGTCTGATTAAGTGATGCTGGATTCCCTAAATAGAGTAAAAAAATCCACCATCGACATTCAGATTATGTTCAATTCTTTGCCCCCTAGACTCACATATCCCAAAGGAATATCAGGCAGTCGACTTCAGAACAAAAGGGCCACAAGCCTCCAAGGCCAGAGAGCAGCGGCAGGAGCAGGGGCACGCACCACTGGTCGCAGACTGTCTGGCTTCCTGAACAGACACGTGCAAAGGCCAGGGGCTCTCAGGGGAATTCAGAAACCTCCCCCTACCACCCCCGAATGGATCTAGTTCCATCCACAGAACATTTCGCTGCACTGGCTCGACGCACAGGGCTTATCCTGTACACTGCCAGGGTCGTGCCCCAGGAAAAAGATCTATCGCTGAACAAAATTAGTACGTCCTAAGAATCCCCTTCAGCAAGTGCTATGGAACCATCTGTCCCCTAGTAGACTCAGAGTTTAAAATATTTAAAAAAAAAACAAAAAAGCCTTATACAACTGGCTAAGTAGCCGCAGCGGCGGTACTCTCTCCTCTAACTACTACCCATGTACTCACCGGCCCTTCCTACGCTAACAACTGCGACTCCTACTCGGCAAACTCGTTACCCTGCAGGCTACACGGCCTCTCACTGAATGCACTCACACCCATGCCTGTATGGCTTATAAAGCATTTACTTCTCAGTTATCTTATGTGGCAAGTAAGACCCTGGGAGAAAAAGAGAGCAGGTACTATTAGGCCCACTGGACAGAAAAAGAAACTGACGCGCAGCAGTTCGGGGACTCGCTGGAAGCCTCCCAGCAGATAAGTAGTGAGAACTTTTTGCTGCTTCATCCCTCACTGCCTGTAGCTCGGCTATGCAGAGACAAGAGACCTGACGACAGCCCCTCACCCTTGTTCAGTTCCGACGGCAGCAGCGAGGAGTGACAGCTAAGGCACAAAGCGCACAGTGCCCCTGCACCCCGTTCCCCATGTCCCTGGTACAGCTGTACCTCCTAAATTACACACACATACACACACACACACGCACACGCACACACACATAGTATCCAAGGAAAACCAGACTATTGTCCTTTAGGAACCAACGCTGCGCCTGCAGAAAATCCTTCAACGAAACCAACTGCGAAGGCTTTGCCCAAACCGTTCCCAGAACAGCTGCCCGGTCCTGCCACAGCGCAGGAAATTTTCCCATCTTGGCAAACCCCGCTGCGACCATGTTTCCACGCTGCAGCCTTAGAGGAATGAAAATATCAATTTGAGCCAAGCAAATCCAACAGGCTATCATGCAAAATGCTGGTGTCGAATCAAGCCTCGGAACTGGTAATTACCCATCAAGCAGGGCCATAATAACGGGCTCCCTGAGGTCACTTTGCTGGAAGGCGGGGAGGTGGCTACTAAGGAGAGACTTGGAATTGGGCGCATGTGATGACAGCCTTAAGAGAAAGGCGTTCTACTCGCTTTCCTACAGATACACGCACCTGACCCCCCAAAACCAAAACTCTCTTCTGAGGTCACAGCCCATCACGTGGCTACCCCAAGGCACAGATGATTTTTAACGTGCAGGGGCGAACTTCCATCTATTAAACGATGCCCTCCTCTAATTTTAAAGGAAGTTGGCTTTAGATTGTGGTCTGAAAGGTGCTTCCTTTCAAAACTGCTGTAATTAAACTAGAAAACCATTAATGTGTACCCTATGGTAAGGGGGTTTCCTAGAAATTCCTTACAGGAAGTCTGTAATTGATAGTGTGGCTGCAAGACATACACACAGCACAGAAACCTGCATCAAGGACAGTTTGTGAAGGCTCAAATGCCCTGGTTGACAAACAGCACTTTTGTCCACCAAAAGTATTGTGCCAAACCTCTACTGAGGCCTGGTACTGTGGTGAGGAGAAGCACACACACAACTTAGGAGTTCAGCCCCGGGCCTCAGAGCGCGTTATGACATTAGCTCCAACTCTATAATTTGACTGAAGAGAAGAAAGAGTTAAGAAAGAGAGAGACAGAGACATTTTAAGAAAATGATAGTTTCTATTAAAATGCATAACACCATCTTCTAAAAGATGAAAGAACTTCATAGAAACACCATAAACCTCAGAATTACACAGTAAATTGCTTCTTTTGTTTAAGGCAAATTAATATCCGATCACACATAAAAAATAAACCCTCCCAACATCCCAGCTGATGGGTGCTCCATTCATTATGCAGCTTGGGAGACTGCATGTTGACTGTTTTGTAGAAAATGAATGAAGGGTTGGGTTATAATCACCTTTCCACTCAAATCCTCAAATCTTGCCTCATTACCTGAAGTGCTCTTCCTGCAAAGTGATACACAAACAATTTTCGAATCTCCACTTTCGTCTCATAAGCCGCCACGTGTACAGCAAGGGAAAAGTCCAGGGGGCATTAGCTGTGACAGGGAATCTGTCCAGGGTCCTTCTAAGTGCTTCCCAGAACATGATGCACAGATGTTCTATCTGCCTGGGTCTTTATCAGAGTCCTGCTGAATCTGGCACAGAGGCAGTCGACAAATCTCTCATTATCCCTTACTAGGCCTCCAAAAACGCATATACCTAACAAAAGAAATACAGCATGAAAATCTGTGTGTCATCCCAATCTTTCCTCCTACCCAGGGACTCCCGGCATACAAATGAATGGCAGGCGTGCTGACCCAAAGGGGGTCCTGGCTCAGATGAGGGTACTTCTCGCTGCCAAAGGGACCTTAGATCCAAAGTGATCCAGAGCTACTTGGTGGAAAAATGCCCTGACATATAGTGAGTCTTCAAAAAACGTTAGCCACCCCACCAGGAGAAGGGACCAGGAGAAATGCCTGGTTTAGTTTCATCAGCAGTCAGCTTAAATAATGCCACGTTATTTGTCTTGTCTTTCTCTTCCACCACCCTGATGCCACACTCCCCGCAAAAGATGGAATTCTTCCTGGCCCCGGTCCCCAAAATCTCTTCTGAGGCAAAATTCCTCTTCTAAGAATTTGGTTCTGCCTCTGAAGTGGGGTGAGGGTGACGGCACCTAGAACAGGCAACGCCAGCGTGGCCAGCAGACGGTCATCTCAGCATCCCCTCGGAGCTGGTCACACATGCAGCCTCGGGCGCCAGGCCAGGCCTGTGGAATCCCAATCTGCAGCATATCCCGCTCCCCAGGGAGTGCCACACATCTGAGGGTGAGAAGCTCTGCGCTAGGAAGGGTGACTGCAAGCAGGGGCCTGGGAGCCCCGACACCACGCCCTGCTTCTCCAGACATTGACACTGAACTTCAGAAGGAAGAGGGCACTGATGACGATGACCCCATGGAAAATAACTCCCAAGAAGGTTGTCAGTCGCTTGCTGCTCCGTCGTTCAGACAGACGGGGATTAAATTGGCTTCAAGTGACTCCTCCAAGAGCGCATGCAATAAAGGGCTCTGAGAGGTCGGGCGCAGTGGCTCACGCCTGTAATCCTAGCACTCTGGGAGGCCAAGGCGGGTGGATTGTTTGAGCTCAGGAGTTCGA
>NW_012148797.1:3022493-3023112 GCF_000956105.1 Propithecus coquereli | reverse complement strand
CTTTCTCTTCCACCACCCTGATGCCACACTCCCCGCAAAAGATGGAATTCTTCCTGGCCCTGGTCCCCAAAATCTCTTCTGAGGCAAAATTCCTCTTCTAAGAATTTGGTTCTGCTTCTGAAGTGGGGTGAGGGTGACGGCACCTAGAACAGGCAACACCAGCGTGGCCAGCAGACGGTCATCTCAGCATCCCCTCGGAGCTGGTCACACATGCAGCCTCGGGCGCCGGGCCAGGCCTGTGGAATCCCAATCTGCAGCATATCCCGCTCCCCAGGGAGTTCCACACATCCGAGGGTGAGAAGCTCTGCACTAGGAAGGGTGACTGCAGGCAGGGGCCTGGGGGCCCCAACACCACGCCCTGCTTCTCCAGACATTGACTGAACTTCAGAAGGAAGAGGGCACTGATGACGATGACCCCATGGAAAATAACTCCGAAGAAGGTTGTCAGTCGCTTGCTGCTCCATCGTTCAGACAGACGGGGATTAAATTGGCTTCAAGTGACTCCTCCAAGAGTGCATGCAATAAAGGGCTCTGAGAGGCCGGGCGCGGTGGCTCACGCCTGTAATCCTAGCACTCTGGGAGGCCGAGGCGGGTGGATTGTTTGAGCTCAGGAGTTCGA
>NW_012148797.1:3012873-3022303 GCF_000956105.1 Propithecus coquereli | reverse complement strand
AAATAAATAAATAAATAAAGGGCTCTGAGGGTGGAGCCCAGGAATCCCCCAGGTGCTAAGCTTTGGGGTGCAGCTTTAACTTCATTGCAGAATCCTTTAGGCTCGTTTCATGGTACATCCAAGATTTGGTAAAAGAAAAAAGGCTGCAGAGATCAAATTGCAGCTTCCCCAAATTACTCAACTGCTCGGCCTGGGAAAGCTACTAAACCTCTAAGGACTCTCTTTCCTCATCCTTAGCGGTGAAAAGAGCTGTGATGGAGAAGACTTAGCTGGGGAAACCCGGGAATGCATGTTGAGTGCTTAGAGTACATACCAAGTGCTCAGTAACGCTAGTTAGTGCTGCTTTACCCTTCGTAACTCTAGAAGGAGGAGCCAATAGGAACATTTTGCTCCATGACCAGCCTAGGCACAGGATGGGGGTAGAGGGGAGGAAATAAACCCAAACGAGCCCAACACACAACCCAGATTCACAAAGGCGTTCCTTTTGGGCTCTCCTAATGCACCCCTCCCTCTTGGTGTCCTGAGCCAGCCGGGAGAGGAAAAGCCAGGATGGCCGGTGTCTGCCTTCTTCTTTACAGCGGGGTGTCCCTCTCCTTCAGTACGGCTGGTGGTGTCAGCACGTCCCGGGGGCTCCCCCAGGCAAAGAAGCTGATTTAAGCAGATGACGTGTTAACAGCAAGCCACAGAGGAACAGCATAAAAGTGCTTCTCTGCTTTTTATCTGCACAGCTCTCCTCCTGGGGATTCAGATGGGCCAGAGGCGGTGAACTCAGGGGCATCAGGCGTGCTTATTAAGCCCTCAGGCCCCCCATTTCCAACCATGCCTACGAGTGGAAGAAATGACGTTGTCCACCTCATTGTTTCACAGGTCCATTTGGAAATTGCCAAATGACCGCTACACACAAGAGAGGATGACTGTTAAGAGAAAAAGTGCAATGAGAAATTGCAAAGTTGACAATTTTGGTAGCTTGAATTTTAACACAAGGATCTGGGCCAATCATATAAATCATATAAATACACTTCTCGCCAAGATGTGAACAGACACTGTGCTCTCGGTTGACGATCGGGTTAAAGAGAGAAAAGTGAGAGCCAGGGTCTCTGCTCTCTCAGCTCACATTACAAAGGGCGCGCGGGCCACACGGGGCCCTGTGCTGAGTGCTGGCTACACGCCCCCTTACTCCTCTCAACACCCCTAGGGCTGCAAGCGGCAATAAAGGCATTCACTTTACAGATGATAAAACTGAGGCCCAGAGGGGTTAGGTTCACTTCCGAAAGTCACAGAGCGAGGAGGCAGCCTCGCGTCACAGCAGTGGTTCTCAAAGGGGGTGATTTTGCCTCAAGGGGACACGTAACATTGTTTGGAGAGACATTTTTATAATGATGACTGGACTGCAGGGTTACACGTCTGGTGGGTAGAGGCCAGGAATGCTACTAAACTTCCTATGGTGCACAGGACAGCCCCTCGTGACAAAAAATTATTCAGCCCTAAATGTCAATACGTCCAGAATTGAGCTTCACCTCTTATCTGCCCAGACTTCTCTTCTCCACTGCATAACATTGTTTTCCTTCTTGTTTTCTAATGTGTCTAAAAGGCACCATAAATTTTTTTAACAGGACCATAAATCAGATTAGCAGTTCTCTAGCCAATGCTGAAAATTAAAAACACAAAATACCACTCTGTGCACACTGTTCTCCTTGAACTTCTCCAATGCTTCCACTCAAGGTGTTTTTTGTTTTGTTTTTTTTTTTGAGACAGGATCTTGCTCTGTTGTCCTGGCTAGAGTGCAATGGCGTCATCATAGCTCACAGCAACCTCGAACTCCTGGGCTCAAGTGGGCCTCCTGCCTCAGCCTCCTGAGTAGCTGGGACTACAGGCACACGCCACCACGCCTGGCTAATTTTTCTATTTTTAGTAGAGATGCGGTCTCACTCTTGCTCAGGCTGATCTTGAACTCCTAACCTCAAGTAATCCTCCCCAGCCTCCCAGAGTGCTAGGATTACAGATCTGAGCCACCACACCTGGCCCACCCAAGGCTTTTGAACTTGCTTTTCCCTCTGCCTGAACAGCACCCCCGGCCCCCACCCGAATCATGCAGGGCTCACAATTCACCTCCTCTTCCCAACCGTCCAGGTACTTTTACTGATGAGTGATCTTACTCCTGTAAGCTCCAGGAGGGCAGGGGTTTTCTCCTGTGTTGTTTACTGCTTTTTTCTCACCACCTCAAATAGTGTCTGGCACATAGCAGGAACTCAATAGATACTTGGTGAAATAACAATGAATAAATGAATCAATGAATGAAATAGCTTAGATTCCTTCCATGGGAATTTGAGAGCTTTAGCTTCCCCAGAGATTTTTAGCATCATCAGAAGAAAAGATCTCTGCATACAACCCGGTTCATCTTGCTACAATAACCACTGCTCTAGACAGGGGGCTGGCACATTTTTTCCAGTGAAGGGCCAGATAAATATCTTCAGCTCTGTAAGCCATTCAGCCTCCGGAGCAACTATTCAACTGTGCTATTATTGCATGAAAGTGGCACAGAAAATACGCAAATGAGTGAGCATGGCTCAGTTCCAGCGAAACTTTATTTAAGGACATTGACATTTAAATTTCATAGATTTTTCCTGGGTCAGGAAATATTCTTCTTTTGATTTTTTTTTCAACCATTTTAAAATATAAAAATGATTCTTAGCTAAAGGGTTGTACAAAAACAGGAAATGGGCTAGATTTGGCCAATGCACCTAGTTTGCCCATCCCTGTTCTAGATCTTCATGAATTTAGAGGATTTATTGAAGGTCCCTTCACAATCGCCACGTCGTCCATCCTCCTAACAACCTGGGAGGCTGGTTCTGCATACCCCAGCTGACCTCTGAGGAAATGAAGGTGACTTATCCAAGGTCACCGAGCCTTGGCCGTCTGACTCTACTATTAGAATTCTTTCTGTATTTCACAGACTGTCTCAAAATCTTGTCAATAATAGATACAAAGAGCTCAACCAATGTGTCATCGATTCCGAGAATTAGCAGAGAGTATTTCAATAAATGGACCTTGGAAATCAGCAAAGATTTTCATATGGAAACACAAACACCAAATCAACAAGAGGCCACCGTGCCTCATCCCTCTCGCGGCACAGACGGTTGTTCAACTTGCCTTGGAGAAAGAAACTGTGGAGCCCAGCATCCTCCTGCCCTTTGGTGTTACAGGAAAAAGTTAATGACTCAGAAAATTGGTTGTGCTGCCCAGGATTGCAAATGAGAATCCTAAGGGTGAAGGTTTCGTAATAAACACGCAGGGGTTATATGTTAATACCTAAGCCAGGACTGACTCTTTTTTTTGCTACCTTAATTTCATGAATGTTCCCTGAATGGTAATTAACACACTCAAACCAAATACAAACGCTCTGGGGGCAAAAATTCACATGCCGAATCTAAGACGTCTAAACTGCATTCTTCTTAATTATGAATGTAGCAATAACCTATGAACATATATATCACTGTGTAACTCTCCCCAGATCTACTGCAACCAATATGCTCTCAGCGTTCGTGAAACACGGCACAGCAAAGTAAAGCCCTCCAATTTCAAACACTGAGTCAAGGAAGGGTTAACTACCCTGGCCCACCTCCCCCCAGGAATCAGGTCATTCCGAAAACACTGGCAAAAATGCAAAAGCAGCCCTGAGCTCCAGCCCTCTAGACTTGTGTGCCAAGACTCGGAAAGGAAATGGCCATAAGAACCAACAACCTAGCTCAGCGCTGATGTGCAAGTGGTAATCCCCTCTGTCGTCGCTCCCTGCTCCCAAAATCCTTTTGCTGGGGATATTTTAAGGCAAAAAAAATAAAGCCTAATAGTTAGGGTCTCAGTGAAAACATCTGGACCATGCTGATTGGTGAAACCTAAACAAAAAAGGCTGGCACTTGAAGCAGGTTCATCACACTGAAACTCGAGGTGGCATCTCCAGTTGGGTTCTGCCCATCCCATTGGTAGTGTGTGGCTTATTCTAGCTCCAAAATGCCTTCCCCTCTGTCTCCGCCCTCTCTGGTCCTACAACTAACCAACTAGCCTGAATTCAAATCCCTGAGAAATAGCTTTCACCATCCTCCTTGCTTCTCCTGTTCAGAGAACTTCAGTAGTCCTTTTCTGGAGGAACTCCCTCTGTCTCAATGATAACCCGTACTGGTGACCACTGGTTTCCCAAACCAGGACATTTCTGAAAATAAAAGGGGGCCAGGACAACAGCAGTAAACAGGACTGAGAAGGGCAAACTTTGGCACAGGGTCACCACAAGTATAAGGCCTGGGAGGGAGAATGTCCTGTCTTATTTTGTTAACCCCGTCCTACCTTTTTAACCAAACGGCTCCTAGCACAGCACCTGGGATAGCACAGGCACTTGAAAATAAATATTTGTGGAATTTAATCTGTAAATTCAGTAATCTTAAATGGTATCACAGGTACCAGCTATGATGAATCTGCCTCCAGAAGAATCCTACAGATCACTACAAATTAAAACCATACCAGAAAATCACTGTCTCTGATATTCTATTTCACTTTATTTCCATCCCAGACATTTTTAACTTCTAACCGATAGTGACTCTGCATACCTTCATAATAACCAATAGTACATGGCTGGGCGAGGCGTCCCAGCACTTTGGGAGGCCAAGGCGGGAAGATCACTTGAGGCCAGGAATCCGAGACCAGCTTGGGCAACATGGTGAGACCTCGTCTCTACAAAAAAATCTAAACATCAGCAGGGTGTGGTGGTGTGTGCCTATAGTCCCAGCTACTCGGGAGGCTGAGGCAGGAGGATCGCTTGAGCCCAGGAGTTTGAGGTCACAGTGAGCTATGACTATGTCACTGCACTCCAGCCTGGGTAAGAGAGTGAAACCCTGCCTTATAATAATAATAATAGTAATAATAATGATTAAGAGTATAGTCAGCCCTCTGCATTTTTGGGTTCTGTAAACACTGATTCAACCAACAGCAACAATATTCAGGGGAAAAAAAGACCAATAAAAATAATCCAGATAAAAACACAATACAGTATAACGACTATTTACATAGCATTTACATTGCATTGTATTGGGTATTATAAGTGATCTGCAGATGATTTAAAGTATACAGGAGGATATATGTAGGTTATATGCAAACACTATGCCGTTTTATACCAAGGACTTGTGCATCCTTGGATCTGGGTATCCACAGGGCGTCCTGGACCCCATCCTCCATAGATACCAAGGGATGGCTGTGGTTACCATTACTGAGTCCTGCAAATGTTCAGTACAGTCAAGGAACCTTGGATACGTTCTCCCAGCAACCCTAATAAGGAAAGCTACAGGACACCAAGCCTCTAAGCGAAGAAACTGACGCTCAGCAAGGATAAATAACTCACTGTGGTCACAGATCCTACCCAAGGTCATTCCCTTCCATTGATCAGAAAACTCGCCAACCAGAACATTTCAGTTACAAAGCATTATTTTTTAAAACCATTTCAAGACCAAGATGAGGTAGCATAACATTCAGCAAACTAAAAAAGCCATGAAATTGGCCGTGCCTGGCCCAGCTCTACCACCGACTGCCAACTGCACTTACTGAAACATCACCTGGACTCAAACGCAGTGAAAGTGGGCAGACGCAGGAGAAAGCCCACAGGGCACGACAGCGACGTGCAGCACGGCCCTTGTCCCAGGGAAAGCAGGAAGGCAGAAGTGGGCATCTCGATATTCGAGTTCCAAAGAAGTTTTGCTGGCCGGCCCCACGAGTGGGACCCCCAAATCGAATTTCCTAAGCAATGGAAAGAAGCAACCCCTTCTTTGCTTGAAGAGCGGTGAGAGGAACACTGGGAGGAGGAAGAAGAGATTCTACCATTAAACATGACAGATGAAAATTCCTCTTAAAGAGGGAAGGAATTTAGGCCATAAACTCCTAGAGAGTGGAGAATGATTCAACAAAGGGTGGGCCCAAACCTCTCTGGCATTTTGTCCAATTTCTTTTTCCCAATGAAATTCCACACACAAAGTCTAGAAGATTCATCTCCCGTAATGCTTTGATTTATGGTAATTTCAAACAAAAGGCTTTTGGGGTTTAAGTGAGAGGCACATGTTTAAAGTGCTCCTCCCCGCACCCCCCATAACCCACCCATTTTAAAGTATGTACCAGCTTCCCAAATTTTCAAAACTAGGATTCTCATGAGCACATTCCTCAAATTGCAAGCTACCAAACACGTTACAATAACACAACAGATTGTTGACTCCTCTGTTTCAAAAAAAAAAAAATAATAATTCAAGAACCTCACATACACTTACAAGAATCACTAACCAACTTCTCATAAATCCACTCCCAGGAAATTAACTGAGCATCTCACTCTCAACAAAAGGAAAGCTTTATCTGCCAAACAAGAGATTCTCTTCATTAATGTCGCCCTTGTATTGATTACGGAAGACACGCTGTGCGAACAATGGCTCCACAAAGAGGAGAGAGGAGGAAAGTTTTGCTGCGGTCACCGAATTCAATAGTCACCCACTCCCAGCAGATTAAATTCTGCTCCTGAAAGCACATTTAGCCATCATTGATCTCAAAGGCTTTAAACCAAGCAAGATGGGCACTGTGTCTCCTGCAGCTGCCAGCCAGCGATACCACATAAACGTTTAGTCTAAAAATTAATGGGGTTCCAAGAACAGCGTGGAGTAACATTCTTATCTTCACTACCCATAAATTGTAAACAGCAGTTCACACTCTCCAACCCTCCCCCTCTTTTCTGGTTTAAAGATCCCCATTAGGACCCAGCATTGCATAAAACCGTAGTAGGGTTTGGTTAAGATTGGCTTAATGATGGAAAACCAGATAGAGGTGCTTTAAAAAAATGTGGCCTATCTCTTGCATAAACACTGTTATATGAGGTCTTGCTATATAGAAAATGAACATATGGTTGGCTACATTTCTCAGTTCCCCTGAGACCAAGTTCTGACCAATGGATGGGGACATCTTCTGGGCCTGGTTCAGTAAGCTCAATGTTCCCTCCAACTGGGTACCAAAAAAGGAGATGACCTTCAGGGTGACCTTGGGAGCCTTGTTAAAGATGGCAGTTCCACAAGATGGAAGGAGTCTTGGTCCCTGAAACACCAACTAGAGGACAGTTAACCAACCAGAAATACCTACTCTAGACTGTCAACAAAAGGGGGAAATAAACTTTTCTGATGTTCATTCACCAAGATGTTGAGATTTATGATACAGAAGCTATCACCTTAAATAATAGAGGCAGCATGGAACGTCCATTTGTATCTAAATTAGAGCCCCCACTGGATGTGGGGCTTGCTGACATACACTTACACATGGAGTCCAGGGTCCCCTGTCACCATTAATTCTACTCTATTACACACTTCTGCAACCATTGTGGGAGGCTTCTCCCACAATCTTTGCTTTTAGAACAAGAATATCACAAGAGTGAGGTAAAATTCTTCTGTCAATAATATTCAACAGG
Source organism: Propithecus coquereli (assembly GCF_000956105.1). Classification (NCBI taxonomy): domain Eukaryota; kingdom Metazoa; phylum Chordata; class Mammalia; order Primates; family Indriidae; genus Propithecus; species Propithecus coquereli. The sequence goes on along the minus strand of NW_012148797.1, from coordinate 3,014,829 downwards.
TATTAATTGGGCACCCACCATATGCCAGGTCCTTCTCTACATACCATGGTACAGAGACACGTTTTCTGCCCCCTTACAGAGGGGCAAACAGGAGAAACAGGAGACCCATAACCAAATACTATATTCCAAACGGGCCACGTTAAAACAGAAGCATGCACAAGATATAAAATAGTAGAGTACTGCTACTCGTTCAGGGGAAGCTGGTTGGGAATGTCATCATAGAGAAGATGGTCTGGCAGGGATTTGAAGGATGATAACAATTATTCCAGTTGTGCTGGGGTGATGGTGCTGGTAGTAGAAACAGCAGGAGTAACTAGCAGCAACATATGGAAGGAAGACAAAATCATTTAGAAAAGAAAAAAAATGTACTTTCAAAGAGGCTCAAGGGGGTCAACTATTAGACTGTAACAGCAAATATTAATAAATATTCACAAGAGATATTGACCTGAGTCACCACCACATTTTCTCATATGATTGCCTCCACAAGAAACAATCACATCATCTCAAAGCTAAGGATAAAGCTGTTTATTGGCTAGTCCAGGCTTATGGAAAATGGTCAAGATTTCATTCATTTGGAGGACCAGAATGAGACAAGGTGACTCTATTATTTCTGGCACATCTCAAGGTAAAAGGGTTTATCTTGCTTTGTTTTTTCCTCATTATAAGATGTGAAGCAAGGCACACGCTTGCTTCAATGGTAGAGGGCAAAGCAAAAACCCTGCTTCACAAAAGCAAACCTCTATTGAGCATTTACATTATTTTGCAGACACTGATATGTGCTTTACAACTCTTACCTAATTTAATCCATACAACAACCTCAGAAGGCTTTATGATATTTATTTTATAGATCAAGCAACTGAAGCCCAGAGAGGGTGAGAAACTTGCCAGGGTGACAAAGCTTTAAGTAAGTGGAGAACCAACTTCAAACCCAAACAGTCTGATTCCAGAGCTGAATTTATCAGACTGGTAGAATAAGGAGCAGTCATTATAGGCAGAAAGAACAGCAGTGTAAGAGCGAGACAGACTGATGAAACAGAACAGTATATGGAGGGCACTACAAGAAGTCAAAGCAAAAAAAAGAGTCTAAACTGGGCGTGTGGCTCCAGGACCAGGGCAGTGCATTCTGCCCTGTGCCTTGACTCTGGGCTCAGCCATGGGACTTGCTGTGGCCAATGGGGTGTTAGCAAACATGGCTTGGGCAGAGGACTCAAAGCCTTGCATGAGTGGCTCCCTGGCTCTTGCACCATTGCCATCTCCATGAGAACTTGCCTGCATTTACCCACTAGAGGAGGATGAGAACAACAAGTGGAGAACAAGTGAATCACCTCAAGTCTTCCCAGCCAAACCCATCCTAGCTTAGGGACCCTCAGACATGTGAGCAAGGCCAGGAAGATCAGCAAAGCCCTCTGGCCACCCCAGATGTGTGAACAGTAAACACTTACTACTGTCTGCTACTAAGGCTTCATGGTTGTTTGCTAGGCAGCATCACGGAAGCAATAACTGATAGAATATTAGCGCCATCATTCCCATTTACAGATAGAGAAACCAAGGCACAAAGGGGTGAAGAAACATGCTCAAGGTTCCAGAAAGAACCAAAGCTGGCAATCTGAAAGCAGGCAGCGGCCCCACAGGCTTTGTGCTTATCCATTTTCATGTGTTTGAACTTCTCTCAATAAAGCAGCAAGAGGCCGGGCGGTGGCTCACGCCTACAATCCTAGCACTCTGGGAGGCTGAGGCGGGCGGATTGTTTGAGCTCAGGAGTTCGAGACCAGCCTGAGCAAGAGCGAGACCCTGTCTCTACCAGAAATAGCAATAAATTAATTGGATAGCTAAAAATACATAGAAAAAAATTAGCCGGGCATGGTAGCTCATGCCTGTAGTCCCAGCTACTTGGGAGGCTGAGGCAGTAGGATCGCTTGAGCCCAGGAGTCTGAGGTTGCTGTGAGCTAGGCTGAC
>NW_012148797.1:2996979-3012623 GCF_000956105.1 Propithecus coquereli | reverse complement strand
CTGCACACCTGAGCTTGTCCGCCTGTCCCTGCACTGCTGGTCACAGTTCAGACCCTCTGCCCCCAGGATGCCTCCTGAGAGCAGCACCTGGAGCTAGCAGGGGCTCCCTCTGCAGCTGCGCTCCTCCCTTCCACGTCTTCCAGGCTTGGCAGCCCTTCCTTGTACATTTACCAGGAAGTCTGCGGCAATGTCTCCGGCACCTCCCATCACCTCCACTTCTTGCTTCCAGATTGCTTACGCCTGGCTTTGAGCTTATCCCATTTGGAGGTCAACTGTTCTGACAGGCAGCTGTACAGTTCCCCTCTCCCCTCCCCACGGCCTCTCCTCCATCCAAGTAAGGGACGATGGCTTGGCAAAGAAAGCCCGAGCCCCTGCCAAAATAAAAGGTCTGTCGGAACAACACTCAAGAGTTACTGTGTTCTCTTACTTAGCCCTTCCACCAAGGGCAGGTTTCCTGTGCAGTTGCCATCTTTGCCGGACCCCATGGTCCCAAAGGTGACCGCTTTAAATTTAGCACCAGGACTGGGTTTCTCAATGTGGCACCACAGGACTAAAATCCCCTGGGGTGCCTGCTTGAAATGGAGATTCCTGAGCCTCACCCAGGACCTAACAAATTGGAATATCTTAAGGAGGCTTCAGGAGTAAGTTCCCGAGTGATGCTCACGCACTAACACTTGAAAACAGCCTTCCTAACGTGCAGGACCAGAACCACACGGGTCAACAGTCATCGAGTAATTTATATGTGTCATCTCACATCCGCCTCACTTCAACTCCACAGGTAGGTACTATTTTTCTCCCATTTTAGAGATGAGGAAACTGAGGCTTTGCATTATTATATAATCCCCAGTTCACACGGCTAGTAGACGGCAATGTTAGGTTTTGAACAAAGACCAACTCCATGCTCTAAACCCGCCCTTAAATATTCCTATGCTAGGTGACTTAAATATTTCAGAATGCTGATGAAACTGGGTATCTACATTCACTTGTCATGCTCCTCTATTATCCAAAAAACCATTATCTATAGAAACCCAGATGTCAGACACCTTATTTTTAGGACATTCTCCCCATACTCACTTTTGTCGAACTACCACGTTTCAAGGACCAGAGGAGCAACATGATGATGCCCCCTATTCTCAGAATGTTTCCCTTGGAGTTGATGTTAAGTCCTGTTGCAGCCTCAATTCTCACCCAGTGCCAGAAGGTGGGGTGACATACGAGTAAAAACACCACCAGTAGTAATCTTGATAACTCACCATCGCAGAAATAATCCTTTGTATCGCCTCCCACCTCATCTTATTTTAGCAAAGCTTGAGACACAAAGTAAATAATGAAACACTAGACAAATAAAGCTGAATTGCTAAGTAACTAATAACGGTAGTGAAAATAACAGCTACGTTTTATTGAATGCTCGCCAAGGCCAAGAACCATGCTAAGCTCTTTACATATATTAACTCATTTGGCCCTCGGTGATATTATCCCCATTTTACAGATGAGGAAACTTAAGGTTAGAGAGGTTAGAGTCTCCTGTCCAAGGTGACACAGGTAGTTAAGTGGTAGAGCTGTGACTGCAGCCCACTCCTTGCTCTGAAAACACTTGCCGTATGCAAAGGGCAGTCCCTAGGCAGGCAGCGCCAGCATCGCACAGGAGCTTGTCTGAAGTGCGGACTCTCAGGCTATACCCCAGACCTACACAATCAGGACCAAGTGAGTGCACAGTTAAGTCTGAGAAGCATCCGCCTAGACCAGGTTTCTCAGCCTCAGTGCTACTGACATCGTGCACTGGGTAACTCTTAGCAGAGGCCGGGGGGGGGGGGGGGGGTCGCTGTCCTGTGCAGCGGAGGGTGGTTAGCAGCACCCCCTGGTTTCCACCCACCAGATGCCAGGAAGGCTGCAACTCCCACCCCTCCCCAAGTCGTGATCACCAAAAATGTCTCCAGCACTGCCAAATGTCCCCTGGGAGAGCAAAACAGCCCCAGAAAGAACAGAACCACTGGTCTAGACAGCAGCACCCTTCTGCTGGGCTGAATTTCTGGCATGGGTCAGAGGTTTGTACGCAAAAATTACAGAGGCCGGTTTCACAGGAGTCTGTATGCCACAAAAAGAACCTCTGAGTTCCAAGGACTGGGTTTGGCTGTAGGTCCATTGCTGACATGTGCTGGGAAGCTGGAGGTGACAGAATCACAGATCTGTACCCCATGTCCAGCAAGAGTGCCAAGGCTGAGCCAGGGCAGGGCTTCCCCAAACCTCATGGCCTATGAGAATCACCTGCAAGTTGTTTTTAAAACACAGATTAAAGGGTCCCCCTACTCCAACCACCCAGGTCGACTAAATAAGAACCTCTAAGTAGGGCCCCTGATTCCACTTTTTTTTTTTTTTTTTTTTAGAAATGGAGGGTCTCACTATGTTGCCCAGGCTAGATTCAAACTCCTGGGCTCCAGTGATCCTCCCACCTCAGCCTCCCAAGTAGCTGGGAATGCAGGTACGTGCCATGACGCCCAGCTCCCACTTTTTAAACAAGATCCTCAAGAGATCTTAATATACCTAAGTCATGAACTGGCTTTGAGGAAGCACTAGACCAGAACATTCCAAGAGGCCCGAAATTCTAGCATTTACCCCCTTTGCCTCAGGCCTCCTCCCCACCCAGATGTGTAATTGACAGCTGACTTCAAAGTCACCAAGCCATGTGGACAGTCCCCAGGCTGCCAGAGCAGCAACCCAGCCCAGCACGAGCCGCACACCCAGGCCAGCAGGTGCTTCGAGGCCCCTAAGGATGGATCCGGCAGTGCTGAAGGCAGAACTGTGCTGTCTGGTTTTCTTAAGCACACATGTCACTGTGCCCGAGTGTGCCTTGGTGAGGAGCACGTGAGCTAATTACATTAACACAGCTCGGTCGCGTCAGGTGACGCATGGCTGCTTCGGTGGCGGGCAGTCGGTGGAAAATGGGACTTCCCGCAGCTGCAAAGCCACATGAGGTACTGAAGTGGACCTGGAGGAGCCGTCCCTTCCCAGCTACCAACTCTCCCCGCAGCGAGACGCTGACTACACGGATGCTGCCCTGGGGGTGTGGGATGCTCCCAGGTAAGACAGCCAGAAAGCCCGAATCATTTTCTTGACTGGAGCAAACTCAGTCGAATGTTCTCTAAAGAGTCAGAAAAAAAAAAGCTAACATTTACTGGATGTGTCCAACATCCAAGGCACTTTACGTCTCATTTCATGAACTTTCTGAGCTCAAAAACACCAGGTTGATCCCAAAAGTATTTTACCACTTTTAATTCAAGAATGTGCCCAATGATTTTTTTCCTCTCCTCCCAAAATTGTCTTTCTGTCCCCGTAAGCCCTCAGGCATTCATTCACAGCCCTTCCTGGGCTTCCTCTGGTCAGTTCCTGAAGCAATCCCTGGCTACAGAGAAGGGGAACAGGTCCTAACTGTGTCCTATGAGGATAAGAGCAGCCACTGGCGGTGGCCAGAACTCACAAGAAGGATCACAGCAGCACTGTCACGCACCAGGTGAGTGCACGGCAGGTTCCCAGTCCTGGAGCGCCCATGGGGGACGCAGGGCCATGGCATGGAAAGTCGGTGGTCACGTCCAAGTAAGTAATGGAGCTCCCAGGTGACACAGTGGAAAGACCCTGTTGCTGGCTACATTAGATGTGCCCGGAGCTGTCCTAAGCATTTACATGGATTTGATCTTTTATTCCTAAACACACACACACTTTAGAAGGTGAGCGTTAATTGCAATCCCTGATTTGCAGGTGGGCAATGAGGCTCTGAGAGGGCTCATAACTTGCCTGGCAGTGGCAGATTTGGGGTCTGAATGCAGGCATGCAAGGCCAGTCACTGCCCTGGGAATGTCTGATGGGCATAATCCTCCCGTCTGCCAACTGTTCCTTCTCTCTTGAAACTCACACCTTTAATCTTGATATCTAGGTTCCTGCCTATAGGTTACCACCTAATCTATATATTCTCTAAGACCTTGATACACACAGTGTGGTCCTCGGGCCAGCAGCACCTATGGCTGGTTCAAAAGGCAGCAACCCAGCCCCGCCACAGCCCTACTGAATCCAGACCTACACTTGAACCAGAACTCCACGTGATTCCCATGTATATTCAAGTTCAAGGTTGAGGGGCAGTGCTACTGGATGTTTCTTGCTGACTCAGTAGAAGGACTTGCCTTTGAATGCTCTTCTCCTGGGTTCCAGGCCTTGGGAGTTTTTGGATTCTAACCAAAGATTTATTCTTTTCTTTTTGTTAGAGACAGGGTCTCACTTTGTTGCCCAGGCTGGGGTGCAGTGGTACAATCATAGCTTGCTGTAACTTCAAATTCCCGGGCTCAAGTAACCCTCCCAAGGGACTTGGGGCTGGGACTATAGGTATGGCCCACCATGCCCAGCTAATTTTTTAATATCTGTAGAGATGGGGTCTTGTTATGTTGCCCAGGCTGGTCTCAAACTCCTGGCCTCAAGCTATTCTCCCACCCCCTCACCTGGCCTCATTGCTATTGCTAAACTTCCTCCACTAACTCTCTCCTAACAACTCCCCAAGCTGGTGTCTCTTCCCTAACTCATACTGCACTTGATGGTCTGGATTACACAACGAACCCCTTCCAGTGTATATCAGCTACCCAATGTAACAGCTGGTGCTGTCTCCCAGCTGCCTCACATTGTTTCTCACATGCAGGGGGGGTGGCTAAGAAGTTAAGAGACTAATTGCAGAGGGGGTGGAGATAAATTATCACTCACAAGTCAACATATCTCCAGCAAACTAAATTACTAGCAGTCTGGGGAGATGACTCTTTTTTTTTTTAACCCCACGGCAACCAACAGGTACTCAGAAAAATGTACATCCTTATTAACTGAATAATCTGGCCAACGATTATACCCCCAGACTGTTCTAAAACCCAACCACTTGGAAGGAATAAGGGAAGAACAACTGAGGTCACATGTGCTGACCTAGGAGCCTTGGTCCTGCTCACGTACTGTTATGGGGGGGGGGGGAGAGAGAGAGAGAGAGAAGCAAGATGCTTAGTCACAGCTGTGCCTTATCCTAAAAGTGGCAGGGGCCATGTGTCTGATTAACAGTTTCCACAGTGACTAACCCCAGGGTTTGCTAGAAGGCACTTCCCATTCACCAGCCACCTCCTGCAAAGGCTCTCGGCCTCCCTGCGTTGCTGGAGAGAGTTTGGCCCCGACGCCCAGCATCTGGCGGGGCAGGACCTGAAGGAGCTCAGCGTTTACAGACTGCCACTGTGCAGACTGTAACTCGCAAGCTCATTTTCTTCAGGCTGCCTATACCATGCCAGGCTCTGGGCTGAGCACGTTACCTGCATTATCTGATTTAATAATCATAAATGCCTACTCACGGTGCCAAATCGAGCCCACTTTGCAGATCAGCTGAGTTTAAGTGATTTGCCCAACGTCAAACATCTAGTAAGTGGTTGGATCAAGATTTGAACATGACCACCAAACGCTAGCCCACAGTCCCTAAGAGGGAAGAAAGTGCTTCGGGTCCAGAACCTTCTGCTCGGTACCTCCCCACGCTTACCAGGCAGAATTAAAGTGTTTGGTTTCAGGGACTGGGAAGTGCCCTCTGGTTACTTCCTGGATGCCAGGGCTCCACTGTGTGTCCATCAAGCACACACCCAAAAACCTGTCCCTCCCAGTAACTCTCAGACAACAGGGCTATATAGTCAAAGACAAAAAAACAGAACCAGGCAATCCTTTCTCGAGCATCTTTCTACTCCACCCCTAGACCCTGGTCTTATCTCTTATTCCAGAATGTTCTGAAAAGCTTCTCCACTTTTATGCCTCTATCAGGAGGAAAAAACTTAGAGACCCTCTGATTGTCAAGGACTCTGAGGGCATAATGAAGTGTCCCTAACAGCAGGCACCCTTTGCTCTAAATGCCGGGCTAGCTGAGCTAGGGGTGGAATGAAAGGGCTCTATTTAACTCCCTAGCAACAAGGGCAGACACCAAACCTACCTTCCCACCCATGACCCTACAGAGTTCACAACCTGGGGAACTGTATTCCCTAAAGTCACCAGACTTCCCTGCCAACCTGCTGCAATAGGTCAATTCCACTTCTCCTTCACATTTCTTACAGAGAAGCAGATGCACTGAAAGCTAAAACCCCATGGACAAGCCCCACACCAACCCAGGGCAAAACTAACAGCTTTGACATCCAACTGAAATCCTCCATTACAAGGGATTTGCAATCCCCCTTCTAAAATAGGTTTTGCAGGAGAAAGTACATACATAAGCACATACATACACATCCATCGTGTTCATATATCCCTTGCCAGTTCACTCCCAGTGAATATGAACACATTCCTACCCATTTCACAGAGAAACGCCAAGCTAAAAACAAATCAATCTTGTGTTGATGAAACACCAAAGGGCAGAAGAAGTCGGAAGTTCGTTTGCCGTCTTCCTTTCTTGTTCATTCCTAGTATCCTTGGTTCATTTTCCCTCTGATTAGCTACATGGCATAAAACAAATCATTTCAAATTCTCTGTGTCTCTCATCACTAAGCCGGGACTAAAAATCTAAACTCTTACCGCCTGATGTGAAAAACAAGAGGCCAATAATCCCTTAGCAAGCACCAAGCCTGCCAAGGGGAAGGCAATAGTATACGTTAAGAAAATAAAATGAGAGCTCAGATATGAGCTGCCAGGTATTAATGCAAAGTAATAAAACAGGAAAAAGCCCAACAGCAACATTTTATGGAGACAAAGCAAGAACTTCTCCCAAGGTGGGGGGAAGCCAAGAACTGTGCTTCTTCTGATCTAATAAATTAAATGGGGGAAAAAAACAAACCATTAACAAGGCCCAGCAAATGCATCTCAGAAGACAGCTACAGGGAAAAGTAGAAAGAGCTTAAGGGTCACCTGGGTGCCAGATTAAAAGTCCACAGTCAGATACTGCAAAGCTGTATGGATCTTATTTAGCGCTGTCAAAAAGTATGTATAGAGCTCTTCCCCCTGGGCCCTGGGCTGACTGTACCAGGTGCAGGGGGGCTCAGAGAATGCCCCCAGCCCCTGTGGTGCCAGCCCCGTGGCCACAGCGGTCTCAGGGAGGACAGTGAGAGAACAAGGGAGGCAGAATGAGGGAATGTGGTGCTGAGGACCGAGGCAGGTGGCAGGAGGCAGTCCAGGCCCGGAGAACCCACCCCTAGTTTTGATCATTTCCCTTCCTGACCGTTCTTGTCTTTCTTTTCTTGGTCTGAACTCTCCCAGCTTTGAGCTACCTGCTATCCAGACTTAAGTGCCTATTTGATTTACATAATTATGACTTCCTTTTACTCATAAAGCTCTCTGTGACCCACCAGGATGGATTTGTAGCCATTTATCAGGGAACATTTTCTCCACGTCTCCCACTTCGTGTTTTCTTACTGAAGCCAAGGTTAAAGAATGCACAGTGTGGCCCCAAAACTGCATCAAGTTAATGGCCCGATAACCAACTGCTGCTCCAGGAGGAGGGTGGCCTGCAGAACAGCCCAGGTACCTGGGCTTGGGGTCCCCAATTCATCCCTTCCCACCCCCTCCAGGCAGGGGTCCAGGAGGCTTCAAGCTGTTCTACCTCAGCTGCTGGGGCTCGCCCTGACTCTGACGCAGGCCCAAAGACCCTCACCCCTTGGCCTCTATGGAAAGCCCAGGAGAGAAGCACGTCAAAACTAACAGCCTGCTTCCCTAGCATCCTGTAAGAAAGGGATGAAAAACCTCGCACCCTCTCCCTCCCCATCCCCTAAAAAAAAAAAAAGACGAACCAAGAAGTATTTGCAGAGTGCTTCCTCTTTCTTTGGGATCCATGTGAACTGAAAAAGAAGAATCATGGTCCCTGCTACAAAGAAATCAAGTTCCAGACAGGGAGACCTAAATGAAACCAGCCCTGGGAGGAAAAGACGACGAGGACCCGCAATAGTGAGCCGCGGAAGGTTGTGGAACAGGAGAGTGGTGGCAATGCCAAAAAAGGTTCAAAAGGATCAAGAAAAGATCAAAGAAAATTCAAAGTTGAATCATCTCTCTTCTTACTGCTGGAAAAGAATATAAAACAAAAATAACTCCTCCTTCCAACCACCTAAAAACTATTATAGTGAAGGTTTCTAAAAGAAACGCTTCACAAAGTTAGCTGCAAAAAAACACTAAAATCAATGGCTGATTCGAGTACCCCAGCTCTTTGAACTGAGTCCTCCCCACACGTGCTGGAGTGGGCTCTCTGGGAGATCATTAAGAGTTGCACAAATAACCAAGACCCCTTCCCGACAAGTCAGATAACCCAGACGTGAAATTTGCTGAAACCTTCAGTGAAAAAGGGTCCTTGAGGGACATTTCCAATAAAAGCATCTTTGAAGGCTTGGCCCTCCTGTGAACTCACAGCAGGTTACTCGGGTCATGAGGCATTAACACTATCCCCATCCTTCGGGTACACGTCCCTTTGTTCTTCTGCTGTTTACTGTTTGAGGTTAAGCCCACTCTGACAGTTTAACATTCCCCTAAAATCTAGTCACTTCCCATCCTATCTGCCTGTTTCCTAGTAATGGTTGGCAATAAAGCCTTTAAAATAAAACAGACCCATATGTTTAGGGAAGTGGAGAAGCTACATCTGCCCCAAGCACGGACCAGGAGGGAGAACAGTGCCAGAGATAGCAATGCTATTAAGATAAAAGGCAGAGAGCCCCACGGCCCTGGGGCTCTAGGACAGCAAGAGAGGGGACAGGAGGCACACGCAGGGCGGAGGGGGACCCTGGGCAGGTGCCCTGTGTGCACCTGTCTGCACGCGAACGGCTTGTAAACGAGCAGCTGCTGTCACACCTGTTACATGCCACCCTCCTCTCCCCAGGCCCCATCACCCACGTCACAGATCTGGATCCTCAGACAGGCCGGGAGAAAGAAGACAGAAACAGACATGGGGCAGGAGAGGTTATCGAAGGCCAGGAGGCTCTGGCCCCTCATGGAAAAACCTGGCAAACAACTGAAGATGAAATCTCCAAGGAAACTGTGTATAAAGAAAATAGGATGTGAACTTTTTAAAACAAAAATCCACAGGGCACTCAAGAAGTCACGAAAGCATCGAAGGAGCTAAATGATGTGTCAGTTTGCTCGGGCTGCCCTAATAAAACACCACAGACAAGGTGGCTTAAAAAAAGGAATTCTATTTTCTCATAGTCTGGAGGCTGGAAGTCCAAGATCAAGAGGTCGGCAGGGCTGGTTCCTCCTGAGGGCTCTCTCCTTGGCTTGCAGACGGCCTCCTTCTCCCTGCGTCCTCACACGAAGCCTTTCCTCTCTGTGTGCACATCGCCGGGGTCTCTCTGTGCACGCAAATTTCTTCTTCTTACAAGAATAGCAGTCGGACTGGTTAGGGCCCACCCTGATGGCCTTATTATAATTTAATTGCCTCTTGGAAGACCTTATCTCCAAATACAGTCACATTCTAAGGTTCTGGGGGGGGTTAGGGCTTCAACATATGAATTTTGGGGAGATGCAATTCGGCCCTAACAAATGAAAATGACAGTGTCTGTCCTTTAAGGTGTACCACCTGTTGAGTGACAATCCTATTATACCAGGTGCTTGATATTCAGGAGGGGTCCCGTGGGGCAGGTGTTCTCATCCACCTGTCATAGGTAAGGGCTCCAGGTGCCACACAGTTCCAAGGGGGCTACCTTATCCACAGCCGCGACCACAGAGGCAGGCCTGAGCCCAGGAGGAAGTTAAGCAGGCCTCTCTTCCCCTCCTCCAGGGGAAAGGTTTTTTTTTCCTGGATAGTAAATTCTCGTAGACTCCTCAGCTCCATGATCCTCCAGAAACACCGTACCTAAAACATCCCTACAAACTCTGTCTAGGTTTTGCGGCAGGAAACAACATATCATGTTTTCTTTGTCTTGTTTAAAAAAAAGTTTTGGGAATTAGTCTGTGACTTGAACTCTTAATGGAGACTTCATTTTATGCTACCGAAATAAGAAAAATGTTAACCAAACACATCAAAGAATGAGGAGTGGCCCTGCACATTTCACGGGCCCTGTTGGAGCGGCCCTGTGCCATTATTTACTGATAGGATTCGCAGATGTGAGTGAGGAATTGGTCCCCTGACTTGAAACAATGTAACATATTTTTCCTAATGTAATCTGAAGCATTTGTTAATACAATAATCCAACGCAAACACTGGAGCCAACATGGGGAACTGTGGCCGGCGGTCACTTTGATAGTGCCTAAAGGAGACTGGACTATTAATAGGCATAATCAAAAAACAAAATTAAATATGGTAAAGCCTAAAAAAAATTAAACCAACTATTCCACATTAATTTTTTAGTTGACAGGCATTCCAGCACTTGCATGGCTTTCCAGAAAATCTGGGGGCTCTAAGAGTGAACCTCTAACGCAATAATAACTCGTTAATTCAACACACCTCTCCCCTACACATACACACACACACACACACACACACACACACACACACACACTCATTTGGAATAGAAACCAAATTCGGGAGTTAAATAGTGTCAAGAAAAAACTGTTTTGTCTGTCTTCTCACATTTTCTATTATTTACTCAAGAGTTAGGGGAATTCAAACCAAAACGGTGCAGAGTGACTTACAAGCCCAGGGCTTAAGAGACTGGGCCACGATTTACACGGCCCCTGCTTTGGGCTGCCACACGAGGCTTCAGTGATGACTGAGGCACGGGCCTTGCTCCAAATTTTCAACTCCTGAGTCCACCCAGGAACTCGACTCGGGAGGAAGGATCTCATTATCTACTATGCCCTTCCTGATACGGGTCGGCTCAGGATGTGAACTGTCAGTAGCATAGTCAATTTGAAGGCGGAGGCAGAGAATTCCCTGGAAGTCAGACAGTTGGGTTCAAATCCAGATGCAGGCCTTTATTAGCCATGTGACCTTGGGCAATCTCCTTAAAGTCTCTAAGCCTCAACTTCCTCATCTGTAAAATGGATAAAAATGGAAACTTCCTCACAGAGTTGTAGTGAGAATTAATTAAGTCATTCAAAGTGCTTACAATACTTAATAAGCACTTGAGAAACGGCAGCTATCAGTTTTTATTAGCACTAATCTTTGTATTGATTACAACATGAAATATAAAGTAATAAAACTACATTGTTTAACCACAATGAGCTATCAGCTCACATCTATTAGGCCTGAAGCTATTAAAAATATGTATATCAGAAGATAACAAGTGCTGGCAAGGATATGGAAAAACTCGAACCCTTGTGCAGCTATCGGCAGGAATATAAAATGGAGCAGCCACTATGGAAAATAATATAACAGTTCCTCAAAAAATTTAAACAGAATTACCATAAACCCCAGCAATCCCACTTCTGGTTATATATCCAAAAGGACGGAAAGCAAGATTCACAGAGATATTACACACCGATGTTCATAGTAGCATTGTTCACAATAGCCAAGATACAGAAATAAACCAAATGTCCATCGACCACTGAATGGATAAAAATGCGGTGTACACGTATAATGGATTATCCAGCCTAAAAAGTAAGGAATCCTGTCACATGCTACAACAAGAGAACACTGAGGGCATGAAGCTAAGTGAAATATGGCAGTCATAAAAACAGAAAGAATGTATGATTCCACTGATATGAGACACCTAAAGTAATCAAACTCATAGAAACGGAGAGAAGAATGGTGGTTGCCAGAAGCCCAGGGGGTGGGGGATGATGGGGAGTTATTGGCCAACGGATATAGGGTTTCAGTTTTGCAAGATGAAAAAGTTCTGGAGATCTGTTGCACAACAATGTGAATATACTTCACACTACTGAACTGAATACACTTAAAAAGCATTAAAATGGTACATTTCATGCTGTGTTTTCTCAACCACAATTTAAAATTTTTTTAATTGTAAAAAAAATCTATCCACAAGAAAACCCCTGCACTGTTTAAATGTTTTATAAACTGAATTCTAGATGCCTCTAAGTCCATCAGCTACAACCCCCCAACACAATTAGTATTCTGAATCTGCGGTGACTTACAGAACTCACACACCCACAAGTGCTCTGCGAAGAGGTGGGGCTCATCACAGAAACAGGAGTTTTGTGAAGTTAACTTTAAAAGGAATGTTCTGACTTAGAACAGAATCTATTTTAATGCTTTGAGACAAAATCCTTCCCCTGGGAAACCACCTCCGACTCACTTGTCAGATCCTCAGCAGTGGGGCCCCTGTTTTTCATTTCTGAGATGTTATCACTGAGACATTCAAGGGAGAGCGGTGATGAGTGGCGTTAGCATGTGATGTGATGGCTCCAGGACAGTGGCAGTGCTGGCTCACAGAGACCAAGCCGGCCGCCGCCAGCGGGGCCAGCGGGCCAGCTCCCACGCTCCGGGCCTTTCTTTGTGACGCAGACTTCGGCTCTCATCTCCACGGCATCTCTTCAGAGGGGATCCCCTCGGAGATCTGGAGAAACCAGCCCAAAGCTGTCACCCAGTCTATAGTCCCAAGTCCTAGTGACCGTGGACCGCCCAGGAGTGTGAGTTCACACACAGCTTGTTGCTGCGCACGTGACACCGCACGGAGCATCACCCCTGTTAATGAGATGCTTCCAAAGGGACTGTCCTCCACGGACCGTACACACGTCTTTCTACATCCAAGTCCCCCTTGTCCTTCCGTTCCTACCAGGTGAGTCACTCTGAGCATTTGCCTGAGCCAGAGTCGAGGGACAGGGCAGAGGGAAGGAAGCGTGGATGGTTCCGTGCACCCTCAGGCCTTCGACCCCCTCCCCGAGGACCCTTCCTTAACACTTCTGAGGCATCTGACACATATTTGCATGCCTTATTTCCTGCCCCGTCACCAGGACATGCCCAAAGCCACTAGATTAGAAGCCAGCCAGCCTGCTTCATTCAGCAACGTACTCCCAGCACCTAGCACCTCGCAGGTTCTCCGTGGAGGGAATCACAGGTGCACTTCAAGAACACCTATGCCTGTTAAACAGCCAATTAGGTAGCCCTGGGTCTACCTAGTTCTAGGCAAAAAACATTCTCTCCCACATCCATCACCATCGCTGGATGCCGGCTCCAAAGTAAACACACGGACCAGGCTCCCGCCTGAACGTGAATGGCCAGGGCTGTCTGTGCTGCCAGCAAACCACCAAGCCACGGCACACCATTTCCATTCGTCTTGTTTCACTTTCTGATTTTTCTTTTTGTCAAGAATATCTGACTTCGCTGACAGCAGGAAACAGAGTTACAGGGAGGCATGCATATCATTTCGACCCAAAATTTCCTCAGTGACGTCCCGGATTCTTGTTACTAAAACCCTAATCAGCTCAACTGATGCCAAGCCCCATGGTGGTCTCGCCATGCTGTGTTTTGTTCCAGAAGCACAGATCAACACCCAAAAGTGTAAAAAGGAACCCCGTTCTTACTTGCAACTTCCAAAGGGCATTGAAAGGGATTTATTCATTCAGTAATTCAAAATTAATTATTTACTGCTCACTTTGGAGCAGGAACTGGGGTGTGTGCCAGAGATACACAGGAAGGGATGAACAGACAAAGTTTCTGGCCTCAGGCTGCTTCTATTCTCGTTGGGGGAGATGGATAATAACAAGGAAAAGGAAGAAAGAAGTAATTTCAGAGAGTGATAGATGTATAGAAAAAAATAAAGCAGGGTGACATAATAAGAGGGGATCCTTTAGACTGGATGGTCAGGGAAGATGTCTCCGAGGAGGAAATATATGATCTGACACTGGCTGCAGCCTTTGGGAAGAACAGCAGCATTGCAGGTACAAGGCACAGCAAGTGCAAAGGCCCTGGGGCAGCGTTAGAGACAAAAAGAAGATCCACAAGGCTGGAACGCTACAGGTGGTAAGAGACAGGTCACAAAGGTGAGCATGGCCCACTCTGGCAGAGCCTTGCAGACCCCAGTAAGTTGTGTGAATGTCATCCCAGGGCAATAGGAAGTACTGGAGGGTTTTGAGGAAGGAACAAAGGTAAATGGCTTTTGTTTTTAAAAATCTCATTCAGACTGCTCTGTGGAGAATAGATCCTGCAGGGAGGGAAACATCTGCTTTTTATGATGTGGATTTTACTTAAATGCTCTTGCTCCTGTCCATCCCCTCCCCTTAGGCTGCTCTCAGAAAACTCTAGATCAAATGAGAAGAGTATGATGGATTGGGCTGGCAATTACAGGATACTCTCTGGCGGTCTCAAAAGGAGAGGTCTGGGGAAAATCTAGCAGGATGTTCCTTTCATACAATACTTGCAGAGAGTTAGAACCTTGCCTAAACATGACAGGCCCTCAGCAATATTTGCTAATAAAGGATTAAATACACTGTCTCCACTAGGTTCAGTGCTAAGCTGCATATCAAAAAAAGCCAGAGACCTCCCCGTGACACCCAGCACAGCACCTGCTGCATAGCCGGGGCTCTCAACAAGTTGCAGAAACGAGTGAAATGCAGGCAAAATGACAGGTGTTGCCAAAGGTGGCCCCGTGCTTTTCTCTCTGAATGACGGTCAATATTTTGTTATTCCTCAGATCTGAGAGTTTTCAAACGGTTCAAGAATATGTACTCCTGAGATCTGCATGTTGCCTCTTTAGATCCACCACACATGCTAGAACGAGCCATGCTGACTTTCTGAAAACGTCAGTTGTCATGAGGAATCCATCCTCTCTTTTCAAAGGGTGAGAAGAGCCCACTTTCTCCTTCTCAAATTCCCTGACCAGTGTTCAGCAAAAACAGGTTCAAGACTTAACACACAATAAAAATGCAGCACCAACTCCAGTATCTTCCTTGCTTTTGTTGAACTTTGCAAGAAAGGACATCACTGTGCTTGTACCTTGATCCAGGAATACTGCAGGCTCCGGGCATGGTGTGGGCTCATGCTGATATGGTGAAGCTTTCTGATAAACTCTTACGTTGTTTACAACGTACCTTAAAATACTTCAGCACCAATTGCGTGACATGCTGTGTGTCTATGTTGATCTTTGTGCAGTCAGGTAATACCTGAAGTCCCTAGATAGGAAGCACACACACGCCAGGGGTGGTGATATTTGAAAGAACGCAATCAGAAGCCCGCTTCCATTGGCGGTCTAGTAGCAGGTATGCCACCTCCATCTCCGGTAAGCACCAGAAGGTGGGAAAGTTAGGGTAACGAGTGAGGGGAGTTCAGGATGTGTGGTTTGGCCAGACTTGTTCTGGCTTTTCCTAGGCCAGGACACACAGCTCTGAGAGTACAACGGGCCCCGAGCACCACCTGGTCTGTGAGCAGATTTTCAGAGGATTCTGTTGCCTAATCCAGCTAGAAAGTTAGCGGCATGTTGCCCCAGAACTTTCTCATCTGTCATGAGGGAAACTTCTAATGCAGAGTGCTATGAGAGAGCCTAAGAGGACAAACGACTTGGACTTCATCAGACTGCAAGCACAAGCTGTATGAATGTTTACATGCCTGCTTGCAGAAAAATGTACGTGAGGTCGGATTCCATCTAAGGCTTGCTTTCATCACGACATTCCCATGACCGTGAGACGATTTGGAACATTCCCGTGATAGCAATGGTATGGAGAGCCCAGTGGCCCTCAGCTCCCCCCAAATGCTGGAGGTCGCAGGCCTCTGCCAAAATCAGCCAGCCATGGTTGTTATTGGCTGACTTGTGTCCCTCTCCCCAAATTCATGTTTAAGTCCTAAACCCCGGTGA
>NW_012148797.1:2988905-2995684 GCF_000956105.1 Propithecus coquereli | reverse complement strand
GCACTTGGGCTATGCAACCCGGGCTTCGGCGCTGGCTGGTGAACCCCACAGTCCAGCCACGCTGTGTCGTCACAGGCAGAAAGCCAGACCCCCACAAAGCTGGAGTCATCATTTCTGAAAGCTGGGAGCTCTCCGGTCCCTTCCCAGAGTCCTGTCCAAACAGCCATTAGCAATAGAGTGGTCCTCTCATCCGATATTCATTTCTCTATTAGTGAGAAAAGAAAATCGCACTGACTTTGAAACACTTTTCTCCGTGGATGCGAAGGGAGGCGGGAAGACTGCCCGCGACGGGCATACATCTGCTCGAGAATACAGACTAACGCTCATATTTTCCCTAAAGAGAGAAATTTAAAGGTCAAGCAAGAATGACGAGCAGCAATACGCACTGGGAAGTCACCCAGCAAGTGAAAATCACAGCGCAGGAAGCACCGGCGCCCAGGCAGAGAAGCCTGGGAGAAGAGGAGAGGGAGGGAGAGAGAGACAGAGAGAAGGGGAGAGACACACAGACAACCTGTGATGATTTATGCTCCAGCTTCAACCCCAGGCGGCTGTACAAAGCCCCATCCACCTCAGATCACCCTGCCACCTAACAATGGAGCATCAGTAATTACACCCCAAGGTACACCCCCAATGGGGGAGGGAGGTGGGGCAGCAGGAAGTCTGTGGTCAGAGGCCTTTCAGTTTTCCACTGTTTCCATTTGCAGCTCCAGTGTGCATGACAAGCCCCATTGATCACAAGTGCGCTGTGGTTACGAACGTTAAAGATGCTCTAGGTTTGAATCCAAGGCTCCCCAGGACCCAACTCCAAAGTCTGACAATGGACGGAAACAGAATCCAGTCCCAAAATCTAGTCCCCACTATAATCCTCCAAGGGTGCCCGAGTCGGTCTTCTCTCTGCAGCGAAGGTCTAAACCGAATCATGGTACTGTTGTCACAACTGCACAGAAAACGAACAGCCCTGAAGTCAGGCTGGGTGTGAGATGCACAGGGCTCGCCTTCCGGGGTGAGCAGAAGGCCGGGTTCCCCGTGGCTGGACTGGTTCCCTTCTTGTGATCTGTGGCCCCTCCCAGCACCCCCTCCCGGCAGCTGTAGCCCTCCTGACGCTGCCGCAGGCAGTCGGGGTCACATGCAGCCCTCCTGATCTCCGTGCACTTTCTAAGATCAAATACGGAGGTTCCTGTAGGTACCCCCGTTTATTCTCGCTGGAATCATCTGCTGCTCTGGAGTCACATTTCAGATGTTTCAGAGCTGCCGATCTTCCAGAGATGTGTTTCCAGATTGAGGTCAGGGAGCCCCCTGCCACAGAGTCCCCTCAGGATCCGTAGGTCCCACATCTGCATAAGGCCCACTGCCCTAGAGCAGCAGTTCCCCAAAAAATTCCCAAGCATGTTCCAAATTTCTGGAGGAGGTTTAAAAAAAAAAACAACCCACGCATTTCTGGATTCCACAGCCTACCAGAGTCCGCCCCCGCCTCCCTCATCCTGAAATAGAAAGTGTAGGAATTGAACTCCATAGATAGCACCCATGTTTGTGAGTCCCTGACACCCAGGCCACGTTTCCCAAAGAAAGCAGTGCTCACCCCAGTGTCATCCTTTCCCTAAATCCCACCCACCCTTCACATCCTAGCGTCGAAGTGGCTTCCTTAGGAGAGAACTTTCCGTGATCCGCCCCCCCACTCGCCAACACTAGTTAGGTTTCCTTGGCATGTGTTCTCGATAGCCCGTCCTTCTCTTTCGTGTGATCTGTCACGACTGTTGTTAGACATGTACCTGTTTAATTGTTTAATGTCTGATCTTCCACTAGACTGATGAATCATAGACATGTACCACTGACAACTTATAATGTCCCCAGACTGTGCCAAACACTTACCCTGCTCATTAAATCTAGTCTCCACTATAATCCTCCAAGGTAGATACTACTACTATACCCATTTTACAGATGAGGACACCGTAAGTCTCCAGGTCCACCTTGTCACCTCCATCCCTCCAGTCTGAACCACATCTGCACAGGGTCAGTGCTTAGTAACCATTTATTGAATCAATAAATGAAGTGGCACCTCCTCACCCACCAATAGAGATTCAGTGGTTGGTAAGTTTGAGAAATATTGAGTTAATCCCAATTAAACAGATTTCTTTACTGCCGGACTTTTCAGAGCATTTAATATGATCATGAATCATCAAGAAGGGGCAGTCACCTTTGTCATCTCAAACCAAGGACCATGACTGTTCTCAGGGACCTGCACACAGCTCTCCAAGCCCGCGCCCCGCTTCCTCGGCAATGACCACCAGAAAGATGACTTACCCCTGCCTTCCCACTCCAACCACCAGCCAGCCAGGAGAGGAAGGATTAGGAACGGGGTCACCTGACCACGGTGCCATCTAATATCATCCCATCCTCCCCCAATTCCCAATAGTGACAGTGGCAAAAAGAAGATCTGGATGCAGGACCTTGTAGCAATAGAAACTGCAGACTTAAGCAGAATATAGTGGAAAAAACAGGGACTGCAGAGCCAGGCAGGCCCAGGGGCAAATCCCCCGTGGTCCCAGCAGTGGCCCCGTACCTGCGGAGGAAGCTGCAGGGCTCCGTCCTCACCTTCACTGCTGGCCTCCCCAGCAGGCCAGCTTCGTCACGGGCGAGGACAGCCACAGGCCCTCCCCCACCCCAGGCCTCGCCCCGTCATTCGTCTACTCCTCTGCTCCTCTCGGTCATCCAGTAGCATCTACCCGGGAGGCAGCTACCCAGGAGTGAGCACACCTGGAGCTCGTGGAACAGAACACTGAGGAAGAGACGTGAGACAAACGCAGGTACCTCTCGCTATCCAAGTGAACCAAGGAGACTCAGGTAGATTGCAGGGGGGACGGTTGTATCTGAAGTCCTTTGTTATCCAAAATTCAGGAGACTGAACGATGTGGATCCCGAGGGATCACTGTCTGGACAAATGGTGTGCAGAGAAGAAAAGCCAAAGTGCGTGGGAAGAGACCGTACCCCAGGGACCTGACTTTGGGAATCAGGAAGGCTGATGCCAGGAAGCAGCATTTAAAGGGACCTGAGGGCAAAGCATTCTAAGCAGAGGGAACAGCAAGTACAAAATTCCTGACACGGCCAGAGCTTGGTGCTTACAAGGAACCGAAAGGAGGCCGTGTGGCTGGGGACAGGGGAACAACGGAGGCTGATGAGGCAGGGCTAGGTCATGCGGGACCTTCAGGTCAGGCTAAGGATTAGGGTTTCTATCCTGGGCACAACAGGAAGTCACGCAAGGGTATCAAGTAGGTTTGTGTTTCTAAACAATTAACTTGGACGAGGTGTGGAGACTGAACGGGTGTGACAGGTGGGCAACCGTGGAGACGGGCAGAAGTCAGTCTGCGAGAACACAAGGGAGGGAGGATGGTGGCGCAGAGCAGTTTGGTGGCAGTAGAGACGGAGAGTTGTGGATGAATCTGGGAGAGTTTGGAGCTACTTCACCAGAAGGTGTGTGAGTATCAGTGAAATACATAAAAGGATGGCCACGCTGTGCTCACAATCAGCTGGGGTTAGAAACCACGGATCCACGGAGACCAGCACTGCCGTAGGACACGGTGGCCTTCTCCGATGCCGACGCCGGGCCAAGTCTGTGAGAACCTGCCTTCTGTTCCAAAAAGCACCCAGGGACTTCAGAGGTGAAGCCACTAAGAGACAGGAAGGATGAGGACGTTTCTAAGGCAATGGAGTGCCCTGGGGGCTGCACACACTGTGGAGTGAGTTGGGCCTGAGCTGAAATGGGCAACTTGGGTAGGTCGAGTAAGTTCCCTGAGCTGCTGTCTTATCCATAAGACGAAGACAACGAGAATATTAGGAGGTCATTCTGAGAATCGGAGGCAGTATCTGTGAAGCTCCTGTGCAATACAGGTCCTCAGTGTCATCAGCTCTTGTTACAACCACCCTGACCTTGCTCAAAGGACTGAAATCTTGTCTCACCGATCTAAGCAAGTAAAACCACCTTGGAGTTCCATGAGCCTCTCCTCTGTGGTAAAGGCCAGAGTTGGATTTGCGGGCAGGGTACGGAGAAGGGAGGCGGTGGGCACACAGTCTAGGGGAGTGGCAGGCCCATTGCCTCAGGGCTAAAGGCACGTGGACATAAAGGAGGTGCCAGAATCTACAAGAAGTAAACACCAGCTGCCCATGTAACGCTGGCTCCTTTCATTTCCTTGCGCCCCTGTTTGATGCGGTCTGGGGCCCAGCCTGCCCCAGGCAGCAGGGCAGCCTGCGCTGGTCCACAAACACCCAGAGCGACCCAAGATGACACACTGTCTTCAGCAAAGAGAAGGGATGGACGAGGGTGAAAGGGAGGCAGAAGGTGCCTCCGGCAATGATCTGTCTGACAAGGAAATCAAGAAAACAATCCCAAATTACGGTAACATCAAAAAGAACCACATATTCTTTTTTTCAAGCCATAAGGTTGTCCCCATGAAAGCACGCGAGAAATGGTGACTGCTCCCTACAGAAGGAAGACTAGAGCTGGAGCACCCGCTAAGGTGACCACAGACAGGTTTGGCTTCTGAAACCGTTTCTTTCAGCGGCTTAAAAAACCCGGGCTAATCTCTAACCATTTTAGAGTGTGATGGCAGATTATTTTTTTTAAAAGATAACTTGTTCCAGTGCAAACTGGCAATAACTTTACCTTCGCAATGTTACGACAGAGCGCAAAAGCAGCCCTCTTGTTTCCCACTTCATAGCTGGAAACTGGGGCACAGGGAGGTTAGGTGACCCCTGCTCAGTCACACCCGGGCGCAGGGGTGAAGCCAGACCCCCGACCCAGCTGGAAACAGTCTCCCCCGGATCAAGGCAAGAAACTTGTTCCTCCCGATGTATTAACATTCTAGGGCTGCCGTAACAAACTGCCACAAACTCGGTGGCTTAGAACAACAGAAACTGACTCCCTCAGAGTTCTGGAGACTGAAAGTCTGAAATCAAGGCGTCAATAGGGCCATCTCCCTCTGGAGCCTCTAGGGAAGGATCCTTCCTTGGCTTCTCCCGGCTTCTGGTGGCTCTTGGCATTCCCTGGCTGGTGGCGGCATCACTCCAATCTCTGCCTGCATCGCCACGTGGCTGCCTTGTGTGTGCTGTGTCTCTTCCCCTCTTCTTAATAAGGACGCTAGTCCTATTGGATTAAAGGCCCACCCTGCTCTAGTAGGACCTCATCTTAACTAACGACATCTGCAATGACCCTATTTCCAAATCAAGTCACATTCTGAGGCTCCAGGAAGGACATAAATTTTGGAGGGACACTATCCAACTCGGTACGCTGACCCAGCAGAGGTCTATGAAACACGAGGGCATTGCTAATACAAGAATGGGTACGTGGCTGGACACTTTCCGGACAGCCCTCGTACATACTCGTGTTCAACGAGGGCTCGGAGCACTTACCGTCTGAAGCGTAGAACCTCACTGCAGCAGAGCTACTGGCTGGCCCCCAATATTCATTCTTGCTCTCTTCCTTTAGAGCTAAAAGACCAAAATTTCAGCTAAGCATGTGACCACACAGAACAGAGACTACCTTTCCCAGCCTCCCCTGCAGACAGAAATGGCTGAGACTAAGTGACGTAGAAGCAAAAAGAACAGATGCCAGGGGTGTGCCCTCCACTGGGCTTGGCTTCCTTCCCTCTTCCCAGTGGCGGGAATGCAGACATGTCGGCGAACCATCTTCGACAAGTGGCATGAGCTTACGTAAGTACTGCAGCTTGGCTACCGTAACACAAATGTCTCCCAACAAAAGGAGGTCAACGGAATCAAAAGTTCATGTTGCCACATTCAGTCCAAATAGGTTTACCTAGTGGCAAAAAAATTCCAATAATACTACCTACTACCGAAGACTGCAAGATGTCTCTAATCCCATTATAGCTTTTTTTCACTTCTCGGTTCCGTTATTCATCAGAAAAAAGAATTCCCGTCCAGGGTCCAATCATCCATCTTGGGTAAAAGCACTCCCAGTTTTCTTTGTGAACCACCCTCTCCCACTCTCAGCCTTACTCTCAAACCGGGCATGTGATCCCAGTCGCACCAACGAGATTCACTCATTCATTCATTCAACACGTATTTATTGAACACTTACTATAAAACAGGTACCGTTCTAGGAGCTGGAGATATCGACAGTAAACAAAATATAAAAATGCCTGCCCTTATGAAGTTTACATTCTAAACCTTTTGCAGAAACTTCTGGGAAAGAGAAGCACTCTTTCTTTCTCCTGGGATTGCTGAGAGGCTGGGATGGAGGTTGGCAGCCATCTTGCTACCACAAGGAGAGAGCAATAGCATGAGAGCTCAGATCCTAGAGTCCGTGGACCCTGCCAGACTGACTTTTTCAGTTTCCCGAGCCAAAAAAAAAGTCCCTTTTTTGCTTAAACCAATTTGAACTGGGTTGGAAATGGAAAGAATTGCATCTGAAAGACTCCTACCAATACCCTGAGACTTCCTCAGGAAGGTATTTGAGGCAAGTTTGGAAATGCCAAGTAAAGACAAGTAACTTTTCTGAAAATGGCCCTTCCCAGGACATTCGTCACCCCCAGGCACTGTTTTAAAGGCTCCTTCCATGTTGTCATTTCCAGTTTTTTTTTTTTTATTATTCATTATTCCAGGGTTTTGTGAGGGTACAAACATTGTAGTTACACTTTATGTCTTTGCCTCGCCCAAAGGCATGCCCTTCCCTCCCTTTAGTGCTCCCCGTGTCCTTTAGTTGTAGATTTGCCCCCCCATCCCCCTAATCCCTAGAGAGTATTTCTGCCATGTGATCAACCTAGTGTTGA